>NC_080745.1:95308075-95618700 GCF_020826845.1 Diceros bicornis minor | reverse complement strand
TGGGCGCAGTTGCCCATCATGCTAAACCTACTCAGGGAACGTAATGAACATGGTCAAGCTACTTAAGTTTGTGGTGTAGCTAGTAAGACAAATAACTGGAGAGATAAGTACAAAAGTGTAAAGGGAAGGAACGGGCCCTGTGAAGCATAGGTGGGGTAAGCCAGCCCTGGACTTGGTTGGTGCAGGCTGTGGTCCAGGGCTTCTCAGAGAAATGAGGTTAAAGTGGCAATGTTAAGGATGGCGCCATCACTTCATGGGGTAGAGCAGGAAAGGTTCGTGATATGAGGAAAGAGGCTCATGCAATTTACAGGATTTTAATTCTAGGAGTAATAGAAAAGAAAAGGGGACAAATGCAAAAAGACCCAAGTGGTTTGCAACAGGCTGACTCCAGGCCAGGGTTAGATGCCAGCCTCATTGTGGGGTGGGGAGTAGCTCTTTATGAAATTAATGTAGAGTCATGGTGGACCCAGGGCTAACTGATTTCATATCCTTGACTATAGTCTCTCCAGACGAAATTTAGAAAAGTGTGTCAGGAAAACGAATGTAGGTTCCCAGAGAAGGGTGAATGTGCTTGGCTCTTTGGTCATGACTGAACAATGCAGAGTTAACAGAGCAGAGAGCCCAACTGAAAGGATCCAGGCCATGCTTGAGCAGAGAGACACATGAGGATGAGATCCACTGGGAAACAGACTCCTGAGCACCAAAAGGAACAGTGGTGGGACTAGGCCAGGTCCCTGGTCAGAAAGTGCATTACTGAGGCTTTCAGGATTGAACACTCCTGCCCATTTCTGATGGAATACTGTGCATCTGTTAAAGAGGATGACTGATTCCATCACTGACGTGGAGAGACCTGCACCAAATATCACTGGGAGAAAAACAACCAGCATCCAAAGAAGTATAGGACGTAATTCCAGAAAGGATGTTCATGCCCTTGGAGGTTAGTGGGTATTTTACTTCCACATTATAGAAGTCTACGTTTCTTGAATTATTATATAGTTATAAGAAATAGGCAGGAAAAATTTAAAGCTATTTTTATTTGGGAAAAAAATAATGAAGAAGAGAGCATTAGTTAAGACAAAGTTCCAGAAATGTCTGTGGTTGCTGATGGCCCCAGGTCTAGGCACTGGTTATTGGGTCTAGAGTGAGAATTATTTGAAGCAGAGAGATTATAAAGACCTAGAGAAAATGGAAAATGAAATGACGGTGATGGGATTCTTTGCATTTATACTAACCAATACTAATAAACATTTACTTTCTAGTCAAACTGTAGAGTAAGAGAGAAATTTTGATCTATGTAAATTGATTGAAAGACGACTTAAACGGCCATGAGGAACCAGTCGCTGGTGACGGAATTCATCCTGCAGGGCTTCTCAGAAGCACCACAGCTCCAGATTCTCTTCTTCATCCTCTTTCTCTCCCTCTACACTGTGGTGCTCTGTGGCAATTCCCTTATCATGGAAGCCATCACCTTCAGCTCTGAGCTTCACACCCCCATGTACTTCTTCCTGGTCAACTTGGCTGTAATGGATGTTATCTGTGCATGCACTGTGGTACCCAAGCTGCTTGACATCCTGGTGGCAGAGAAGAGAAGTATCTCTTATGTGGGCTGCATGGCCCAGATATACTTCCTGACATGGGCTCTAGGAGCAGAATTGCTGCTTTTCACAGCCATGGCCTATGACCGCTACGTGGCCATCTGCCAGCCACTGCACTATGGCTCCATGATGAGCCCCAAGGTGTGTGTGACTTTGGCTGGAGCAGTGTGGGGCATCAGTGTGCTTAGTGCTGGAGTCAATGCCTGCCTGATGTTACGACTGACCTTCTGTGGGCCCAACCTGGTCAATCACTTCTTGTGTGAGATCCCCTCTCTGCTATTGCTCTCCTGTTCCTCCATATATGTGAATAATATCATGGCAATTATGGCTGACATATTCTTTGCAGTGTTGAATTTTCTGCTCACCATTGTGTCCTATGGCTTCATCATCTCCACCATTCAGAAGATTCAAACAGCTGAGGGGAAATGGCGAGCCTTCTCCACCTGCTCCTCTCACCTCATTGCTGTCACCTTGTACTACTCCACCATCATCTACACCTACATGAGCCCTGGCTCCAGCTGCTCCCCAGAGATGGGCAAGGTGGTGGCTGTGCTTTATTCCACTGTGAGCCCCGCCTTGAACCCTCTCATCTACACCCTGAGGAAAAAGAATGTTAAGGCGGCCCTCAAGAAAGTCTTGATGCTCATGGTGGAAAAACTGTAAATTAGCAGTCTCTAAAGTTTGTGTTCTTTGTTGCTCCCTGACCACTGACCCTTATGAGATGTGTCCCACCTGTTATAAATATCCTCTTTCCATGGGGGCTGCCACTGACATTCTCAATACAGCTTTGTTGAGAAAACATTCCTCCACTGATTCCCTGTAGAATCTCAATGGGATTTGGCTTCAGCCCTGGAATATTACACATGGTAACATACAACAGATCATTGACTGACCTCTCAGATCCCTTGGACTGTACACCAGCCCAGAGTCTCCATCTACTTCATGTTGACCTTCTTGCAGTGGGAGCCAGTGCAATTCCATCAAAAGTGTCCCTCTAAAGCTACCCAAATTTCTGCATAGACCAAATGGATCTTGGCCCCAAACTTAACCATCCTGTGATGGTTAAGTTTATGTGTCAACTTAACAGGGCTGAAGGATGCCCATATATCTGGCAAAACATTATTTCTGGGTGTGTCTGTGAGGGTGTTTCCAGAAGAGATTAGCAATGCAATGGGTGAATGAACTGGGTAAAGAAGTCCAAATTCTCCAATGTAGGTGGGCATCATCTAATCCATTGAGTGTAAAGAAGACTAACCTTACCAATGGGGGTGGGCATCACTTAATCTATTCAGAGCCTGACTAGAATAAAAAGGTGGAGGAAGGGCAAATTTACTCTCTTTGGCTTTCAGACTCAGACTAATACTTACCCCATCATCCCCAGATCTCAGGCATTTGGGCTTAGACTGAATTAGACCATCAGCTCTCCTGGTTTTCCAGTTTGCAGATGGCAGATCATGGGACTTTTCAGCCTCCATAACTGCATAAGCCAATTCCGATAATCAATCTCCATACATATGTGTATATATGCATATTATATTGTGTAATATTATACATATATGTATATACATATATTTAATGACATATATTATGCATATGTGTATACATTTGTGCATTATATTAAGTATATAATATATATATATTAACTGTCACAAGACCATATGTGTGTGTATCTCCTATTTGTTCTGTTTCTCTGGAGAACCCTAACGCATCTCCCTTCTCATCCAATGACTGCCTTGGAATTTCCTGATCCAGGGGTATGATAGGATCTTTATGACCCAAGACAAGACCCCCCCCCACATTCGAGTCTTGTGTACACATTGCTCCTCCTGCATGGAACCCTCTCTACCTGGTTAACTCACACTCATTTTACATCTCAGCTGCATGTTATATCCTAAGTAATTCTTCCTTCACCAGACTGAATTGAATCCCTCTGTTATCTGCTCTCCTAGTGACTTCTGTTTCCCTCAGAACTAATCACACAGTTGATTATTTGAGCAACATCTACCATACTGGGATTCATGATGGGAGGGTCTGTAGGTTTTGCTTATCATTGTATCCTCAGTAACAGAACAGGACATGGAACATAATAGGTGATGAATAAATGAAAAATAATGCACAGTACCAAACCACTTTGCATATCTGTTCAAGATGAAGATACACATACTCTGCTACTCAACAATTTCATTGCTAGGTGTTCTTGCATATGTACACAAGGACATGAGTTCATAATTGTTTGTTGTAAAAATTGACTCCAAATGGATTAAAGACTTGAATGTAAGACCTGAAACTGTGAAACTTCTAGAAGAAAACATAGGCAGTACGCTCTTCGACATCAGTCTTAGCAACATCTTTTCAAACACCATGTCTGACCGGGCAAGAGAAACAATAGAAAAAATAAACAAATGGGACTACATCAAACTAAAAATCTTCTGCACAGCAAAGGAAACCATCAACAAAACGAAAAGACAACCTAACAATTGGGAGAAGATATTTGCAAACCATACATCTGATAAGGGCTTAATCTCCAAAATATATAAAGAACTCATGCATCTCAACAACAAAAAAACTACCAACCCAATTAAAAAATGGGCAAAAGACCTGAACAGACATTTCTCCAAAGAAGATATACAGATGGCCAACAGACACACGAAAAGATGTTCAAAATCACTAACTATCAGGGAAATGTAAATCAAAACTACAATGAGATATCACCTCATGCCCGTCAGAATGGCTATAATTAACAAGACAGGAAACAACGTGTGTTGGAGAGGATGTGGAGAGAAGGGAACTCTCATACACCGCTGGTGGGAGTGCAAACTGGTGCAGCCACTATGGAAAACTGTATGGAGATTCCTCAAAAAAATCAAGGATAGAACTACCATATGATCCAGCTATTCCACTGCTCGGTATTTATCCAAAGGACTTGAAAACACCAATGTGTAAAGGTACATGCACCCCTGTGTTCATTGCAGCGTTATTCACAATAGCCAAGACTTGGAAGCAACCTAAGTGTCCATCAAGGGACGAATGTATAAAGAAGCTATGGTATATATACACAATGGAATACTACTCAGCCATAAGAAACAATGAAATCCAGCCATTTGTGACAACATGGATGGACATTGAGTGTATAATGCAAAGTGAAATAAGTCAGAGGGAGAAGGTCAAATACCGTATGATTTCCTTCATTAAGTAGTAGATAATAACAACAATAAACAAACACATAGGGACAGAGATTGGATTGGTGGTTGCCGGGGGTGGGGGGGAGGGAGGGGGGGTGAAGGGAATGGTTCGGTACATGTGTGTGGTGATGGGTTGTAGTTGGTGTTTTGGTGGTGAACATGATGTAATCTGTGCAGAAGTGGAGGTGTAGTGATGTACACCTTAAATTTTTACAATGTTGTAAACCAATGTTACTGCAATAAACAAAAAATTTTAAAAAAAAAGAAATAGGGAAGAAAAAATACACATTTAATGCTTGTAGCTAAACATATCCATGCAAATATTTAAATATAGAGTTATTGGGGAGTATGAAGAGTCTTACATGTTTTTGAAAGAAAGGAGAGAAATAATTACTTGATAGATGTAAAATAAAGGATTGTTGCACGAACAGAAAATATTACAAGAGAAGGCATAATATGGGAAAACCACAGAAAAATTGGCTTAGATGAAATTAAAAATGTTTGCATTAGTAAAATTTAAAAATTTTCATCACATTCTTGATATATAATAATATTTTTTAAAATTACGGACCTAGAATCAGAATATCTAGATCAAAAGCAATAAGTGTAATCCAATTCAATTCTACAATCAACAGGTTAAAGATTGGACCTACATGTATTAATGGAATAAATATTGGAAGCCTTTTAAAAAAAAAAAAGAATTGTTTATTGCATCTCTTTGTGTAGTAGAAAAAGTGGAAACCACCTAACTGCCCATCAGTAAGAAAATGAATAAGTAAGCTATGGATTCATCACACATGGATTATCATGCTGGATTTTCACATCTATGTGGACCTACAGCAAAAACATAATGTCATGGAAGAAAAGCAAGTTGAAAATGGATGTGCATAGGTGGTGAGCATTGTCATATTTATACAAACACTGAAATAATATGTCATATGGTTTATTGTAATAAATGTAATGGAAATGGTGCACACAGTCTTCAGATCAGTGGTTTCTCTAGGGATGCAGACAGAGAAAAGAAATCAAAGGTGGAAATGAGTTGTATCTGTATTGTTTTATTTCTTACACAGAGACAGACAGCAAACATGGCAAGAAGTCAGTACCTAGTTACATGCATATGTTTGAAACTTCACATGATTGAAAACTAAAAATAAACAAGGAATCACCTGGAATGCTCATCAACACTGAATGAATCAGAGTCTGCATTTTAACAGGCTCCTGGGTGAGTTTTATGTAAACTGAATCATGAGAACCCCAATCCAGGGAAAAAGCAAGACTTTCCTCCTCCTCCACTACACATCCCATCAGGGGTCTGATGCGAGTTCTCCCTCAACTCAGAGAAACCTATAGGCTCCCTCAAATAAATTCCTCTGTTTAGCAGATGGTTTTGGATTTTCACTCATCAGAATAGAATGCACATATCCTGTTTGTTTAAAGAAAAGTCAGTGTCATGATCTGTTTTTAGAGGCACCTTTTTAGTAAGTGTGGGTAGCTCAGCTGGCTAGGGAACCAGACCACATTGTGTTCCCCCAGATCACCCCATTTGCTCTCAATGGTCTGTAGGCAGAGCACATTTCTCACACCCATGGGTCACCTCACCACTATATGGTTTAGCCACGGGCAGTTCCCAGTGGCTCCACGAAAGTTAGTCCTCACTACTGTGGGAGTGACACCACATAGCATGTGTGTCCCCCTGCCACTGGATCCGAATGCATCGTTGGCAGTATGGTTAATCTGTGGGAAGGTTGTAGAGAACCACAGGCTGCTTTGGATGTAACACAATCCTTGAAAGCTGAAAGTAATATTGCTGGGAAAATATTTCTTCTGAACTCTATCAAAATATTAATCACAGGATGTTTCCAACCATCCATCCCGCATCTGAGTTTCCATCATTCTTACCTTGCCTGACTCCAAAAGAGACTTGAATAGGCTAAAGTAGGTTATGTGGCATTAGTAGTTTGTGAGTTGGCAGCAGTGAGATGGTTTCAGTAAATTGGTTCCCCTGGGCCACTTAAATTCATCTCCCAATTTTGCAGGTACTTTGTAATATTTCCAAATCATAGCTGATTTTCCACACAAAGCTATGAAGATATCTAATGGAATGCATCATCTGAATGGTTTAGGACAGGGAAGTAAATGATGTGATTACAATTAGCCCTCAATTATTTTTTTCCAATTCTTCCTTTATACAAGAAGGTGTATGTATTTGTTATCATTGCAAAATGTTACATAAGGAGAGGAGAAACAACTCAACCAGATCCTTCTTCCTCCCTGGATCCGCCCTCCTCCCCTCACACACACACCTCATTTCTATCCCCAGATTAATCCCTGTTGTTTCTTTTGCATTATTCCAAAAAATTTTTGTTATGCATTCTTAAATAAATGTTGGATATCTGCTTGTAGCAACATTTGTATATTGTGACAATTTTTTATTTGTAATGTAGTTTTCTTTACCTAGTATTTATTGATGGAGATTTAGATTATTTCATTTTTCTGTTATAAAAATGCTACACTGAATATTCTTATAAATATTTGAGCCCTCTGAGTATTTATGCAGAAAACAGTGTGGGAAGTGGGCTTGATGATGAAAAGATATTTATAAAAACTACCAAGTCCCTCCTTAAAAACAAAATGCAAACAACATAGAAATGTATTAATGTTCCCATAGCCTCATCAAAATTTCCAATCTAAACGTGAAATTTTTATGTCATTGTTGTTGTAATTTACATTTCCATGAATGTTAGTGGTGTTGGCACTCTTTTTAGGAATTCACTCGTCATTTCTCTTCTATGATATATGTTTTTCCATCTTTATGATTTACAGAAGCTTTACATATTCAGGGGAGAATGTGAAAGGCTATATGTTAGATATGAAGCAGAGTTAGCTGTAAAACAAAGGCTGCTCTAGACAACTCCAAAATTACTTAAAATAATCTTAAAAGTAACAAACAAATCAGCAAGTCCACCGAGTTCCTGCCGGAAAAAACCTAACACACTTAAAGAAATAATAGAAAAGCAAGCAGTGGACAACATAAAATCATGATAAAATCAAAATGGATGTCCAGCATCCATTCAAGAATTACTAGACAAGTGAAAGAGCAGAAAAAAGTGTAACATAGCCAGGAGAAAACCAGTCAACAGACTCAGAAATGATACAGGTGATGGAATTAGTGAATAACGCCATTAAAAAAGCTGTTGTAAATATGTTCCATATGCTAAATAAAAATATAAACATAATTGAAGAGAAAAATTAAAGATTTAATAAAAAACCAAATAGATGTTCTAGAGATGAAAAACACTGTATCTGAAATGGAAAGTTCACTGATGGAAGTAACAATAGACTGGAAGCTGTGGAAGAAAAGGTCAGTGAATTTGAAGACTCAGCAATAGAATCCATCTAAAATTAGACTAAAGTATTAGACTGAAAAGTGAACATCTAGGGTGAACTCTGAGAGAATATTAAGCAATCTAAGATATATGTAATTGGATTCTCACAAAGGGAGGAGTTAGAAACAAAAAAATTTTGATTAAAAAATTCATAAATTTTCTAGATGCAAAAGTCTCAATAACTCTAGGCACCATAAACACACATAAAAACAACATCAAGATTCATCATAATCACATTTTTGACAATGAACCTTAAGAGAAATTGAAGGAGGGTGAAAATACATATAAGAAACTAAGATAAAAATTACAGCATATTTCTTTACAGAACTTATGTAAGCCAGAAGACAATGAAACAATAACTTTAAAATGCTGAAAGAAAAAAATGTCAACCTAGAATTCTATATCCAGCTGTACTGTGGTCACATTAGGAAATATACACAGAAGTATCTGGGGGTAAGTAAACAGCTATAGCATATATAAGAAACCCTTAAATGATTCAGAAGAAAATGAATTGTGTGTGTGAGTGTTTTCTATCAAATATTTAAGGAACCAATAACACAAATTCTACAAAAGATTTTCCAGGAAAAAGAAAAGACTGGTACATTCCTGACATTTGAAAAGGCTAGCATTACCCTGATGCCCAAAAGAGACAACGAAGACAATATAAAGAAAGAAAATGACATATCAAAACACTCCACAAAATATTAGCAAATTAAATCCAATAATATATGAAGGATAAACATCATGTCAGTTGAAGCTTAGCCTAGGAATGCAAGGCTGGCTCAATGTTTCAAAATCAATCAATATAGTTCACACTATCAACACACTAAAAAAAGCGTATTATCTGATGAGATGTAGGAAAAAACATTTGAAAAAATTTAACATGCATCAACAATAAATATTCTAGGCAAAACAGGAATTTAGAAAAACTGCCTCAAACTGATAAGGGGGTATCCACAAAAAAGGTATAGCTCACACTGTATTTAGCGGTGAAAGACTGAATGCTTTCCCTCTCAGATCATAAACGAGACAAAGATATTCACTCTCATCACTCCTACTCAACCTCTAATTGGAAATACTAGCCAATGTGATAAGACAAAGAAAGTTATTGTCACAGGCATAGAGATATGTGAGGAAGAAATAAACTATTTCACTCCACACAAACGTGATCATCTATGTAGAAAAAAAACAAAGAATCTACAAAAAGCCACTACATTTATTAACCAGTTTAACAAGGTCACAGAATACAAGTTCACAATACAAAAATCAATTGCATTTCTATATAAAAGCTATGAAACCATTAGAAATTAAAAATTTTAAGGAACCATTTGCAATAGCACCAAAAAGCAGGAAATACTTATATATAAGTATAACAAAATATGGGCAAAATTTGTATGCTGAAAACAAAAAGTTTGACAAGAGAAATCAAAGACAACCTATAAAAAAGAAGAGATAAAGGCCAGCTCTGTGGTGTAGCAGTTAAGTGCACGTGCTCCTCTGTGGCGGCCTGGGGTTCACAGGTTTGGATCCTGGGCATGCACAGATGCACCACCTGTCAAGCCATGCTGTGGCAGCATCCCATATAAAGTAGAGGAAGATGGGGCACGGATGCTAGCCCAGGGCCAATCTTCCTCAGCTAAAAGAAGAGGATTGGCATCAGATGTTAGCTCAGGGCTAATCTTCCTCACCAAAAAAAAAAAAAAGAAGAAGAAGAGACATACCAGGTTAATGGACTGGAAAACTTGACAGGTGGAAAATATTTGCAAAATATATTTCTGATAAGGACTTGTGTCCAGAATATACAAAGTACACTTAAAATTCAACAATAAAAATAACAAACACCCAATTTTTAAAATAGCAAAAGACACTAAACCAAAGATGAAATTCAGATGGCAAATAAGCGCATAAATGGAATGGCAACATCATTAGTCATTAGGAAATTGCAAATTAAAACTATTAGCATGTCTAAAATTTAAAAGACTAACAATAGCGAGTATTTAGTGAGGATGCAGAGGAAGTAAAATTCTCATGCACTGCTGATCAGAGTATAAAATGGTAGAAACGTGTTGGAAAATAGTTTGACAGGATTTGTACAACTTAAACATACACTACTGTATGATTTCATCATTCCATTCCTAGGTATTTGCACAAGAGAAATGAAAACATGTGTGCATACAAAGAGGTGTGCACCAGTGTTCGCAGCAGCTTTATTTGTAACAGCCCCAAACTGGAAATCATCCAGTGTCCACCAACAGACACATTCATCAACAAATTGTGATACAGCCAAACAATGTAATGCTTCTGTCATTAAGAAGAAGTGCTGACACATGCTAAAATATAGACGGATCTCAAAACAATTATGCTCAGCAAAACAGCCAGACCAAAAAAGAGTATATACATTTTTATAAAATTATATAAAAGCAAACTAATCTCTAGTGATAGAAAGCATATCAGTGGTTACATGGAGTGGGGAGGGGATTCGGGGAGGAGGTTCAGGGATGGATGGGAAGAAGATCTACAAAGAGCAATGAGGAAACTTTGGGGTGATGGAGATGTTCACTGCATGGGCTATGGTTTCATAGAGACATATTTACATCAAAACTTATCAAATTTGACACCTTAAATGTGTGCAATTTATATTATGTCAATTATGCCTCAATACCACTGCTTCAAAAAGAGATCTTGGACCTCAAACTAGGACTAAAGTTCTAAATTTATAAAACTTCTGAAAGTAAAGTTAGGAGAAAATCTTCACAACCTTGAGGTAGGCATAGATTTCTTTTTTTTTTTTTTTTGTGAGGAAGATCAGCGCTGAGCTAACATCCACACCAATCCTCCTCTTTTTTGCTGAGGAAGACTGGCCCTGGGCTAACATCTGTGCCCATCTTCCTCCACTTTATATGGGACGCCACCACAGCATGGCCTGACAAGCGGTGCATCAGTGCGTGCCCGGGATCCGAACCCGGGCCGCCAGCAGCGAAGTGCGCACACTTAACCAGTAGGCCGTGGGGCCAGCCCCAGCATAGATTTCAAAAAGCATAGCACAAAAAGCACTAATTATAAGGGAAAAAAATAAAAGACAAATTAGACTTCATCCAATATAAAAATTTCTGCTCTTCAGAAGAAGCTTTTAAGAAATCAAAAAGGCAAGGCATAGATTTGGAGAAGCAAGTTGTATATCTACAAATGTATCATATTTTCTCTCAATCTGTATTTGACAAAGGACTTCTTTCCTGAATCCATAAAGGTCTTCTACATCTCAATAATATGGCAAATGGCCCTCATGGAAAAATATTATTTGAACAGACACTTCATAGAAAAAAATATACACTTAGTCAATAAACGCAAGGAAAGTGCCCCTCATTCATCAGAGAAAGGCAAAGGATTCTAGAATGGGACCATCAGTTAGGAAAACAGTCTCACAGCTCACCACCTTAACGACCCAGCTGTGCCATTTCTAAGTGTTCATCCAAGCGAAATAAAAACATATATCAATGCCAATAAAAAGACTGTCTAAAAACATTCATAGCAACTTTATTCATGCAGGTTTAAAACTGGAAGCAGGCCAAATGTGTGCCAATAGGTAAACGGATTTTTTGAAAATCATGGTATGTCCATACAATGAAATACTACTTTCAAGAAAAATGAACACACTACTAATACTTACAGAAACATGGATTAATCTCACAGACATTGTTTTATTCAAAAAAAAAAAAGCTGTACACAAAAGAGCGTATACTGCATGATTCCATTTATATGAAATTCCAGGAGAGGCCAAACTGCTAGAAGAGTTTAGACATAAATACAGCAGTGCTGGGGCAGGAAGCAGGGGGCTGGGGGCAAAACTGAGAGCCAAGGACACAGGAAAACACTCTGGATCGACGGAGCTTCCCTCTCGGGATCGAGGTGGTGGTTACACTGTGGATAGAACAATCACAATTATAACCTGTGAACTTTAATGTTAATTATATCTCAATAAAGTTGATTTAAAAATCCTCACTAAACAGAAAAGAGCACTGAATAATATGCAAATTTTGTCAAAACACATGCATATGGACAACAATTATGGAATTTGCGGTAAAATCCAGCAAGGACAAACTCTGCAAATTTTGTCTACAGAGTTTCAAAACTAGAAGGTAAAATGGAAGTTCTAAAGGAACATTTTAAAGGAAATTTAAGTGATTTATTGAATTGCTTAAATGTGGGCAAATAATAAGATACATAAAAGCGTACCAAAACTCTCTAGGGATATATCCCTATTACCGTGTGTGAGTGTCACGTGATGTGTTGTTGGTAGAATGCAAAAACCAAGACCAAAGAGCCTCAGCTGACCTGGTCTGAAAGTAGGAAACCTTCCACTCAGGGACATGGAAGTTGTAACAGTGATGCACTAAGGGCGAATGTGGGGGGAGGGGAGGGGAGGGTCTCCAGGGAAGGGCTGGGCTTGCCCCAGCTAGCGAGGCTCTGCTCGCCCGAGTCTCTCCTCAACACCTAATTGGTAGGAAGCTTTGGTCATGAACCCTCAAGCCACACTTGATGGTGTGGCTTTCTGAGAGCTTTCTCCTCCAGTTTGCCGCCCCAGGGTCCCTGGGACAAACACCCACACCTGTCTTGGAAACGCAGAGGTTCACTTGAAGGCCAGTTGAACCTCAGCCAAGAGGTCCAGTTAGGAGGACATTGGAGACTCACTTCATGCAGGACAGACAGCGTCAGTGGTCACCACAGTGCTTACTTTGGCTGGAGCTGCCTTCCAGAGCATCCACTGAGGCCGCTGTGAGTGGACAGAGGTGAGTGAAGCATGGCTGTTCCACCCTCTGAATCGCTCGGAGAGCAGTTATTTCAGCTCATGGAATGCCATGTGGAGCTATGGCCCATATTCCAGGTGAACGAACACTTCTTGGAAGGGATTGAGCAAAGATAAGGATATGGTAGAAAAGTTTTGGTTTTATGTTCCATTATGTAAAAAGTATAGTATCAAACTTTTTTTCACGTGAGTTTATTCATATCTGTTATTTTTACTCTTTATTCAGAACCTAGTTTTCTCACTCACCCACCTTACCAACAGTATTACTTTGAAATGAAACAAATTAAACTTTGAAGAATCTAAGATTCAAATCCATGACTAGACAAGACTTGGGGGTCCTCTCACTCAGCCACTGCCTCCAGAGAGAATCCTGAGAAACCATCACAGGCAGCAGCCCGTAACCCTCATCAACAGACCTGCACTTGGGAGCAGAAAGTGACTGACAGCTCCCAGTTCAAGGAAAATGTTGACCGTCGTATCCATGCTGGCCAGGCCCCGTCTTAGCCGAGTCGGCACCTGGATGACAGGAAGTCACCTAAATAAAGTGTCATTGCCATGTGACCCTAAAGTCAGTCAGAACAGAAGTTGAGAGAGAAAGTACAGAGGGGCAGGGACGCGTGGTAAGAGGCTGTGGGTGTAGGTGGTGCCTCCAAAAACACGCTCAGCATGCACTGAGTTCCCACCTTGGGGCCCGTGGGCTGAGGGAGGCATCTCAGTCTGTGGCACCGCGTGGGCAGCCCACGCTCTGGCCGGGTCTCAGCTCTCACAGGTCTGGGAGTCAGCCCTGCTGAGGTCACTTTCCTCCTCGCTGCCTGGGGGCTGTTGGGAGGCTGCTCCAAGCCCTCGTGGAAACCCTGCCTCATTTCTAGACCTCCAGCGTCCTGTCACACACGGGGCAGCCTCAGCAGCTCTACTCCTTGACCTTCTCTAACAAACATTTTAGAGCCCAAGATCTGCTCCCGAAGAACAGCCTGGACCAGTGGCAAGGGCCTCGGTGTGGATCCAGCCAACACTTTTCCCGGCCGTTTGTGTGGTTGGGGTAGGGGCACATGATTTATTCCCTCTGGATGTTGGTTCCCATGACTGAAACAGAGGAATAAAAATACTTACCAGTTGAGCCAGCAGGGAAGAGAGGCTTCTTTTTCTTTGCTCAGGCCAACGGACAGGAATCTGACCAATTATTGATTTATTGTTTTTTAAAAAGGGCCATTCAGATCTTATCAGTAATGTGTGTAAAATGTCGTACAGAAACTGTGGATTTTGAAAGGTGGATCAGCCAAGGCAAGGCAGCCTCAGGAGGCCAGGTCCAGGCAATGGTGTGGCCAGTGCCCATCAGGGTGAGGCTCCCAATTTGTCCTTCCACCTGTGATGGAGCTTCCACAAGAAGCCTGGAAAAACGGAGGCACCCTCCTTACTGCACTGCAGGGGAGTCCTCTTGTCCCTATACCAGCATGTCAACTATCATCTCTTGGCTAAGGTAATAAAGGCAAGGTACTATATTTTCCTCTGTAATTACTAAATACTCTGTAGAGGATACAAGGAGACTATGTAAAAGTCCGCACAGTTTTAGCAATGTTTGATGATGTGCAATTCCTTTTGCCTACTACACCCATTAGCTGTGTCTACTTGAGGGACAAGCTTTCTCTTCTTTCCAATTAATCAATCAATGTAAATACGGACTCATGGAATCTTACTCAGTGGAGTTTAGTTCTTTACTGTCATTATTTATTTTGATTCTCAAACTGGTTCGGATTTCACCAGTAGGAGCCCCTTCAAGCTGGCTCTGTCTCCTGTTGACATATAGTCATCGTTCTTTGGGCAATTTATTACTTTATGGCACAAAAAAGATATTCTGAGCTCATCTTGTACTTTCCTTGCTCCAGTCCTGGAGTCAGCCCTGGTTCCTTCTCCTGGAGACGGATATTTAGGGACAAAGTTTGGAGGCTCACTGCTACTGCCTGTCCTCACTTCTAAGTTTTCTCAGTGGACAGAAGTAGAAAAGGTATGTTTGTGAGTGTGGGTGTCGTATGTAGACACACACCCACACTTATTCCTGTATCCATCTCTCCATTAAAACCTGAATTCACTTGAGAGTGGTGATGGCTTCACAGGTAGACACATCAGTGAAAACTTACCAAATTATACCTCAACAGAGCTGTTTCAAACACCAGAGTTAGTTCTGCTGTCTCCAATTCCAGTACAACACCGGGAGGTCATTCCAGGGCTCCCCTGTCCAGATGGCGACCCCCTTCCCAGCAGTGGCTCCCACTACTCTCCATAGTTACCCATGTGCTCAACCTGGGACACATGGAAAGTGGTTTCAGGATGGATAACCCAGCCGTTGTGAAAAGCAAACTTAATAACTAGATTTTAGTCTTTCTTTGCAGTTTTTAAGGAAATTACATAGAAAGAAATGCGTGCATCTTATGAGAACTGTTGGGCGTGTTTTGACAAATGTGTACACCTAAGTAGCTCACCTCTACCACATTTTCGTGACCCCAGAAGTTTCCTCCTGCTCCTTCTCGGTCAGTCCCCACCGGTGCATGTCCTCAGAGGCAATCGCAGATTTCCTTTTTTCTATCATAGATCCAGTTTGCCTTTCCAGAACTTCATACAAACGGAGGCACGCACTACATTCTCTTTGAGACTGGCTTATTTTGCATACCCTTATGTTTTGAGATTCATCGATGTTGTTGTGTGTTTAGTTCAACCCCTTCTGTGGCAATGTTCAATTTTATGAATACCCCTCAATTTGTTAATCCATTTTCTGTTGATGGATATTTGGATAGTTTCCAGATTTGGGCTATTATGAGTAAAGCTGCAATTAATATCTCAATCAAAACTTCTCAAGGACATGTCTTTTCATTTTCCTTTGGTGGATACCTGGGAGCAGTTACTGAGGCATAGGGTAGGTGTACGTCAGTGTCTAGAAACTGTTTTCCAAAGTGATGTATAATTTTATCTCACTCCTAACAATATGAATTTTGATGGTTCCATACGCTGACCAACCTTCCTGCATTCTGTGGGTTTTTTTAAATGTTTATCTCATTATGATTTTAATCTGTATTTCCCTGATAGCTTACATTGTTGAGAACATTTTTATGTGCCGTTGGCCATCTGTATGTCTTGTCTTGTGAGGGATCTGTTTAGTCTTTCACCAGCTATGTCTTGAGCTTTTTGACATTTTTTTCATGTATAGGAGATTTTTATATAGTCTGTGTCTAAGTTCTTTGTCAGCTCTGTTTCCTCCCCATTGTGGCTTGCCTCTTCATTTTGTAATAGTGTGTTTTTTTGGATGAGCAGAAGTTTTTGATTTTGATTTGTCAATGAATTGTTTATTATTAGTGCTTTTGTGTTCTGTGTAAGAAATTTTGGCTAGTCCCAGGTGGCAAAATGTTATCTTAGGCTAACTTATAGAAATTTTAAATTTTTACCTTTTTCTTTTAGGCCTATGATTAATCCTGATGACAAGGTTTTTCAAGGTAGAAAATAAAAGGAAAAGTAAGTGAAGGCTATGTGGCTTTCAGAAGAGTGTTGGGGTGGAGGTTAAGGTATAAACGGACTCCTGTGAAGAAGTCGAGGTCACTCCCTCCCTTTCTGGGACCAGGCTAAGTTCTAGGACGGTCACCCACAGGAAGGAGTCTGATTTGAGTGTCCTATGATCTCTTCCAGAGAACTGAACACATATGGAGTGGCATGTGGGGACCCCTCCCAGCTGGGGGGCGAGGTCCAACCAGACGCTGGTGACGACTTTCGTGCTGCAGGGCTTCACTGAGCACCCTGGGCTGCGGATGCCCCTTTTTGGCTGCATCCTCTCCCTCTATGCCATTGCATTCATGGGAAACGCTGTGATCATTGCTGTGGTCAGCTGCAGCACTAGCCTCCACAGCCCCATGTACTTTTTCCTGAGCCACCTGGCCACCATGGATGTCGTCTGCACCTCATCTGTGCTGCCCAAGGCGCTGACGGGCCTGGCCTCTGACAAAAACACCATCTCTTTCTCAGGGTGCATGGCCCAGCTCTTCTTCCTCATCTGGTCTGGGTCTTCTGAGCTGCTGCTGCTCACGGTCATGGCCTATGACCGCTACGTGGCCATCTGCCACCCGCTGCACTACAGCTCCAGGATGAGCCTGCTGCTGTGCAGGGCGCTGGCCGTGGGCGTGTGGGCTGTGTGCGCCATCAATGCTTCGGTGCACACTGGCCTGATGGTACAGCTGTCTTTCTGCGGCCCCAACGTCATCACACACTTCTTCTGCGAGATCCCCCCACTCCTGCTGCTCTCCTGCAGCTCCACACTCGTGAACCGCATCATGACTCTCCTGGCTGATGCCTTCTTTGCAGTCATGACCTTCCTGCTCACCCTGGCGTCCTACGGCTGCGTCATCACCAGCATCCTGCGCATCCGCTCAGCTGAGGGCAAGCGGCGGGCCTTCTCCACCTGCTCCTCCCACCTGATAGTGGTCTCTGTGTACTATTCGGCTGTGTTGTATGCCTACATCAGCCCAGCCTCCAGCTATGGCCCTGAGAGAAACAAAGTGTCTGGAGTGCTGTACACGGCACTGAGCCCCACTCTGAACCCCATCATCTACTCTCTGAGGAACAGGGAGGTCAAGCACGCCCTGAGGACGCTCACCTCACTTCTCAGACGTTAATGGCGATGTGCAAGTCCTCTTCCAGCCTGGGCTCCCTACGCCTGCCCCCTGAGACCAGCCTTGGAGAGTGAGACCTGGCTTCCACACTTTCTGTGCTTCTACCCTCGGGTGTGGGTGCCGGCCTCAGCTGCAGAGCCATGGCCCAGGTCCTGGTAGGTGCTCTTCCTGCATCCCAGTAAACGTGTCATCAGCTGGGTGACCCCCATGAATCTGACCTTAGAACAGCCCCAAAGCCTTTCTCAACCCAGCTCTTCTTTAGCTGTCATGACCTTCCACACTCCCCTTGCTCCAGCTGAGATGGCCACCAGCTGTATCTGCCTCTCCCTGTCCCCACAGCCACACTCACCCGCTATGGTCTGTGTCCAGAGCCTCCTCCCTCAGTACATAGTCGACCCCGTTCTTCAAGCCTGCTCACATGCCACCACCGTCAAAGGCTTCCTTCATCTTCTAGCCAAAAATAGCCCCTCACTCCGCCTCCTAGGCTGGTCACCTGGACCTCACACAGTGTGTTCTCCCTTCTACCTGGACCTCACATGGCCTGTCCCCTGTTCCACCTGGACCTCACACGGCCTCTCCCCTGTCCTACCTGGACCTCACATGGTCTGTCCTTTCTCCTACCTGGACCCCATATGGCCTGTCCCCTGTCCTACCTGGACCTCACACGGCCTGTCCCCCGTCCTACCTGGACCTCACACGGCCTGTTCCCTGTTCCACCTGGACCTCACACAGCCTGTCCCTTGTCCTACCTGGACCTCACATGGCCTGTCTCTGTCCTACATGGACCTCACACGGCCTGTCACCCATTCTACCTGGACCTCACATGGCCTGTCCCCTGTCCTACCTGGACCTCACACGGCCTATTCCCTGTTCCACCTGGACCTCACACGGCCTGTCCCCTGTCCTACCTGGACCTCACACGGCCTGTCACCCATTCTACCTGGACCTCACATGGCCTGTCCCTTGTCCTACCTGGACCTCACATGGCCTGTCCCTGTCCTACATGGACCTCACACGGCCTGTCACCCATTCTACCTGGACCTCACATGGCCTGTCCCCTGTCCTACCTGGACCTCACACGGCCTATTCCCTGTTCCACCTGGACCTCACACGGCCTGTCCCCTGTCCTACCTGGACCTCACACGGCCTGTCACCCATTCTACCTGGACCTCACATGGCCTGTCCCCTGTCCTACCTGGACCTCACACGGCCTGTCACCCATTCTACCTGGACCTCACACAGCCTGTTCCCTGTCCTACCTAGACCTCACACGGCCTGTCCCCTGTCCTACCTGACTTCACACAGCCTGTCCCCTGTCCTACCTGGACCTCACATGGCCTGTCCCCTGTCCTACCTGGACCTCACACGGCCTGTTACCCATTCTACTTGGACCTCACACGGCCTGTCCCCTGTCCTACCTGACCTCACACAGCCTGTCCCCTGTCCTACCTAGACCTCACATGGCCTGTCCCCTGTCCTACCTGGACCTCACACGGCCTGTCACCCATTCTACCTGGATCTCACACAGCCTGTCGCCTGTTCTACCTGGACCTCACACGGCCTGTCCCCTGTCCTACCTGGACCTCATATGGCCTGTCCCCTGTCCTACCTGGACCTCACATGGCCTGTCCCCTGTCCTACCTGGACCTCACATGGCCTGTCCCCTGTCCTACCTGGACTTCACACGGCCTGTCACCCATTCTACCTGGACCTCACACTACCTGTCCCCCATCCTACTTTGAACAGTAAATCCACATAACAACTTGTCTCTTTGACCACACTTTAATTCCCAATCTTGCCGTCCCCGTCTTATGTTGGAGTTTCACGATGAATAATGAGTCCCAGTTAGTGCCTCTTGCCCCTCACGAGTGTGTTGGGGAGCGTGTGGTGCCATTATTGTTGTTTCAGTGGTTCTATCCCACTGAATCTCTCACAGGCCTCATCTGCTGAGCCCTCAAAGACTCTGGTCCTCGGGGTGGAGGCAGTGTCTTGGGGTCTCACTTCTAAGTGCCTGAGTGAGACCAGAGTCAGGACTTTTTCAGGTCCCACAATCATAAAGCTGCCCTGCACTTTCACGCTCAGTGTGGCTTCTCCCTTCATGAGTTCCTTGTCACCGATTCATATGTCAAGGGTGACTCACAGTCCATTCTCACCGTCAGCATGAAACTCCATGTCTCAGCACCCTCACTCGACATGAGTTGGGGGACCCTTCATGTGGGATGTATCTGCCCTGTTCCATGCATGGCTCCTTGTCCTAAAATGGCACGCCACCTACTTACTCATCTGGGAACACGCCCAATGACCCCTCATGGTCCAAATGCTCAGCCTTTCCTCCAGGCTCCACAGAAATGCCCCAATGCCCACGTTTGAATTTGCCTTCCATTAGTCACCAACACAACCCTTGGTTTCAGATGCACCTGTTTCTTCATGAACCATTTAAAATGCTCTTTACCCATAGTTGTGGGTTGAATTGTGTCCACAAAAAGATATGTTGAAGTTTTACCCCAGGAGTTTTTGGATGTGGCCTTCTCTAGAGATAGTGTCATTGCAGTTGTGGTCAGCTAAGGCGAGGTCCTGCTGGAGTAGAGTGAGCCCTAATCCATGACTGGGGTCCTTTCTGAGAGACACCGTGACACAGAGGGAGAGGCCATGTGAGGATGGAGACAGAGGTTGGAACACTGTGTTTACAAGCCAAGGAAGGCCAGGATTTCCAGCAACACCAAAAGCTGGAAGAGGCAACCAAGGATTCTCCCCACAGGCTTCAGTCAGAGATGGCTGACCAACACGTGGATTTTGGTGAGGAACCTCTGCAAGTGTATCATAATAAAATTCTGTTGTTTTAAGCCACCCAGTGTGTGGTACTTTATTGCAGAAGCCTAGGAAACTAATATACATTTCGTGTAGGTGGAAATTCTGTGCATGGGCTGTGGCATTTGGTCCAATGGTCATTCTGATTAGGTGGGAAGTACATCAGGGTAGATGGTATGAGGAATGAGTCTGTGGTCTATGTTCTTTGTAGAGGTATGTAAATTGGTCTGTGGTCCATATTCTTCATGGAAGAATGTAGATTGAGTCTGTGGTCCATGTTCTTCATGGAGGAATGTAGATTGAGTCTGTGGTCCATGTTCTTCACAGAGGTATGTAGATTGGTCTGTGATCTGTGTTCCTCATGGAGGTATGTAGATTGAGTCTGTGGCTAATGTTCTTCATGGAGGAATGTAGATTGAATCTGTGGTCCACATTCTTTGTGGAGGTATGTAGCTTGGCCTGTGGTCTGTGTTCTTCTTGGAGGTATGTAGATTGGTCTGTGGTCTGTGTTCTTCCTGGAGATATGTAGCTTGGGTCTATGATCCATGTTCTTCATGGAGGTAGGTAGATTGGGTCTATGGTCTGTGTTCTTCATGGAGGTATGTAGGTAGGGTCTGTGGTCCATGTTCTTCATGGAGGTATGTAGGTAGGGTCTGTGGTCCATGTTCTTTGTGGGGGTAGGTAGATTGGGTCTGTGGTCTACGATCTTCAAAGAGAGAAGGGAGTGGGTCTAAGCTGATGTTCAGTGAAGTGGGATAGGTAAGAGTCTGTGGCACAGCTTTGACAATTCCATCATTGGTTCCTGGGGTGAGGTTAGGGCTATGTGCTGATTGTTTGGTGGATTTTCTTCTGTATGTAAAACAGCACTGGTGCAAGTTATCTCCACATCAAACAACATCTCCTGTGATTTTACCTCCACAGAGCAGGTCCTCAGTGCTCTTTGTGCAAGGGAGGGGCCCAGACTCTTCTCTCCCTGGGCTTTCTGTGGGTGCAGTGCATCCCAGCTGAATAGCCCAAGGTGTAATCTCTCCACTTCCCCTGTTTTGGAGAGGTTTTCCTTGGCTCCACTGACTCCCCCCTTAGTTACGCCAAAATCTTTGGTGCTACGATCCCTCTGGCTTCCCTGGGCAGCTCCTGAGAAGTGTTTCTCTTCTGTACCTGTGGTGGCTGACTGCCTGGTCACCCCTTCAACTCCGATTAGATCATGCTTCCTACTGGATGAAAAGACCAGGAACCATGCCTCAGACTCGCTTGGAATCTCTTTTTCTTTCACACTAAAGCAGACTGGAGGTCGACAGTGCACGACCAGCAGGTGGTCTCCACAGCATTGGCAGGAGCCCCACCCCCCACCCGTCTTTCTGCTCCCCTCCCTCACCATACCACCTCCCAGACAGAAAGGAGAAGGAGCAGAGGATAGGGGCCTGTTCTGGCTCCTGCCAGGCTCTCTTGGAACTGGCCCATGGCTCCCACCAACAACTCCCTCTCAGATGGATCTCACTGCAGCCTCCCTGGGTGAAGGGCATCTGGGTGGGCCCAAGAGGAGGTGGATGGCCCAGGGACATGGCCACAGCAGCCTGTTGGCCGCCCCTCCCTCCTGTGAGCCTTGGGAGTTGTTCCAGCCCATTAATCACGCTTTGCTCTGGTGTCTTGTGCCAGCATCACACATAACCAGGAGCAAAGCAAGCAGAGGAGTTTTCTCCTCCTTTGGGGCCTTGTCAGGGTTGGGCTTTGGCTGCTGCCCTTGTTTTCTGAAATACACGTTCAGTTCAGAAAGATCTCAGAGTGTGCTGGCCCCCTGCAAAGGCACTTGGTTCAGAGGGTGTCTTGGTCCGTTTGGGGTTGCTAAAACTGAATACCACAGACTGGCAGCTGATTAACAACAGACATGCATTTCTCGCAGCTCTCGAGGCTGAAAGTCCAAGATCTAGGCGCCCGCATATTGAGTGTCTGGTGAGGGCCCACTTCTGGCCATCTTCTTGCCGTGTCCTCACATGATGGCAGGGACGAGGGAATTCTCGGGGTCTCCTTTATAAGGACACCAATCCCATTGATGAGGGCTCCACCTTCATGACCTGATCACCTCCTGACACCATCCCCGTGGGGGTTTGGATTTCAACATAGGAATTTTGGAGGACACACACATTCAGACCACAGTAGATGTCGAGACCGATGACAGCACACACAGTGAGCAGGTATGAGAGGGTTCATCACTCACATAATCCCCGTCTCTGGGGGAAGGGCAGGCCCCCAAGCAGGCTTGAGCAAGCTGGGAAAGGCGCCTGATGGGGGGTTACTGTGTCAGGAGGTAGGGCCGGGCGAGGGGCCCATACACAGGCAGGGGCTTGTGGGGCTGCTATCTCCTGCTGGTGCCCAAGTGGGAGCCCCCTTCTTCTCAGCTTGTTCAGGTGTGGGGCAGAGGTAAGGGGGAAGGGTGAAGCTTAAAAGCATCAAATACCAAAACTGGAGTCAGATGCCCCATTACAGAGAAGGCAGACAGAAACCAGCCCTGCTCCCCTCCCAGACAAGACCAGGTTTTAACCAGGAAGGGAGCAGGTGTCCTCAGAGGGGTGGGAGGTGCCACCAGGGCCTGGGGAGCACCAGGGCCCTTCTCGGGGACACCACAGGTTGAGGGGCGATGACGGCGGGCAGGTTGACGAGAGGGTATGCCCAGTTATGGTCAGAGGCAAAGGAGCTGGACCAGATTCAATCCCACTGACTGAGAAACGCCGGGTGCAGTCTGGGCGTCTGTCAAGTGAGGTCTGGTGGTAGAGCAGCATCCTCCTCACCTGAGGTCCCACAGACGGGTGCAACCCCACCTAGTGACTGGTTTGTGTGGCTGCCTTCAGAGGAACAGGGCGTTCTCCACTGAGTCATTCCCTCAGCAATCTAAGAGCATTCAAACCCAGGATGTGACAGGTGCGATCAAGGGCTCCAAGAGCACAGAGAGGAGGATGAGCATGATCCCACCTCGTGGAGCTCTGGGTTTAGTGGTGACTCACCTGGCGAGGAAGCCAGAAACGTGTCCGAGGAGCTGGAGTGTGATCACACAGACATGTAGTTGTGTCGGTAGCCACAGCCCAGAGAGGGCAGCAGGCTCTCCCAGCGTTCCTGCAGATGCTCCCTGACTTTTATTCCTGCCAAATGCAGCTGTTTTCTCTCTACCCTGTCCAAGGGCAGGAAGGCCGTCAGTACATTATTCGGGAACAATCTCACGCAGACACACATGGATACAAAATCTGGAAGTTGGTGGCTTGGTTCCCAACACACGCGTCCCCCGGAGGCCTGGGTCTCCACCCCCATCCCCACCCCCACTCTGGGTTTGGTCTCTCAGTCAATGGGCTTTATATGTTCTTCCGTGATGGGGACAGAAAAGAGTTTCGGGTCCCTCGCCTTCAGACAAACATGTTTGAGCAAATGAAACTTCCTTCTGAGGAAGATCAACGCAGCAAGATCAATGTTTCAGTCCCAATGGTACTTTCATTCTTACCCTAATCCCATTTGGATAACAGCAAGGAAGTCCTATAGTGGTCAGTCATCACAATAGAAGGAAACGAACAAAACATGAAAAGCGTTGGTATGCAGCATTGAGTTTAAAATAAAATTCTGATACTCAAATCAGCAAAAAGGCCCAAAGTTTGTGAGGCCAAAGACAAGTCCCCTGGAGGTGGGGCTGGGCCCAGACAGGAGGATGTGGACCCAGGGAAGAGAGAATCCTTGGCCCTGGAGAAGGAGGTCAGAGCAGACAGAGAGGCAGGGGTCCCTTAGCAGGGCCTGTGCCCCGCCTGCTGCACCTCATCCAGGGACTCGAGTTTGGGGAGGTACATGGTTTACCCCAGAGAGGGGCAGCCCATTCAGTCAGCCCACCCGGAACCCACTCCACCTGACAGTACAAGTGACTGTGGCATGGCTTTCCACGGATTTAAACCGAGCAGGGGAGAAACTCAACATTTTCTGGGAAGGGGGTGAAAAGTAACAGAGAAGATCGCAGGACCTGAGAGGCCTCGTGGCCACATTGAGGGGACTCACCTGTAAGCATCAGCTTCACCACACTTGCAAAGACCAGTAGGGAAGTGATGCTCACACCTGGGGCCCACACATGATGCTGCAGAAACTCCCGGGAAGGGAGAAAAGCAGATGTGACCAAGATGAAGCTAAGGCAGGTGAGATGGGTCCAATACAGAAATAAGGATTAGTGATGGAGGAAACGATCGCCTGGGTTCAGATCAACATACCGTAGCTGCTGCATTGATATTGACCGTTGTGCTCACCAATCCCTGCTTCTTTTCCCCATTTTTCCAAAGACTCCCCTCCCAGGAGGAGGAGGAAGGAGGAGGGGTCCATGTCTCCCACGCAGGGCTCAGCGGGCCGGGGCACACCCCTGCAGGCCAGACCCTGCCACGTCCCTCTCTCTCCACTTCGCAAGCTCTCTTCCAGCACCACAAACGGGAGGGTCCCCTGGGAACCCGCCCTCTCTGCTGCTCTGGACAGAGGGTATGTTTAGTAAATTTTGGTTTTATCACTCAGCTTGCAGCTGATTGAAACTGCCCAGCGACACTGCTGGAGGCTCCCTGAGCCTGGGGACACGCTTGGGTGCAGTGGGGACAGTGTTCCTTCTCTACCAGTGTGTTGGTGGCCGGGGCTCTCACTGTCTAGTTCAGAAGATAAAAAAAGTCAATACGTATGAAATCTGGAGATTTTCTGATCTGAATTAATTTTTGAGAGACTGCCTTAATGGATACTGTTTCTTGTAAAGAACATAATTACCAGACAAAATAACAATGCCAGCATTTCAGTATTTATTTTGAGTAATATCAAAGTGACAATATTAATGCTGGTACATTTTAAGTTCTGAATTCACAAAAGTTTTTTAAATATCAGTGAAACTAAATATTTAATACAACTCAATTGTTAAAATTATAAATATAATATGTAACATCAAATACAATGTTGATTTATAAAGAAACAACACAAGTATACTTTGTCATTCTAATTCACATTGTTAGTAGATAACGCATAAACGAAGTGTTCGAAAAGTAAGGAAATATGAAATGAAGAATATTTAATTAATCATGAAAAAGACGAAAATGAAATAATATCATTAGATATTTATTCAAATGTGAGAAGACCAACATAAAGAAATTCCTATCTTAAGGACTTTGTGGTTAAGTTGTGATTTTACTTTTGTGCAAAATTTTTTACTGGCTGAAGAAAGCATCTGCAGGCTCCACATCAGCCAGGTGAACGGTGTTGTTACCGAACGCAAACACAGGTCCATCACCCGATGCACCGGAAGCCAAATCACTGAAACGTCAGGCTTGCAGCAAGGAAAGAGGTTTATTATTGAAAGACAGCCCAAGGAGAGTTAAAACTCAAATCTGCCTCCTCAAAGGGAAAAAGAATTTCGCTCGGGGTTTTCAGTAGGCGACGGGGAGCATGTGGTCTTGCTGGCTGGCATCTTCAGCCTGCATTTGGTCCTGAAGATTGAATCTCTTTCTTCCCTGGACCATCCGGACTTTTCTGGTTAGTTTTCCTCCTCAGCCTGAGTTTGGCCTTGTGAGGCTGAATCTTCTTCCTCCTTAAAGTCTGGACCTTGACTTCCTGGGAAGCACAGCTCACTCATATACTAAGGAGGGACAGTAAGACCTGGTCAGCTTTAAGCAATAGCTGATTATGCTGAGTATATGCACAGTTGCAATAGCAAAGTGTATCTCAAATTTTTTTCGCTCTTCTTCGAGCCCAGGGGAGATTTTAAGTCCTTTGTTCTTGGTTTCAGGGTGAGCAGATGGGTATAAAGGTCCCCGTGTATGGGCCTCTGACAACCCCATCCTCAAATTGTCCACCTCATCTCTTATTTGATAACTTTGAACAGATACTTTGGTTTTTAGCCAGGGCTGCAGATGTTTTTATTGATAGTAGGTTTTAGCTTTTGGTTTAAAAGAGATCATATCTTGTCATCTTCAATTTCTTGGTGATAGATGCAATTTTCACACATAGTCACTGTATAGATCTCATTATTTCATGACTGTATCCTACCCCTCAGAGAGTCTTTGAACTAGAATGAGGGCTACTCTTAGTTTGCTTTCTCCTGCTCTTCAGGACGATGGAGGAAGGGGAAGTGCTTCCTGGAAGGGGGCACCTTTGCAATTCCACGAGTTAGCAGAGCATGGAGCTATGTGGATGCATTTGCATGTAAAGCTAATACAGATCTCAGACTTTTAAAATATCAAATGTCGGTATTAATGCTATTTTGGTTCTTATTTTTAAGCAGAATTCTGGATTACCAGCAGTACCCTGGTTATCTAGAGCAGCTAGACCATCACTGATGCACCAGTGCGCCAGCCGTCTCCTCTCAGCACTGGCCTCCGTCTTGGACTGCTTATTTCTGGGATACATTCCTCTGCCTTGTACAAAGTTCCATGAGGGTTAGAGCTGCTTGAAGTGTACTTTTTTAAGGTTTGTTTATTTAAAAATGTAAGTGTGAACATCTGTATGACCTTGTATCTATTAAACATATTTCATTGGTGATTGAAATCCCCACCCCACCCCCCAAAAAGAACTCTAGGCCTAGAGGGCCTCACTGGTGAATTCTATTAAACATTTAAGGAAGAAATCACACTAATCTGTAATGGTTTTCTATCACTGCATCAGTGCGTTGGAGCAGCACCTGTTTATCTCTCAATTCCGCAGGTCAAGGGTCAGAGCTGGCTCTCTGCTCAGGGAGACGTGGTGCCAGCCAGCTGGGTCCTCAGAGGCCCTGGGGAGAATCCACATCCAGGATCATTCAGGGGGAGCAGGACTCAGTGCCTTGCAGTCATAGGACTGAGGTCCCCATTTCCTTGCTGGCTGACACCCAGGGATCTCTGATCCTCAGGCCCGGCCCCTGCCATCATCAAAGCAGCAATGGCTGTCCAATCCTTGTGCTTCCAAGCTCTCTGACTTCCTCTTCCACCCTCAGAAGGAGAAAACTGCTTTTTAAAGGAGCTCATGCGATTCTATCAGGCCCACAAAGAAATCTCCCCATCTTAAGGTCAACTGAGTCATATAACACGACATAAACACATGTATGCAGAAAATGCTGCTTAAATTAAGAAGTGAGTGTAGCAAGGTCACAAGACAGTAAAATACATGAAAATAAATTGTGTTTGTATATACTGATAATGAGAATTGGAAACTGAAGTTAAATAACACCATTTACAATAGCATCAAAGAAAATGAAATACTTAGGGATAAATTTAGCAAAATATCTTCAAGTCCTATATACTAAAAAGTACAAAATAGTGTTGAGAGCATGTAAGGACGACATAAATAAATGGAGATATATACCATGATCATTGATTTGAAACCCATATTGGCAACCTATCAATTCTTCCCAAATTGATCAATAGATTCAATGCAATCTCTTTTAAGTAGAAATTGATATTTGATTTTAAAATTTACAGTGAAAAGTAAACATCATAGAATATGCAACACAATTTTGAAAAAGAACAGAGTTGGAGGACTTATGTCACTCAATTTTAAGAATTACTTTAGAGTCCAGAAACAAATAAACCCACACATAAATGGTCGATTGATCTTTAACAAAGGAGCCAAGCTAATTCAATGGGGAAAGGACAGTCTTTTCGAAAATGGAGCTGAAACAACTGGTCATATATGTGTAGAAAAGAATGACCTTCAACCCCACCTCAAAAATCACAAACATTAAATGGATCATAGGCCAAAACAGTAAAGCTAAACTAAAGACTACTAGAAAAAAAGGGAAATATCCTTGCAATTTTGGGGTAGGCAAAGATTTCTTAGGTAGCACAAACTACCAAAGAAAAAAGTTTATAAAGTAGATTTCATCAAAATTTAAAACTTCTATTTTTTAGGAAACATGGTTAAGAAAATGAGAAGGCAAACCATAAACTGGGAGAAAATATTTGTAACATATAAATCTGACAAAGGGTATGTGTTCATCATGTAAATAAAACTCTTAAAACTCCAATAATAGGACGACAAACAACGCAATTGTTTAAAAGAAAAACGGTCAATTGACAAATGTAGACATTGCACAAAAGAACTTATATGCATGGCCAACAAGCACATGAAAAGATGCTCAACATCATCAGCCATCAAGGAAAGGGAATTACAACCACAGGGAGATATCACTAGACACCTCCCAGAAAGGCTGAAGTTAAAGAGACTGGCAATGCCAAGTGTTGGCAACAGTGTAGAGCAGCTGGAACGCACATACATTCCTGGTGGGATGTAAAGTCGCACAACCACTTTGGAAAAAAGTTAACTGTTACAAATATACTTAGCACATGATCCAGCCACTTCACTCCTACATGTTACATAAGAGAAATAAAAACATATATCCACACAAAGACCGTATACAGTCCTGCGTCAAGTAACAACAGGATACGATGAGAAATGAGTCATTAGGTGATTTTGTCATTGTGCAAACATCATAGACTGTATTTACACAAACCTAGATGGTATAGCCTACTACACACCTTGGCTATATGGTACCAGTCTTATAGGACCACCATCGTAGATGCAGTCCGTCATTGACTGAAACATCATTATGTGGCACATGACTGTACTTATGTTTATTGCAACTTCATTCAAAATAGCCAAAAACTGAAATTAACGCAAATGTCCATCAATAGCTGATGGATAAAATAATCATGGTAGGGGCCAGCCCAGTGGTGTAGTGGTTAAGTTCACTTGCTCTGCTTCCGTGGCCTGGGGTTCACAGGTTCAGATCCCTGGTCTGGACCTACGCACTGCTTATCAAGCCACGCTGTGGCAGGCATCCCACATATAAAGTAAAGGAAGATAGGCACGGATGTTAGCCCACGGCCAATTTTCCTTAGCAAAAAGAGGAGGATTGGCAACAGATGTTAGCTCAGGGCTAATGTTCCTCTCCAAAAAAAATAAATAAAAATAATCATGGTACATCTATACAATGGAATAGTACTCCGCAATAAAAGATAAACATTATGTGTTTCTGCAACAATATTAATGAATCTCAAAAGCAGTAACATGAGCAAAAGAACACAGACACAAAATAAGTTCACATTGTGTAATTTCATTGAAATTATGAAATTTCAATGAATTTTCAACTATGAAATCACAGAATAGGAGCTCTAAGTTAGAGTGACAGAAAACACATCAACGATTTCCTGGGCTGGGGGTGAAGGATTTGTTTCAAATGGGCACAAGGGAACTTTCTAGGGTAATTGAAATGCCCTGTATCATTGCTGTGGTGTATACACTTGTCAGAACTCATCAAAGGTGCATATATATGTGTGAATTTTATTATATGTAAATGATACTCATTGACCTTGATTCAAAAAATTACCCTTCCATTTCTGCTTTGACATTTGGGGACATCGTTCCAGACATGGTCCCATGTCTCTCTGCCTATATAGATGGAAGGATCAACGATGTACAGTTGGAGAGCTGCTTAGCCTAGACTGAAAGATAGAATTTTATGAGAATACTATATATGTTTTCAAATGGAATATATTAAACTAAATTTTAGTTCAATTTAATAATTTTAAAAAGAAACTGAAAGGAAACTGAAAAAGCTAAAGAAACTCAGGAAAATGTTTCTTCACAATGAAGATTAGTACCCAAGAGGCACATTACTATGTAGCCCCTCAAGAAACCCCCTCAAGAATTCCCCCCATGGTGGTTTTTCCTTCTTGGGAATTAGTCTCTTGCTCTTAAATCAGCACTCACCAGGAACTCTGTGCCCATTTCCAGGGACAGAGTGGGCATCTGCAACAAGGCGGGTAACACACAACACCTCCAAACCCCAGGGAACATTTTCTTCTTTAGACACCATGGTTGCTGCCTTTTTCTTTTTTCAAGAAAGAAAGAACAAAAGGGAGAGAGAGAAAGGTGCGGGGGAGGTGTTTCCAAGTTAGATAAGAGCGCTGTGCCTGAATGTCTTTCTGGACCCACAATTTTTCTCTAAGAAAAATAATGAGAAGTCACAGCACCTTCTCCCCCTGCACCTCCTCCTCCCAGAGCAGGTGCCCAGTTGAGCTGGCTCCCTGTGTCGTGTGACCCATCCACCCCTGGACCCTGGATTTGCTGCACTCTGGAGCCCAGGACGATTCCACGTGACATCCCAGCTTCCAGCAGAGGGAGGACACAATGAGGCAATACTGTTTGCAGGGCATTTGGCAGGTTCAATCATTACCATCATCATCATCACAATCAAGATCACCTTCACCATCATCACCATCACCGTCACAATTACCATCACCATCGTTACTATCATCATCATCACCATCACCATCATCACCATCAGCACAATCACCGTCACCATCATTACTATCATCATCATCACCATCACTATCATCATCACCATCATCACCATCATTACCATCATCATCATCACCATCATCATTGTCACTGTCATTGTTGCTGTCATAGCAAGGAAAATAATAACTCGTGTGTGCTCTGCTCCTCGTTTTTCGCTTACACTCAGATGAACTTTCTAACTTTAAATTCACAACCCTCCATCTCTTAACTATACTCCTCCTTCATGCTTGTTTTCATTCTCTGGACCCAGTGCTCTTCTTTTGTTCACCACAGTCCCTCCCACTGTGCCTTCCCTTCATCCTTTCTATTTACTTTGAGCCATTCATACAGCCTCTCCAGGCTCTCCCCTGAAGAACCCTTGCAGGTGTCATCTACGAGGCAGTGATCTCCATCCAGGCTGCACACTGCTTCTCCCTCATGCCCATGCTGCACACCCAGATATTCTAGTATAATTATTTTAGGGGTTCTGGACATTGGTATTTTTTTAAAGTTCTCTTGGTGGTTCTAATGTGCAGCCAGGATTGAAACACTGTGTTTGGACAAATTTAATTCCAACTATGTATAGGTAAGTGCCAGAAAACTCTATTTACTAAGGTTGAAAATGCAGGCTGTGGAGCTGAAACATAACCACTGGGGTCTCTAGCTCCCTGCTGGGTAACCAGGGAGCCCTCGACTGCAGCTGAAACTGTCCTCCTGGGTGACATTTAAAAGTGAGGAAAGTAAGAGACCCTTGGGCGCCAATGTTCCTGTAAGGATATTTTGATTGTAAGAATATTTTAACTCAATGGACATTTTCTCATAAATATGTACTTTTAAAACAGAATTGTGCCAACGTTGAAGACATTTTGTTAAAACTCACTTAATATGGTTTAATATCTTGGTCAATTTTCTATATAGAACAAACTATGTCCTTTTTTTTTCCATTTTAATTTTACTTACATGGTTTTCATCTACATTAGTTTCTTTTTTTAAATTATCCAATAAATATTTGATTCATCTATTAGTTTTTTTTGTTCATATCCACTATTTTTACCTCATCACTTCTGCCAATGTAAATTTTTCTCCATGGCCAGTATTTCTCCCAGTCCTTACTTCACGTTTCCATTATTTCTTAGCTAATCTATGAGAAAGTGAAAGTCATTTTATGAGCCAGAGATGGAGGAAGGAAGGTGGACTGCCAGCAAGATGAGTCAGCACTTAGAGATCACACCTCTGGGTGACAAATGGCACTGCCATGACAAATTCATTACCCAATGTTTCCTTCTGCCCCACTTTTGAATGTGGGTGGTTTGCTGTGGGCCTGCATGGGTGGAGGGGTGTGAAATTGAAGGAAGACTGTGTATTGCTGGACTGGGCAGGAGTTTCTTGTGAGATGTGTAAGTCTTGTTCCCAAATCCCCCATTCCTGAGTTGGGCTTCAGGTGTAAATAAGCCAACAACAGCCCCACTCATGACCCTTTGGTTTCACAAGTCACCACCAGCCGAGTGGGGCTTTAACACCTTACACAGGAAGCCAGGGTAGCCACATCAACACCAAAGAAAATAGACTGTAAGACAGAAGGTGTTACCAGGAATGCTAACTTCAACACATTCAATAAAATAGTCTCAAAATGTACAAAATAAGAACTGACAGACCAACAGGGAATAATGTGGAAGATTTCAACAATCCTCTTTTCACCATGAGGTCAAGCAAACAAACAATATTTTTTAAATCTGGAAGACATTTAAATGACTCTACCATTACAGAACATGCAAGTTTTCAAGCATAAGCTGAACATTTACACAGATGGGCCTCATCTAGGCCAGTGCTTTCCAGACTATCTGTAGCAAAGAGTTGGCTTAGTTTATGGTTTTTGTTGTTTTCCAATCTGTTATGAGCCAATATTTTTTAAAAACATAATAAAAGTGAATTACTAGAAAAAGGATCTTGTGCTTGGAAAGCACAGTGACGCCAAAGTGCGTATGTGTTTCTGCAAAGTATGCGCTTCTGCCTGCTTCCTCTCAGTTTCCACGCTGGTCTCTTCGCAGACGGAGCAGACCGGTCACACTGCGTCACAGACAGAGTTAGTCTGTGCACCACACTCTGAGCAGCGCTGTGCTCAGCCATGAAGCCTAGTATTTGTCCTGGGACGCTCGTATCTATATGGGAAACAAATTTTATCCTTAGCCCTTACCATACGCAAGAATCAATTCCACATGGATTTAAGATGTAAGTGTGAAAGGTAAAACTTTAAAAATGGGCAACTATCTCTCTGATCTTTCTGGGATAAGGAGAGATTTTTTAAACCCAAAAAAGTGCTAACCCCAAAATAAAAGATTGAGAATTTTAAAGTATCTGTTCATCAAAAAAATAATCACAAATAGTGTGAAAAAGGTAGCCCAAAGAGTATAAAAAATAATTACAACACATAAAACTGAAAAAGCATCATTAACCAGAATATATAAAGCATTCCTACAAGCAGTGAGAGAAGACATAAACCCAGAACACAGAAGAGGAGAGCTGAATACATGAACAGGCATTTTATAAAAGAGGACACGATTCTGATGAACAAGCATGTGTAAACAGACTCTCCACTTTATTCATAATAAGGGAAATGCAAATCGGGACCACAATTAAATACCACTTTATGTCCAAAAGTTAAGATGGACAAAAGTTAAGAAATCTGTTAGTATTTAGTGTTAGCGAAGTTGTGAATCAACAGGACCACTTAGACATACTTTGGAGAGTGTAAATGGAACATGATGTAATCCATGCAGAAACAGAAGTATAATGATGTATACCTGAAATTTATACAATGTTATTAACCAATGTTACTTCAATAAAAAATAAAAAAGAATGCAAATGGGCTCAAATACTGGAGAAATAATATGGCATCATGTATTACGTTGCCCGTGTGCACATCTGACCTGGTGATATTCTTGCAAGGTGTTCCAGGAAGCATGGGAGAAAATGTTCTGAGCAACGCTGTTTGCAACAGCAGAAACGTGGGACTAATCTGACGGGATATTGGATAACCGTGAAGTCAATAACCTGCACCCACATTTCACAATGGGCATACAGAGGTAACAACAAGTAAAAAGTTCAGGCCTCAGAGAATATAAATGCTAAATGCCATGAAATCACTTTTAGAAATTAAAAAATAAGAAAAATGAAACACTATAAAAACATAAGAAAGAAAATCACAGAGAATGTTAGAAGCAAAATCCAGGACAGTGGTCACCTCTGGACATGATAGAAGCTGACAGGCAGATGCAGTTGGAAAGGGAAGAGTGGGTTGCTTGGTGTTCATTATGTTATTGTGCTTATAGTTTATGTAAGAAACGCCTCACACACTCTTTTCAATGCATCAGATGTGATGTTAAAGATGATAAAGGGCAAAGTTGCTTTGGACTTTGTTTCCTTTCACTTCTGCCTGGCACCCTCTTGAGGGTACCACAGATGCTGGTCCTCCCTCTGTGTCTCTCCTCTTCCACAGGCGTCACTGCCCTTTCGGGGACCCTTCTGTGGCCAAGCCCACCACCACTGATGTGCTGGCATCTCCGCTGGGGTTTTGGTGAGCTGAAGCCACCAGGCGGAATTCAGGAGGGTCTTTCCTCCACCCAGCGGAGCTAATGCTTTTGCATGTAGGAGAACAGTGTTGCTCCCAGAATCCTAAACAGCAGCTCGGAGATGGAGCAGAGCCAACAGACAGATAAGAGAACACACGCGTGTAACCCCAGTCCCTTTGATGTGGGAAACTTTGTTCCTGGGCCAACCTGGCTTGCCCTTCAGACACCGTGATGCTGTGTGTTCTCTGCTTTTGCTTTACTTGGAAAGAGTTTTGGCTTCTGTCAAGGTCATTATTTTTAACCCAAGAGTGCACTGAACACTACATACTTGTCTGCCCAAATTTCTATTTTGGGGTTCTTCGACCCTTTTACCATTCCAAATAAGAGGAAATTTCCAGGAGATATTCCTGAAACCAGCTCTTCTGAGCACATTTTCAGCTCCATCCCTACCCCTCTCTCTTCTTATCCACAGCCTTCTGGGTGCCCAGAGAAGTAACCGTCTTCCACCTTTTACCTCGTGGTCTAAGGATTTATGGCTACCGAGCTGCCCCTTAAAGAACTTCTGGAATAGTTACACTTCCTTCTTGTGAAGATGGAGGAAGGCAAAGTCAGCACACTAAGTCAACCTGACAGAGAACATTTTCAGCACAGGATCTGCCACTAGAGAGGACTCGGCTCTGTGGGGGGAGGGCAGGGAACCTGCGGGAGTGCTACGGCCCAGAAACTGGCCTGAGGGGAAGGGCTCAGAGCAGATGCCAAACATGCCCCTCGTGTCGCCTGTCCCCTGCTCATAAGACCTGGTGAGCAAGGGAGATTGTACGTGTCTGGGGCAGGAATCTCAGAAAGACAAGATCTGACGGAGAGGTAACAGGCGAAGAGACAAGTAAAGCGTGTATTTGATGTGACGGCAAATAATCACGTGATAAGGTGGCTATAACTATTAATGCAATTGCGAAAAATTGACATAAAATAGGAGAAAATATATTTGAACAAATTTAAAACTAATATTCTGGAACTCAAATTCCTGAGAGTGGGGGTGCAGCAGTACACTGCATGGAAAGCGGAGAAGAAAAGGAGGCTAAAGGTCTTTTTGTTCAGTCAAAAGATATTGATTAATTCTCCAAGGTTATCAAGAACTCTGAGTCTAAATGTACTTTCAGACTCAAGGTGATCACTAATAGAAAAACAACAGGACACAGAGGCTCCTGTTGCACAGAGAGCAATTTGTTTTAGCTGTGACTGATTGTGTTTTGTTTTGTTTTGTTTTTATTTTATTGAGGTCATATTAGCTTATAAGATTGCGTACATCTCAGGTGTATGTTATTATATTTCAGTTTCCGTTTAGACTGCATCATGGTCACCACCAAGAGTCTAGTTTTTATTCATCACCATACACATGTGCCCCTTTGTCCCTTCCGCCCTCCCGGTACCCCTTTCTCTTCTGGTAACCACTAATGTGAACCCCTTATCTATGTGTTTATCTTCCACATATGAATGAAATCATACGATGTTTGTCTTTCTTTATCTGACTTATTTCACTTAGCATAATACCCTCAAGGTCCCACCATATTGTTACAAATGGCACTATTTTGTCTTTTTTTTTGACTGGGTGGTAACTCCATTGTATATATAGACCACAATATTCTTTATCCATTCATCTGTTGATGGGCACTTGGGTTGCTTCCAAGTCTTGGCTGTTGTGAATAATGCTGCAGTGAACATAGGGGTGAATAAATCTTTTTGAATTCTTCATTTCATGTTCTTTGGATAAATACCCAGTAGTGGAATAGCTGAATCATATGGTATTTCGATTTTTAGTTTTTTGAGAAATCTCCATACTGTTTTCCATAGTGGCTGCACCAGTTTGCACTCCCACCAGCAGTGTATGAGGGTTCCCTTTTCTCCACATCTTCTCCAACACTCGCTATTTCTTATCTTGTTAATTATTGCCATTCTGATGGGTGTGAAGTGACATCTCATTGTAGTTTTGATTTGAATTTCCCTAACAATTAGTGATGTTGAACCTCTTTTCATGTGCCCGTTGGCGATCTGTATATCTTCTTTGGAAAAAATATCTGTTCATATCCTCTGCCTGTTTTTTGATTGGGTTGTTCTTTTTTGTTGTTGATAAGTTGTATGAGTTCTTTATACATTTTGGAAATTAAATCTTTGTCAGATATATGATTTGCAAATATTTTCTCCCAGTTGGTGGGTTGTCTTTTTTTTTGTTGGTGGTTTCCTTTGCCTTGCAGAGCTATTTAGTCTGATGTAGTCCCATTTGTTTCTTTTTTATTTTATTTCCCTTGTCTGAGTAGACACGGTATTAGAAAAGATTCTGTTAAGACTGATGTCAAAGAGTGTACTTCCTATATTTTCTCCTAAGAGTTTTACGGTTTCAGGTCTTACATTCAAGTCTTTAATCCATTTTGAGTTAATTTTTGTGTATGGTGTAAGAAAATGGTCTACTTTCATTCTTTTGCTTGTTGCTGTTCAGTTTTTCCAACACCATTTATTAAAGAGGCCTTCTTTTCTCCATTGTAAGTTCTTGGATCCTTTGTCAAAGATTGGCTGCCCATAGATGTGTGGTTTTATTTCTGGGCTCAAAATTCTGTTCCATTTTCTGCCGGTACCATGGTGTTTTGATTACTATAGCTTTGTAGTATATTTTGAATTAAGGAAGTGTGATACCGCCAACTTTGTTCTTTTTTCTCAGAATTGTTTTGGTGTGAAGTGACATCTCATTGTAGTTTTGAGTATTTTTTTGTTCCATATAAATTTTAGGATTCTTTGTTTTATTTCTATGGAGAATGTCATTGGGATTCTGATTGGGATTTCGTTGAATCTGTAAATAGCTTTAGGTAATACGGACATTTTAACTATGTCAATTCTTCCAATCCATGAGCATGGGATATCTTTCCACTTCTTTATGTCTTTTTCAATCTCTTTCAGTAATGTCTTATAGTTTTCATTCTATAGGTCTGCACCTCCTTGGTTAAATTTATTTGTAGGTATTTTATTCTTTTTGTTGTGATTGGACATGGGATTGTATTCTTGACTTCTCTTTCTGATAGTTCATTATTAGTGTATAGAAATACAATCGATTTTTGTATGTTGATTTTCTACCCAGCAACTTTACTGTATTTGTTGATTATTTCTAATAGTTTTTGGTAGATTCTTTAGGGTTTTCTATATATTGAATCATGTCATCCACAAACAGTGAGTTTCACTTCTTCTTTTCCAATTTGGATCCCTTTTGTTTCTTTTTCTTGCCTAATTTCTCTAGCTAAAACTTCCAGTACTGCATTGAATAGGAGTGGCAAGAGTGGGCACCTGTGTCTTATTCCTGTTCTCAGAGGGATGGCTTTCAGTTTTTCACCATTGAGTATGATATTGGCTATGAGTTTGTCATATATGACCTTTATTATGTTGAGGTACTTTCCTTTTATATCCATTTTATTGAGAATTTTTATCATAAATGGATGTTGGACCATGTCAGATGCTTTCTCTGCATCTATCAAGATGATCGTGTGATTCTTATTCTTCATTTTGTTAATGTGGTGTATCACATTGATTGATTGGTGGATGTTGAACCATTTGTGCATCTGTGGTATAAATCCCACTTGATCATGGCGTATGATCCTTTTAGTGAACTGTTGTATGCAATTTGCTAATCTTTTGTTGAGGATTTTTTGTCTAAGTTCATCAGTGATAATTTTCCTTTTTTGAGTTGTCCTTGTCTGGTTTTGGTATCAGGGTAATGTTGGCCTTGTAAAATGAGTTAGGAAGCATCCCGTCCTCTTCAATTTTTTGAAAGAGTTTGAGAAGGATAGGAATTAAATTTTCTTTGAATGTTTGATAGAATTCACCAGAGAAGCCATCTGATGCTGGTCTTTTGTTTTGGGGGGAGGTTTTTGATTACTATTTCAATCTCTTTTCTTGTGATTGGTCTATTCAGATTCTCTCTTTCTTCTTGATTCAGTTTGGGGGTTGTATGAGCCTAAGAATTTAGTCTAAGAATTTATTTCTTCTAGGTTATCCAGTTTGTTGACATATAGTTTTTCATAGTATTCTCTTATAATCCTTTGTATTTCCATAGTATCCATTGTAATATCTCCTCTTTCATTTTAATTTTATTTATTTGAGTCTTCTCTCTCTTTTTCTTCGTGAGTCTGGCTGAGGGTTTGGCAATTTTGTTTATCTTCTCAAAGAACCAGCTCTTAGTTTCAATGATAATTTCTATTGATTTTTTACTATTTCGGTATTTCTGCTCTGATTTTTGTTATTTCCTTCCTCCTACTGACTTTGGTCTTCATTTGTTCTCCTTTCTCTGGATCTTTTCACTATAGTGTGAGCTTGTTTACTTGAGATTTTTCTTGTTTGTTGAGGTGGGCCTGTATTGCTAGAAATTTCCCTCCTAGTACCACTTTGGTGCATCCCATAAGTTTTGGTATGTTGTGTTTTCATTTTCATTTGTCTCCAGGTATTTTTTGATTTCTCCTTGGTTTCTTCATTGATCCAATAGTTGTTCAGAAGCATGTTGTTTAGTCTCCACATATTTGTGACTTTCTCAGCTTTTTTCTTGTTGTTGATTTCTAGTTTCATAGCACTGTGGTTGGAAAAGATGCTTGATATGATTTCAATCTTCTTAAATTTGTTGAGGCTTGCATTGTTTCCCAACATATGGTCTATCTTTATGAGTGTTCCATGTGCACTTGAAAAGAATGTGTATTCTGCTGTTTTTGGATGGAATGTTCTATGTATATAATTATATATATAGAATATATATAATATACATATTAATATGTATGTATAGACATATATATGTATATATATATTAAGTCCACCTGTTCTAGTGTTTCATTTAAGGCCATTGTTTCTTTGTTAACTTTCTGTCTGGATGATCTATCCATTGATGTAAGTGGGATGTTAAAGTCCCCTACTATTATTGTGTTGCTGTCAATTACTTCCTCTAGGTCTGTTAGTAGTTGTTTAATATACTTTGGTGCTCCTCTGTTAGGTGCATATATTAATAAGTGTCACATCTTCTTGGTGAAATATCCCTTTTATCATTATATACTGCCCATAAGTCTGTTTTGTCTGATATAAGTATGAATACATCCACTTTCTTTTGCTTGTCATTTGCTTGGAGTATCGTCTTCCATCCCTTCACTCTGAGCCTATGTTTGTCTTTAGAGCTGAGATATGTTTCCTGGAGGCAGCATATTGTTGGGTCTTGTTTTTCAATCCATCCAGCCACTCTGTGTCTTTTGATTAAAGAATTCAATCTATTTACATTTAGAGTGATTATTGATAAATGAAGGCCTAATACTGCCATTTTATCTTTTCTTTTCTGGTCGTTCTCTATTTCCATTGTTTCTTTTTCCTTGTATTTCTCTCTGCCATTTCAGTTTGGTGGTTTTCTGTGATGTTTTCTTAGTTGTTTCTTTATTTATGATTTGTGACTCTACTCTGATTTTTTGTTTTGTGGTTACCATGTGGTTTGTATAAAAGATCTCATAGATGAGCTAGTCCTTTTTCTGATAGCCTCTTATTTCCATTAGCCTATGCAGGTTCTGTCCCATTCCTCTTCCCCTTCTATGTTTTTGTGGTCACAAATTGTTCTTCTTTGTGTTGTGAGTTTGTGACCAAATAGAAGTGGTTATAGTTATTTTTGATGCTTTTTTCCCTTCATCCTTTGTGTTATAATTAAATGTTTACTAACCTATTCTGATAGAGAGCTGCAATTTTCTGATCTGTCTGTCTATTTATCTCCTTGCTTGAAGCTTTATAAACCTTTGCCATTTTGTTTCAGGTAGGAGGGCTCCCTTCAACTTTTCTTGTAAGGCAGGTCTAGTGTCAGTGTACTCCCTCAGCTTTTGTTTGTCTGCAAAAGCTTTCATTTCTCCATCATATCTGAAAGATAATTACACTACATAGAGTATTCTTGGCTGATGGTTTTGGCTTTCAATATTTTGAATATAGCATGCCACTCTCTCTTAGCCCTAAGGTTTCTGCTGAGAAATGCACTGAAAATCTGATGTGATTTCCTTTGTAGGTTATTTTCTTCTCTTTTGCTGCCCTTAATATTTTTTCTTTGTCATTGACTTTTGACAGTTTTAATAATATATGCCTTGGAGAAGGTCTTTTTGAATCAAGGTAATTGGGAGTTCTGTTAGCTTCATGTACTTGCATGTCCAGTTCCTTCCCCAGGTTTGGTAAGTTCTCAGCTATTATTTCTTTGAATAAGCTCTATGCTCCTTTATCCCTCTCTTCTCCTTCTGGAATACCTATAAGCCTTATGTTACTTTTCCTAAATGAGTCAGATATTTCTCAAAGAATTTCTTCATTTCTTTTTAAATCTTAGTTCTCCTTATCCATCTGAATCATTTCTAGGTTCCTATCTTTGAGCTCACTAATTCTCTCCTCCACATATTCTGCTCTCTTTTTAATGCTTTCTACATTATTTTTCATCTCTTTAATTGTGTTCTTCATCTCCAAATTTTCTGTCTGATTTTTTTTCTTTAGAGTTTTATTCTCGTTGGTGAAGTACTCCTTCTATTCTTTAATTTTATTCCTGAGCTCATTGAACTGTCTTTCTGAGTTTGCTTGTAACTTGCTGAGTGTCTTTATGACAGGTATATTGAATTCTCTGTCAGTTAGATTGTAATCTTCTGTGACTTCAAGTCCAGTTTCTGGAATTGTCCTTCTCTTCCTTACCATGTTATTGTAGTTCTTCATGGTGTTTGATGAATTGACCCTCTGCCAGCGCATTTGTGGTAGTAACCACCTTTCTTATTTGGGTATAGCTTTGGTTACTTTGGTTCTGAGCTGCTTCTGGTTGCATTTGAGAGCCTGCACTTTCCACCCTCTGCCGCCTCTGCTACATGCATTGTCAGTGCCCTCTTTGTGCCACTTGTGCCTCTGAGGTTGGTGGTGTCTTGCTGCTTATGATGTCACTGCATTCTCAGCTGTCACCACTGGGGTCACCAGGTGGCGAGCACTTCTGCTGCTTTCGGGGTCACCTGGGTCTTGTGTTCCTCCACTGGCTCTCCACCACTCACATGCTGCTGCCCTGTACACCACCAACACTGCTGTTCCTGGGTTGTCTAGGTGTGCTGGTTGCACTGCTGCCAGGGGCACTTGGTTCATGGGTATCATGTCACTGCTAGGGACCTGGGGACCCAGAGACTTGTATGCAGCCCCATGATGCTGGTGGAGTTGGTGTTGGGGGTGTCACCACTAGGAGCTGGGTTACCAGTTCTGCTGTGGTTCCTGAAGGCTCTGGTCACGGGTTCCACCTGCCACTGCTGGGGGTAGCAGAGGCTAAGCAAGGAGAGGTTGTGGTTGCTGCTTGCTCATGCAGCCTCTGGTCTCTGGCCCTAGCTGGTGTGTTTGGAAAACTCATGTCAGGGCAATACGCCCCAGCTGGGAAAATCTGAGTTTTATATACTATCCCCAGTTTTGGAAAGACCTGGACACTACTAGGGGAATGAGAGGACATGCATGTTGGATTTACTGAGGGAGGGGCAGGGAGCATGCCATGCCTGTTTTTTCTGCCCCTGCAGCAACTGCTGCAGGCATGAGGGCTGGATCCCATGGAGGACAGGCAAGGATGTCTACTGCTTTTGCTCCTGCTGTATCCATTCACAGTCACACAAGTGACAGCGCCTGCTGTATCTGCTCCCACAGCAACTGCTGGCAGGCACGCATGCCAGCCTAAGGATCTGCGCCCTGGACTGCTGCTGCCAGAGGAGGGAGAGAAGGCTGCTCCCCTAGTTCCACTCTCTCCTGCAGCTCCAGTCCACCCCCCGTTCAGATGTACAGATGCCTGGATCTCTTATGCATCCTGTTGTGCTGTGTAGGGAATCCTCCGTTTGTCAGTGGATGTCCAATTTGTTGTAACATAGAGGGGAGAGACAAACGAAACAACTCACTCCACCACGATGCTGACATCACTCCATTAATTACTTTAAATGTAAATGGATTAAATTCTCCAATCAAAAGACACAGAGTGGCTGAGTGGATCAAAAAACAGGATCCAGCAATATACTGCCTACAAGAGACTCATTTTAACTTTAAGGTCACCCATTGGCTGAGAGTGAAGAGATGGAAAAAGATATTTCATGCAAATGGTAACCAAAAGGGTACAGAGGGGGCTATACTTAGAGAAAACAGACTTTCAGTCAAAATCAGTCATAAGAGACAAAGAAGATCATTATGTGATGATAAAGGAGTCAATTCATCAAGACAATGTAACAATTGTAAATTATATGCACCCAACATTGGAACATCTAAATATATGAAGCAAATATTAACAGAAATGAAAGGGGAAATATAAAGTAACACAATGATAGTAGAGGACTTCAAACCCTCACTTTTGTAAATGGATAGATCATCCATACAGAAAATCAACTAGGAAACCAAAGACTTAAATAACACTATGGACTAAAAGGCCTTAACAGAAATAGTCAGAACATTCCATCCAACAGGAGCAGAATACACATTCTTCTCAAGTGAATGCAGAACATTCTCTAGGATAGATCATATATATCGTGCCACAAAACAGGTATTAACAAAACTAACAAGATTAAAATCATAACAAATATCTCCTCTGACCACAATCATATGAAACTAGAGTCAATAACAGAAGAAATCTGGAAAAATCATGAATGTGTGGGAATTAAACAACACACTCCTGAAGAATCAATGGGTCAAAGGGGAAATCAAAAAATATCTTGAGACAAACTAAAATGGAAAAACATTATACAAAAAATTATAGGATGCAGCAAAAGCAGTTCTAAGAGAGAAGTTTATACCAATAAATGCCTACATTAAGAAATAGGAAATATGTCATATAAACAACCTAACCTTAAACTCAAGAAACAGAAAAAGAAGAAACTAAGCCCAAAGTTACAGAAGGAAGGAAACAGTAAAATTTGGACAGAAAATAATGAAATACGAACTAGAAACACAATAGAAAAGATAAATAAAAATAAGAGCTAGTTTTTTGAAACAATAAACAAAATTGACAAATTCTTAGCTAGACTAACCAACAAAAAGAGACAGGACCCAAATAAATAAGGGAGGAGGCATTACAACTGATGCCACAGATACACAGACCATCATAATAGACTACTATGAACAGTTATAGCCCAATAAATTGAAGAACCTAGAAGAAATGAATACATTACTATAAACATACAACTCAGCAAGACTGAATCATGAAAAAACAGATAATCTGAACAAACCATAACTAGCAAGGAGACTGAAGCAATAATCAGAAACCTCCCAACAAAGAAAAGCCCAGGACCAGATGGCTTCCTGGGTGAATTCTACCCAACATTTAAAGATTAACACCAATCTTTCTCAAACTCTTCTGAAATATGAAGAGGAGGGAATACTTCCAAACTCATATTACTGGGCCAGCATCACCCTGCTACCAAAGCCAGACAAGGACACTATAAGAAAAGAAGATTGCAGGTAAATATCCCTTATGAACATAGATGCAAAAATCTCAACAAAGTACTAGTAAATCAAACTCAACAGCACATTTAAAAGTCCATACACTGTCATCAAGTGGGACTTATCCCTGGTATGCAAAGATGGTTCAACATAGACAAATCAATAAATGTGGTACACAACATTAATAGAATGAAGATTCAAAACCATAGGACAATCTCAATAAACGCAGAAAAAGCATTTGACAAAATTCAACATCCTTTGATGATAAAAATTCTCAACGAACTGGATATAGAAGGAATGTCCCTCAACATGATAAAGGCCATGTATGTCAAGCCCAGAGCTAACGTCACACTGAATGGTGAAAAGCTGAAAGCTTTTCCTCTAAGATGAGGAACAAGACAAGGATGCCCACTCTTACCACTCTTAATCAACACAGTGCTGGAAGTCCTAGCCAGAGCAAACAGGCAAGAAGAGAAATAAAATGCATCCAAATCAGAAAGAATTAAAATTGTCTCTGTTTGCAGAGGACATGATCTTTTATACAGAAAATACTCAAGACTTCATTGAGCAATGCCACAAAAACATCCTGCCATTTGAAACAACATGGATGAACCTGGAGGACATTATGCTCAGTGAAATATGCCAGACAAAAATGACAAATACGAGGGCTGGCCCAGTGACGTAGTGTTTAAGTTCGTGCGCTCCACTTCAGTGGCCCAGGATTCGTGGGTTTAGATCCCAGGTATGGACTTATGCACCCCTCATCAAGCTATGCTGTGGCAGGAGTCCCACATACAAAATAGAGGAAGATTGGCACAGATGTTAGCTCAGGGCCAATCTTCCTCACAAAAAAAAAAATGACAAATACTGTATAGTATTATTCATATGTAGAATCTAAAAAACAAATTGAGACCATAGAAACAGAGAGTAAATGCTGCTTGCCAGGAGCTCAGGAGTGTGGGAAATGAGGAGGTGTTCACTAAAGTGTACAAACTTTCAGTTAATAGATGAATAAGTTCTGAAGGTTGAATATACAACATGGTGACTAAAGTTAAGAATACTGTATTATATACCTGATATTTGCTAAGAGACTAAATATTGAGTTCTCATAAAAAAGTAACTTTGAGATGATAGACGTGTTAACTTTATTGTAGTAATCATTTCACAACGTACGCACATATCAAATCATCACATGGTAGGGGCCGGCCCCGTGGCGTAGCAGTTAAGTGCGCGCGCTCCACTGCTGGCAGCCCGGGTTCAGATCCCGAACAGACACTGACGCACTGCTTGTCAGGCCGTGCTGTGGCAGCGTCCCATATAAAGTAGAGGAAGATGGGCATGGATGTTAGCCCAGGGCCAGTCTTCCTCAGCAAAAAGAGGAGGATTGGCATGGATGTTAGCCCAGGGCTGATCTTCCTCACACACACAAAAAAAGTCATCACGTTGTACACCTGAAAAAACTCGCATGGTACAAACGAAGTAAATACAACTTTTATTTGTCAATCATATCTCAATAAAACTAGAGGGGAAAAACCTGGGTCCATCTTGAGTGTCTACAGCCACCCCAAGTGAGAAGTTGACGCCTTCTTTGAAACCAAGAAGTGGAGAATTAAGACATAAAACCCCTACGCTGAGTCAGGGTGCGTGGACCCTAGGCTAGACCCAAACTGAGGGGTGCCCTGACCAGGAACTGAAGATGTCCAGCCAAGATCAGCAGTTTGGATGGGTCTGAGAAGACATGGTGACCAGCCAGCCATGGTTTCCACAATGAATGTGCTGGAGGTCTGAAAAGCCACCAGCTGTAAGAGGAATCTTTTCCAGGAGCAGGAGCAGCCTGTTAGCCACTGGTGAGGGCTGGCCCAGGTTAGTGTGGTGTGCCCAGGGCAGGGTGGCTTCCACTGCCCTCGAATTTGTTAAGCAGCTGGGGAGGAGCTGTTGCCATGACTGGATGAAGTATGCACATGCTCGTTGTGCGAGGAAAGTAGCACTGAAAGAGCAGAATGCTGAGAGCCAGTGACCATGGACACGTGGCCATTAGCTTCCCCAAGGGGCAGGAATCTGGTGATGTCCAGCAAGGCCCTAGGACAATGTCCAGGAACAGGGGTAGGCATTGCATTTGTGTGCTTCTAGCTGGGAAGGAAAGGCATTTTCTGCTCTCTGCGGAAAAGGTGGTGCGTTGGTTCATGGGCTCACTGCCAGGATAACCTCATTGTCTGACAAGTCCACCAGCTCTGTCTATCCTTCAGCTGTCCCTGCTGCTGCTGGACAATCAGTCCCTGGATGGTGACCACCAAGCACCAGCCCCTGTTTCAGACAGGAAACACCAGCAGGTGCCAAGAGTGTCGTCAGCTCTTACTCGGTGCTGATTAGATCTGTCCCCCAGGTGCTGGTCAGCTTCTCCAGAGAGTCCTGAATCCATGGGCTGGTTACGCCCAATTAGGGAGAGCAGGTTCTGTGCTAATTGGTCCCCCGGGCCCACCAGCACTCACCAGGAACCACGCCTCGGCCTGTTTCAGATGATACAGGGCTTCTCCAGCTCTGGTCACAAGTCTCCCGCTGACCCTGCTCTTGGCTACAGCTATCACCCTCTGTACTTTTTTTAAAATCAACTTTAATTCCTAATGATTACTGATAATTCTCTGAAGTTTTTTCCTTGGGATCAAGAAGGAAGTTTCTTGAGAAGATACCAGGAATTTCAGACAGATTTTTCCACCTTTTGTAAGCACCTACTATAATTTAACGTGGACGCTGTGGACGTGTGTGTTTTAAATGTAAACCAGGATGTGTTGAGAATGGTGGATAATTACATTTTACTCTGCGACTAAGAGCCATGAGACTCCTCAGCTGTCAGGTTTAAGGACAAAACTTTTCTAATCATATAAAAAAAGGAAAATGAGCAACATAGACAAAACGTAATATAAAATCACTCTGTCTCTCTCTTTCTTTTAATGTAACAGATTTTTGGTGGAAAAGTGTCAGCATGTACCACACAAATGAGCACATTCCAGTTGGTGATTTTGTTTGTCATTCTTGGACCACTCCTCACAGGGACACCTCCTTGTAATATTTAGTGACAGTCAGACATCTCCCAGACATTGACTAAAGCAGATGGACCAGATCTAAGCCTGTGCCAGAAAACAGTTTGCCAAGGCCTCAGCTAACGCAAATGTATGAAAATCTTTTTTGTGTGTGTGAGGAAGATCAGCCCTGAGCTAACATCCATGCCAATCCTCCTCTTTTTGCTGAGGAAGACTGGCCCTGAGCTAACATTCGTGCCCATCTTCCTACACTTTATGTGGGACGCCGCCACAGCATGGCCTGACAAGCGGTGTGTCGGTGCATGCCCAGGATCCGAACCTGGCCCGCCAGCAGCGGAGCATACACACTTAACCCCTACGCCACGGGGCTAGCCCCAAAAATCTTCTTTTTAATTAAAGGACTATGATCTAAGCAGTGAAATATTTCCAAGATGCAGGATTTTAAAATAAACTCAGTGTCCCCTAGTTAGAATAATAATTTATAAGAAGCCAAGCCATCTGCACTTGCATTGTCATTCGGAAGTTGGCTTGCACGGGCCTCAGTTCCCACTATCTCAGGTTTATCTTGGGAGATCTTTCTGATTCAGCTGAAGAGTTTGGTGGTGATTTGTCTCTGATTTTGTGGGGCCCTGCTGTGGGCTGTGCTGGGTCAGGCAGCAGCAAGATCTGCAGTGGAAACAGGGTTTGGGTCCCATCCTGTCCCCTACATCAGGCCTGGCCCCTGGCTTCCAGTGACCGCATGTGTCAGTGCTGCCTGGATGTAGCAGTCTAGGTAGGAGCCCTGTGGGCTTTAGAAACGGGTTCTCTCTGATTTAATGTGTTACTTCTTCCCTGTCTCTCCTCTGCTCCAAGACACTGTCAGAGTGTGTGACAGGCTGTAAACTCAACTGTCACAATTTTCAAATAGGAGAGTGATCCAGGTTTCCCTATAAGCCCACCACCCTCACCCCACGTGGTCAGGGCTCCCTGGGAGCTGGGGAAGGATGAGCCCATGCTGACCAGGACCCGAGTCCAGTGATTTTTGAGTGGCCGCCTCAGTCCTGCACCTCCCAAGGGAGTGGTGAGGCCTGGAGCTTCTCCACACCTCAGGGGACAGCTGCTCTCTCTGCAATGGCCCTGGTCTCCAAACTTATCAGGGGCACAAGGCTCCATTTTCATTACCAAAGCAGGATTTGAAATTCTTTCTAATGAGTCGCACACATATTTCCATGATGGAATGTTCAGAACAAGTTAAAACAGGGAGTATCTCTTTCCTCAACAGCCAGTGTCAGAGCAGTCCCCAGGTGCCCAGAAGGACCCAGAGTTCCTGCCCACCGTGGCTGTGGTGAACCAGACCCTGGTCACCAAGTTCCTCCTTCTGGGATTCTCAGAAACACCTCGGCTGCAAATGTTGCCCTTCCCTGCCTTCCTTCTCCTCTACATGATGGCCCTCTCTGGAAACCCGCTCATCGTGCTGGTCATCGGCTCAAGCCCTGCCCTGCACACCCCTATGTGCTTCTTCCTGGTCAACCTGGCCGTGGTGGACATGCTCTGCACCTCCACAATCCTACCCAAGCTGCTGGGCAGCATGGTGGCTGGCAGGACCATCTCCTTCGGGGGCTGCATGGCTCAGCTCTTTCTCTTCACATGGTCCCTGGGGGCCGAGCTGCTGCTCTTCTCCACGATGGTCTTAAACCGCTACGTGGCCGTCTGCCGGCCCCTGCACTATGGCGCCCTGATGGGCCCCGGGTGTGCATGCTCTTGGCCACAGCCGTGTGGACAGTCAGCCTGGCCAACACCATGGTAAACACTGTCCTCACCGGGCGCCTGCCCTTCTGCTGCTCTGACGTGGTCGAGCACTTCTTCTGTGAGATCCCCCCAGTGCTGAAGCTCTCCTGTGCCCCCACTTGCCTGAACGAGGCCATGGCCTTCATTGCAGATGTGGTCCTGGCCCTGGGGAACTTCTCCGAGCTCATGCTCTCCTAAGGCTGCATCATCGCCAGCATCCTGCGCATCCGTTCAGCAGCGGGCAAGTGGCGGGCCTTCTCCACCTGCTCCTCGCATCTCCTGGTGGTCTCCATGTACTACTCCACCGTCATCTACACCTACATCCACCCCACGTCCAGCTACTCGCTGGACAAGGACAAGGTGGTATCCATGATCTACACTTCCGTGGCGCCCTCCCTGAACCCCCTCATCTACTGGCTGAGGAACACGGATGTCAAAGCCGCCCTCAGGAGGATGTTCTCCTGCAGCTGAGGTCGGACGTCCCACGTGGATGCCCGCTACCTTCCACCTGGAGGGTGGGGCAGCAGGCATCGTCCAGGGCTGGCTTTCCCTGAAGTGGGGCGTGTTCTGGTGTCTAGGAGCCCGATCCTGCTTCCTCCGGACACACCCCGCTGCTCCAAGCAGTGACCACAGAACCAGCTCTGATTGCCACCACATCCTGGGCCTCCGGAAGCCCCCTACCCTCCCAGACCCCCGGTGTCCTGCTCTGTACAATCAGGGGTGACCTGTGTGACAGCTTTGTGAACTGAGAAACACGAAACAGATGTAAGAAACCATCTATGTGGACACAGCCTTTCTCCAGCCCTTGCTGTGAATCTCTTCTCCAAGATGCCCACTCAGTCTCCCCACAGGACGGGGGCTTTGAGTGGAGCTCCCCCGACCTCCCCTCCTTCTGTTCATGCCCAAGGCTGCCTCTGCCTTAGTCCTAGTGCAGTGTGAGTAGGGAGCATGCAAGCTGAGGAAGGATAGGAGTTTCAGGAGGATAGGTTCTTCCTGGAAGCCAAGTCTCTAAGAGTGGTCTTCTAAAAAAATTTTTAGTACTTTTGAGCATAGTATATTGACCAGGCTTTTTATTTTTATTTTTTTCTTTTGATTGAGGTCACATTGGTTTATAACATATAAATTTCAGGTGTACATCATTATATTTCAACTTCTGTATAAACTGCATCATGTTTACCACCAAAAGTCTAGCTGTCATCTGTCACCACACACATGTGCCCCTCTGTTCCTTTCGCCCTCCCCCCACTCTCTTCCCCTCTGGTAACCACCAATCTGTTCTCTGTATCTATGTGTTTGTGATAGTTGCTTTATCTTCCACATATGAGTGAAATCATACAGTATTTGTCTTTCTTCGTCTGACTTATCTTGCTTAACATAATACCCTCAAGGTCCATTCATGTTATCACAAATGGCACGATTTCATCTTTTTTATGGCTGAGTAGTATGCCATTGTATATATATATGCCACATCTTCTTTATCCATTCATCAGTTGATGGGCACTTAGGTTTTTTTCACATCTTGGCTATTGTGAATAATGCTGCAGTGAACATAGGGGTGCATATATCTTTTCGAATTAGTGTTTTTGTGTTCTTTGGAGAAAATACCCAGTAGTGGGATAGCTGAATCATATGATATTTCTATTCTTAATTGTTTGTGGAATCTCCACACTGTTTTCCATAGTGGCTGCAGCAGTTTGCACTCCCACCAGCAGTGTATGAGGGTTCCTTTTCTCCACATCCTCGCCAAAGCTTGTTATTTCTTGTCTTTTAGTAATAGCCATTCTGATGGGCGTGAGGGGATTATCTCATTGTAGTTTTGATTTGCGTTTCCCTGATAGTTAATGATGTTGAACATCTTTTCACGTGCTTGTTGGCCATCTGTATATCTTCTTTGGAAAAATGTCTGTTCAGATCCATTGCCCATTTTTTAATTGAGTTGTTTGTTTTTTTTGTTGTTGAGATGCATTAGTTCTTTATATATTTTGGAGATTAACCCCTTATCTGATATATGATTTGCAAATATTTTCTTCTAGTTAGTGGGTTGTCTTTTTGTTTTGTTCATGGTTTCCTTTGCTGTGCAGAAGCTTTCTAGTTTGATGTAGTCCCATTTATTTATGTTTTTATTTGTTTACCTTTCTTGAGGAGACATAACATTCAAAAAGATACTGCTAAGACTGATGTCAAAGAGCGTACTGCCTATCTTTGCTTCTAGGAGTTTTATGGTTTCAGGTCTTATATTCAAGTCTTTAAACCATTTTGAGTTAATTTTTGCATATGGTCTACTTTCAACCTTTTGCACGTGGCTGTCCAGTTTTCTCAACCATTGATTGAAGAGACTTTCCTTTCCCCATTGTTGTTCTTGGTTCCTTTGTCAAAAATTAGTTGTCCATAAATGTGTGAGTTTATTTCTGGCCTCTCAATTCTGTTCCGTTGATCTGAGTTTCTGTTTTTCTGTAATACGATGCTGTTTTGATAACTATAGCTTTGTAGTATACTTTGAAATCAGGGAGTATGATGCCTCCAGCTTTGTTCTTTTTTCTCAGGATTGCTTTGACTATTTGGGGTCTTTTGTTGTTCCATATAAATTTTAGGATTATTTGTTCTACTGCTGGGTAGAATATCACTGGGACTCTGATAAGGATTGCGTTGAAGGACTTGGCTTTTTCAAGTCTACAATGCAAGGATGTTACAGGCATCAGTGTGGGAAGTGACTGGGGCTGCTGCTTCCTTTCCTTCTCCCTCCACCACAAACCAGCGGTCCAGTGGGCCTCTTCCAATCAGGCCCTGGCTCCAGGAGGATTTGGGCCCCATTGAAGGTCCCAGGGAAGGGAGGCTGGAGCCCTTTCCCTTTCCCCTGAGATTTAACTGTGCAGGGCTGTGGACAGGGGTGTGGGGAGCATGTGTGGTTTGGAAGGGTGTGGGCAGAAAGGGGCTCTTTGAGGGAACGAGGCTGTAGGTCCTGTGGGGGCTGCTGTCTTCCCTGAGCAAGTCTGTCCCCCTCCATATTGGTTGTCTGGCCCTCCACCAGGTTGCCTTGTCTGTCCCCCTCCACGTTGGCTCTCTGTCCCCCTCTACAGACTTAATCTCTTTGAGGACAAGGACGATGTCTTGTTCACCTTCTAATCCCTGCACCAGGGATTTGTTTTCTTAAATCAATTCATTTTGGAAGCATTTTGCACCAGGCACATGAGACCTTATGAGACATATGGTTTGCAAATATATTCTCCCATTCTGTAGGTTGCCTTTTCACTCTGTTGAATTTTTCCTTTTCTTTGCAGAACTTTTTTAGTCTGATGTAGTCCTAGTTGTTTATTTTTGTTTTTGTTGTCTATGCTTTTGGTGTCATATCCATGAAATCATGACCAAGACCAATGTCATAAAGCTTTTCCCCTATGTTTTCTTCTGGGAGATTTACAATTTGGGGTCTTATGTTTAAGTCTTTCATCCATTTTGACTTGACATTTATGTCTGGCAATTTTATTTTTTACCTATTTGCTTTCTAATGTATGCATTTAAAACTCTAAATTTCTCTTTATGCAAGCTTTTAACTATATATCACAATTTTTCCTATATTGTGGTTTTATTTTAGCTTACTTCAAAATATTTGTTATTTCTGTATGATTTCTTCTTTGACCCATGGGTGGTTTAGAAGACTGCTGCTTAATTTTCAAATATTTGGGGATTTTCTGTCTTTTTTTATGTTTTAGTTTAATTTAATTTTGGGTAGAGTACACAATCTGCATGATAGGAATCCTTTGAAAAAAATTTAGACTTGTGTTATTGTCCTTATTTCTCCCCCCCTCCCTTTTGTATTGCTGTCATTTCACTTACACAGGAGCATATTTGTTTGTTTGTCATTTTGTGATGTTTCATTTTTGGTGAATGTTCCATGTGCACGTGAAAAGAATGTACACTCTCTAGTTCTTTGGTACAGTGTTCTCAAAATGTCAGTTAGGTCCTTTGGTTAAGAGTGTTATTCAAATCTTCTACATTTTTAGTGATATTTTTTAGTGCGGAAGAGGAAAGCTAAAATTCCAGCTATGATTTTGGATGTTTCTATTTTCTCCTGAGTTCTATTAGTTTTTGCTTCATTTATCTGATATTAGGTATATGCGTATTTACAATTGCTTTGTGTTGCTTAACAATTGACTCTTTTTTGTAAAATTAAGACTTTATTTTTTAGAGCAGTTTTATGTTCAAAGCAAATTTGATAGGAAGGTACAGAATTTCCCATGTACCACCTGCACCCACACATGCACAGCCTCCCTCATAATCATCATCCCCCTCTAGAATGGTACGTACATTACAATTGATGAACATATGTTAACACATCATAATCACTCAAAGCCCATAGTTTGCATTAGGGTTCACTTTGGTGTTGTGCATTCTATGGGTTTTGATAAGTGTATCATGACATTTATCCATCATTATGGCATCATGTAGAGTATTTTCACTGCCCTAAAAGTCCTCTGTGCTCCTTCTATTCATCCCTACGCATCCCCGAACAGTGGGCAATGACTGATCTTTTTACTGTCTCCATAGTTTTGCCTTTTCCAGAATGTCATATAGTTGGAATCATACAGTTTATAGCCTTTTCAGATTGACTTCTTTCACGTAATAATATGCATTTAATGTTCCTCCCTGTCTTTCAAGATTTGATAGCTTATTTTTTAGCACTAAATAATATTCCATTATCTGGATGTACCTCTGTTTTTTTTTCCTTTTTTCAATCCATTTACCAACTGATGGACATCTTGGTTGCTTCTAAGTTGTGGAAATTATAAATAAAACTGCTACAAACATCCCTGTGCATATTTTTTGTTGGATATAAGTTTTCAACTCCTTTGGGTAAATACCAAGGAATATGATTGCTTAATTGTATTGTAAGAATGTGTTTAGTTTTGTAATAAACTGCCACAGTGTCTTCCAAAGTGGTTGTACCATTTTGCATTCCCACCAGCAATGAATGAGAGTTCCTGTTGCTCCACATCCTCACCAGCCAGCATTTGCTATTTTCAGTGTTCAAGTTTGGCCATTCTATTAAGTGTGCAGAGGTATCCCATTGTTGTTTTAATTTGCATTCCCTGAAAATATATGATGTGGAGCATCTTTTCACATGCCAGTTAACATCTGTATATCTTCTTTGGTGAGGTGTCTGTTAAGGTCTATGGCCATTTTAAAAATCAAATTGTCTACAAAGGAACCCCTATCAGGCTTTTAGCAGATTTCTCAGCAGAAACCTTACAAGATAGGAAAGAATGGAGTGATATATTCAAAATTCTGAAAGACAAAAACTTTCAGCCAAGAATACTCTATTCAGAAAAAAACTATCCCTCAGATACAGTGGAGAAATAAAAGCTTTCCCAGATAAACAAAAGCTGAGGGAGTTCATGGCCACTAGTCCTGCCTTACAAGAAATGTTGAAAGGAGCCCTCCCATCTGAAACTAAAAAGCAAAGGTTTACAATCCTTGAGCAAGAAGAAAAATAGACATATAGAATCAGAAAATTGCAACTCTATATCAGAATAGGTTAGTAAACAAATAATTATAACATAAGAGATATAGGGAAGGAAAGCATCAAAAATAACCATAAACACTTCAATTTAGTCACAAACATAGAACATAAAAAAGAATAATGTGTGACAACAGCAATTCAGAAGAGGAAGAGGAAAGGGATGGAACCTGCTTAGGCTAATGGAGATCAGAAAATGGACTATCTCATCTATGAAATCTTTTATACAAACCTCATGGTAACCACTAAACAAAAAATCAGAGCAGAGCTACAATCATAAATAAAGAGAAAACTATCACAGAAAACCACCAAACTGAATGGCAGTCAGAAATACAAGGGTAAAGAAATAATGGAAATATAGAACTGGAAAACAAGCAATAAAATGGCAGTATTAAGCTCTCATATATCAATATTCACTCTAAATGTAAAAGGATTGAATTCTCCAATGAAAAGACAGCGAGCTGGTGGATGGATTAAAAAACAAGACACGGGGCCAGCCTGGTGGCATAGTGGTTAAGTTCACACGCTCCACTTCTGGTGGCCCAGGGTTCGCAGGTTCAGATCCTTGGTGCGGACCTACCCACTGCTCATCAAGCGACATGGTGGCAGGCGCCCCACATAAAGTAGAGGAAGATGGGCATGGATGTTAGCCCAGGGCCAATCTTCCTCAGCAAAAAAAGAGGAGGATTGACAACAGGTGTTAGCTCAGGGCTAATCATCCTCACAAAAGAAAAAAAAACAAGACCACAATATGCTGCCTCCAGGAAACACGTCTCAGCTCTAAAGACAAACAGAGGCTCAGAGTAAAGGGATGGAAGATGATACTTCAAGCAAATGGCAAATGAAAGAAATCAGGTATTGCCATACATATATCAGACAAAGCAGATTTCAAGATAAAAAAGACAATGATAGAAAAAGAGGAGCAGTACATAATGATAAAAGGGACTTTCCACCAAGAGGACGCAACACTTATGAATATATATGCACTTAACACAGGAGCACCAAAGTATATAAAGCAACTATTAACAGACCTAAAGGGAGAAATTGAAAGTAAAACAATAATAGTAGGGGACCTCAGGACCCCACTTACATCAATGGATAGATCATCCAGACAGAAAGTCAACAAGGAAACAGTGGCCTTAAATGAAATACTAGACTAGATGGATTTAATAGATATGTATAGAACATTCCATCCAAAAACAGCAGAATACACATTCTTCTCAAGTGCACATGAAACATTCTTAAAGATAGACCATATGTTGGGAAACAAGGCAAGCCTCAACAAGTTTAAGAAGATTGAAATCATATGAAGCATTTTTTCCAACCTCAATGTTATGAAACTAGAAATTGACTATAAGAAAAAGGTTGAGAAAGTAACAAATAGTGGAGATTAAACAACATGCTACTGAACAACCATTGGATCAAGGAAGAAATCAAAGGAGAAATCAAATAATACCTGGAGACAAATGAAAATTAAAACACAACATACTAACTCTTACGGGATACAGCAAAAGTGATAGTAAGAGGGAAATTTATAGCAATACAGGCCTACATCAACAAACAAGAAAAATCTCAAATAAGTAACCTTAGACTACACCTAACAGAACTAGAAAAAGAAGAACAAACAAAGCCCAAAGTCAGCAGGAGAGAAATAATAAAAATTAGAGCAGAAATAAATGAAAGAGAGACTAACAAAACAATAGAAAGGATCAATGAAACTAAGAGCTCGTTCTCTGAGAAGATAAACAAAAGTGACAAATCCTTAGCCAGACTCACTAAGAAAAAAAGAGACAAGGCTCAAATAAATAAAATTAGAAGTGAAAGAAGAGAAATTACAACAGATATTGCAGAAATACAGATTATAAGAGAATACTATGAAAAACTATATGCCAACAAATTGGATAACCTAGAAGAAATGGATAAATTCTTAGAATCATACAACCTCCCAAAACCGAATCAAGAAAAAATAGAGAATCTGAATAGACCAATCACAAGTAAAGAGATAGAAACAGTAATCAAAACCCTCCCAAAAAACAAATGTCCAGGACCAGATGGCTTCTCTGGAGAATTCTACCAAACATTCAAAGAAGATTTAATACCTATCCTCTCAAGCTATTCCAAAAAACTGAAGAAGACGGAACACTTCCTAACTCATTCTATGAGGCCAACATTACCCTGATACCAACCCAGACAAGGACAACACAAAGAAGGAGAATTACAGGCCAACATCACTGATGAATATAGATGCAAAAATCCTCAACAAAATATTGGCAAATCAAATACAGCAATACATTAAAAGGATCATTCACCATGATCAAGTGGGATTTATACCAGGGACACAGGGATGGTTCAACATCCACCAATCAATGTGATATATCACATTAACAAAATGAGGAATAAAAATCACATGATCATCTCAATAGATGCAGATAAAGCATTTGACAAGATCCAATATCCATTTATGATAAAAATTCTCAATAAAATATGTATAGAAGGAAAGTACCTCAACTTAATAAAGGCCATATATGACAAACCCAAACCAATACCATACTTAACAGTAAAACACTGAAAGCCATCCCTCTGAGAACAGGAACAAGACAAGGGTGCCCACTCTCGCCATTCCTATTCAATATACTACTGGAGGTTTTGGCTGGAGTAATTAGGCAAGAAAAAGAAATAAAAGGTATCCAAATTGGAAAGGAAGAAGTAAAACTCTCATCTTTTGCAGAAGATGTGATTCTATATACAGAAAACCCTAAAGAATCCACCAGAAAACTATTAGAAATAATCAACAACTATGGCAAAGTTGCAGGGTACAAAATCTACTTACAAAAATCAGTTGCATTTCTATACACTAATAATGAACCAGCGGAAAGTCGAGAACACAATCCCATTTACAATCACAACAAAAAGAATAAAATATCTAGGAATAAACTTAACCAAGGAGATGAAACACCTATACACTGAAAACTATAAGACATTATTGAAAGAAATCAAAGAAGACATAAAGATATGGAAAGATATTCCATGCTCATAGATTGGAAGAATAAACATAGTTAAAATGTCCATATTACCTAAAGCAATCTACAGATTCAGGGCAATCCCAATCAGAATCCCAACGACATTCTTCACAGAAATAGAACAAAGAATCCTAAAATGTATGTGGAACAACAAAAGACCCTGAATAGCCAAAACAATCCTGAGAAAAAAAGAACAAAGTTGGAGGTGTCACAATCCCTGACTTCAAAATATACTACAAAGCTATAGCAATCAAAACAGCATAGTACTGGCACAAAAACAGACATGCAGAAAATGGAACAGAATTGAAAGTCCGGAAATAAAACCACACGTCTATGGACAGCTAATCTTTGACAAAGGATCCAAGAACACACAATGGAGAAAGGAAAGTCTCTTCAATAAATGGTGTTGGGAAAAATGGACAGCCATGTGCAAAAGAAGGAAAGTAGACGATTATCTTGCACCATACACAAAAATTAATTCAAAATGGATTAAAAACTTGAACGTAAGACCTGAAACCATAAAACTCTTAGAAGAAAATATAGGCAGTACACTGTTTGACATCAGTCTTAGCAGTATCTTTTCAAATACCATGCCTACTCAGGCAAGGGAAAGAAAAAAAAAAAGAAAGAAACAAATGGGACTACATCAGACTAAAAAGCTTCTGCACAGCAAACAAAGCCATCAACAAAATGGAAAGACAATCCACGAATTGGGAGAAAATATTTGCAAATCATATATCCAACAAGGGGTTAATCTCCAACATATATAAAGAACTCATACAACTCAACAAAAAAAAAAACAAACAACTCGATCAAAAAATGGGCAGAGGATATGAACAGACATTTTTCCAAAGAAGATATCCAGATGGCCATGAAAAGATGTTCAACATCACTAATTATCAGGGAAATGCAAATGAAAACTACAATGAGATATCACCTTACACCTGTCAGATTGGCTATAATTACAAGATAAAAAATAACAAGTGTTGGAAAAGATGTGGAGAAAAGGGAACCCTCATACATTGCTGATGGGAATGCAAACTGGTGCAGCCAATATGGAAAACAGTATGTAGATTCCTCAAAAAATTAAAAATAGAAATACCATATGATCCAGCTGTCCCACTAGTGGGTATTTATCCAAAGAATATGAAATCAACAACACAAAGAGATTTATGCACCCCTACTTTCACTGCAGCATTATTCACAATAGCCAAGACATGGAAGCAACCCAAGTGCCCATCAACAGATGAATGGATAAAGAAGATGTGGTATATATATACAATGGAATACTACTCAGCCATAAAAAAGACAAAATCATGCCATTTGCACCAACACAGATGGACCTTGAGGGTATCATGTTAAACAAAATAAGCCAGACAGAGAAAGACAAACCCCTTATGATTTCACTCATATGTGGAAGATAAACAAACTCATGGATAAGGGGAAGAGATTAGTGCTTACCAGAGGGGAAGGGGGTAGAGGGTGGGCAAAAGGGTAAGGGTCACATATGTATGGTGACTGATAAAAACTAGACTATTGGTGGTGAGCACAAAGCAGTCTATACAGAAACTGATGTATAACAATGTATACCTGAATTTACACAATGTTATAAACCAATATGACCTCAATAAAATAATTTAAAAAAAAAAAGAATTCCACATCTATACTGATGATAATAAAATCACACACAAAAAAGGAATGAAAAGACAAAGAGGAAACCTGAAAGCAGTCAGGAGGGGTAAAAAGAGGAAGGAGAGAAAGAAGGAGAGAAGAAAACAAAGAAAGGAAGGAAGGAAAGAATGGAGGAAGGAAAGAAAGAAAGCATCAAAGAAGAAAAAATTAAACTAATTTCTCAACAGCAACAATGAAAGCCAAATGACAATGGAAAGATAGGTTTAATGTGCTGAAAGGACATAATGACAAACTTAACTGTATACAAAGGAAAAATATCATTTTGAAAAAAAGAAGAAATGAAAACATTTATAGAAAAACAAAAACTGAGATTTGTCGTTAACATATCAAACCAAAGGCTATAGCGAAGGATGTTTTCTAAGAAGAAGGGAGAAAATCCCAGATAACAAGATGGAGAAGTAGGAACAAATTAAGAAAAAAAAAGTTTATAAATATGTGGGTAGCTCCAAATAAAGAACATATAAAACAAAAATAAAAATAAAAACAAAAAAAGTGAAAATTAGATGGTTTTCTTGTTGTTGAACTTTAAGAGTTCTTTGTATATTTTGGAGAAAAGTCTTTTATCAGACGTGTCTTTTGCAAATATTTTCTCCCAGTACATGGCTTGTCTCATCATTCTCCTGACAGTCTCTCACATAGAACAGAAGTTTTTAATTTTACTGAAGGGCGGCTTATCCATTATTTATTTCACGGATTGTGTCTTTGGTGTTGTATCTAAAGAAGTCATTGCCATACTCAAGGTCATCTAGGTTTTCTCCTATGTTATCTTCTAGGAACTTTGTAGTTTTGTGTTTTATGTTTAGGTCTGTGATTCATTTTGAGTTAATTTTGTAAAGGGTGTAAAGTCTATGTCTAGATTCATTTTTTTTCTTTTCTTGCCTGTGGACGTCCAGTTGTTCCAGAGGGTCTTTACTCCACTGTATTGCCTTTGGTCCTCTGTCAAAGATCAGTTGACTGTATATGTGGGTCTATTTCTCTGCTATCTTTTCTGTTCCATTGGTCTATTTGTCTATTCTTTCACCAATACTACCTTGTCTTGATCACTGTAGCTGTAGAGTAAGTCTTGAAGTCAGGTAGTGTCAGTCCTTCAACTTTGTGAAATATTATGTTGGCTATTTTGGGTATCTTGCCTCTTCACGTGAACTTGAGAATCATTTTGTTGACATCCACAAAATAACTTGCTAGGATTTTGATTGGGGTTGCCTTGAATCTGTAGATCAATTTGGGAAGAACTGACATCTTGACAGTATTGAGTTTTCTATCCATGAACATGGGATATTGCTCCACTTGTTTAATTCTTCTTTGATTTCACTCAAAGTTTTATTTTAGTACTATAACAAAAGTCAGAGTTTTCTGTTTCTCCTCATATCGATCTTATACATATTTTGTTATATTTGTACGTAAGTATTTCATTTTTATGGGTGCTGATGTAAATGGTATTGTGTTTGTTTTTAATTTCAAATTGCACGTTTTCATTGCTAGTATATGGGAAAATGATTGGCTTTTGTATATTAACCTGGTATCCTGTAACTTTGCTGTAATTGTTTACCAGATCCAGGATTTTTGGGGGGTCCATTCTTCAGATTGTTTACATACACAATCATGTCATTTGTGAACAAAGACAATGTTATTTCTTTCTTCCAAATGTGTATACGTTTTATTTCCCTTTCTTGCCTCACTGCATTAGCAAGGACTTCCAGTATGATGTTGAAAAAGAATGATGAGAGGGGACATCCTTGCCTTGTACCTGATCTTAGTGGGAAAGTTTTGAGTTTCTCACCATTAATTATTACCTTAGCTATAGTTTTTTGTAGATATTCTTTATCAAGTTGAGGTAGTTTCCCTCTATTCCAAGTTTACTGAGAGTTTTTATCATGAATCCATGTTGGATTTTGTCAAATGTCTTTTCTGCTTCTATTGATATGATCATTTGACTTTTCTTTTTTAGCCACTTGATGTGATGGATTACATTAATTGATTTTCAAATGTTGAACCAAACATTCACAGCTGGGATAAATTCCACTTGGGCGTGATGTATAATTCTTTTCATACATCGTTGGATGCGACTTCCTAATATTTTGTTGAAGTTTTTGCATTTATGTTCATGAGAGATATTGTTCCGTAGTTTTCTTGTGCTGTTTTTGAGGTAATGTTGGCCTCATAGAATGAGTTAGGAAGTATTTTTTCTGTGTGTATCCTCTGAAAGAGATTGCAGAGAATCGGTATTATTTCTTCCTTAAATCTTTGTTAGAATTCACCAGTGAACCCCTCTGGGCCTGCTGCTCTCTGTTTAGGAAGATTATTAATTATTGATTCATTTTTATAAATGAATACAGGCCTATTCAGATCATCTGTTTCTTCTTGTGTGAATTTTGGCAGATTGTGTCTTACAAGGAATTGGTCCATTTCATTTAGGTTATCAAATTTGTGGGCATAGAGTTGTTCATAGTATTCCTTTATGTCCTTTTAACGTGATCTGTTGTGATGCCCACTTGTTCATTTCTGATATAAGTAATTTGTGTCCTCTATTTTTTTCTTAGTTAGCCTGGCTAGGGCTTATAGATTTTATTGATCTTTTCAAAGAATGAACTTTTGGTTTCATTGATTTTTCTCTATTCTTTCTGGTTTGGGGTTTCATTGATTTCTCCTCTAATTCTTATTATTTTTTTTCTTCTGCTTACTTTGGATTTAATTTGCTCTTCTTTTTCTAGTTTCCTAAATTGGAAACTTAATTTAACAATTTTACTTCTTTCTTTTTTTTTAATACATGCATACAATGCTATACATTTCCCTCTAAGCACTGTTTTCACGGCATCCCATAAATTTTGATGAGTGTATTTTAATTTTCATTAGGTTCAAAATATTTATAAATTTCTCATGAGATTTCTTCTTTGCCCCGTGTGTATTTAGAAGTGTGTTGTGTATATCCACATACTTTGGTATTTCTCAGTTATCTTTCTGTTCTTGATATCTAGTTTAATTCCATTGTGGTCTAAGAGCCAACATTGTACGATATCTATTCTTGTAAATGTGTTAAGGTGTGTTTTATGATCCAGAATGTGGTCTATCTTGGTGAATGTTCCTTGGGAGCTTGAGAAGAATGTGTACTCTGCTGTTGTTGGATGAAGTAGCCTATAGATGTCAATTATATCCTGTTGATTGAAGGTGTTGAGTTCAACTATGTCCTTACTGATTGTTGTCTCTGGATCTATTTCCTTAGAGAGAAGGAAAATAATAGAGAATCTCTCTTTCCTTCTCTCTGGATCCATTTCTGAGAGAGAGGTGTTGAAGTCTCCAACTATGACAGTGGATTAATCTATTTCTCCTTGAGGTTCTATTATTTTCCCTAACATAGTTTGAATCTCTGTTGCTAGGTGCATACATGTTAAGGATTGTTAAGTCTTCTTGGAGAATTGAACCATTTACCATTATGCAATGTCCTTCTTTATCCCTGATATTTTTTCTTGCTTTGAAGTCTGCTGCATTGAAATTAATATAGCTACTCTTGCTTTCTTTTGGTTAGTGTCAGCATGGTAAATTTTTCTCCATCCACATACTTTTAACGTATTTGTGTCTTTATATCTAAAGTGAGTTTCTTGTAGACAACATATAGTTGGGTCTTGTTTTTTGATCCACTCTGACAATCCTTGTTTTTTAAATTGGTGCATTCAGACCATTGACATTCAACGTGATTATTGATCTAGTGTAATTAATATACACCATATTCTTTTCTGGTTTTTGCTCTTGTTCTTTGTTTCTTTTTCTGCCTTCCACTCTCTTTCTGCCTTTTGTGATTTTATTTGAGAATTTAAATGATTCCATTTATCATCTTTCTTAGCATATCATTTATACTTTTTTTTAACTTTCTTACTGGTTGCCTTATAATTTGCAATGTACATTTACAACTAACCCAAGTCTCCTTTCAAATAACAATATAACACTTCACAGGTAGTGTGAATACCTTATAATAACAAAATAATCCTAATTCCTCTCTTCTATCCTTGTATAATTGATGTCATTCATTTGACTTATATGTAAGCATATATAAGTACACACACAAGATGCATACATGAGCATACATAGTCAAATACATTGTTGGTATTATTATTATTTTGAACAAACTGTCATCTGTCAGATCAATTAAGATTAAGAAAAATTAGAGATTTTATTTTATTCCTTCTTCAATGCTTTTTCTTACTTCATGTAGATCTGAGTTTCTGATCACTATTATTTTCCTTCTCTCTAAAGAACTTCTTTCAATATTTATTCCTAGGCAGGTCTACTGACAACAAATTCCCTCAATTTTTGTTTGTCTGAAAAAGTCTTTTTTTCTCCTTTACTTCTGAAGGATAATTTCACAGGGTACAGAATTCTAGGTTGGTGTTTTATTTCTCTTAACACTTTAAATATTTCACTCCTCTCTTTTTGCTGCATGCTTTCTGAGAAGTTGGAGGAATTCTTATCTCTGTTCCTCTGTGGGTGAGGTGTATTTTTCTCTGGCTTCTTTCAGGACTTTTTCTTTATCTTTGATTTTTTGTTGTTTTAAAATGATATGCCTTGTGTAGGTTTATTTGTCATTATCCTGCTTCGTCTTCTCTGAGATTTCTGGATCTGTGGTTTTCTGTCTGACATCAATTTGGGGAAATTCTCAGTCATTATTGTTTCAATACTTCTTCTGTTCCTTTCTCTCATTCTCCTCCTTCTGATATTCCCATTATGTGTATGTTTCACCTTTTGTAGTTGTCCCTCAGACCTTGGATATTTTGTTCTGGTTTTTTCCAGTCTTTGATCTCTTTGCTTTCTCGTTTTTGAAGATTCCATTGATATGTCCTCTTGCTCAGAGATTCTTCCACTGCTCCGTCCAGTCTACTAACATGCCCAGCAAAGGCATTCTTCATTTCCGTGACAGTGTTTTTATCTCTAGCACGTCTCTTTGGTTCTGTCTCAGGATTCGCATCCTCTGCTCACATTGCCCTTCCGTTGAGCATGCTGTCTGCTTCATCCACTAGACCGCTCAGCACAGTGATCACAGTGTTTCAAATTGCTGGTCTGATACTGCCAACCACCTGCCATGTCTGGTCCTGATGCTTGCTCTGTGTCTTCACATTGTGCTTTCTACCATTTGGTGTGCCTTGAAATGTTTTCTTGATAGCTGGACATGATGGACTGGGTAAAGGGAACTGCTGTAAATAGGCCCAGGTGATGCGGAGGTGAGGTGGAGGGAGGGGAAGTCATCTCTAGTTCTATGATCAGTCTCAGCCTTTTAGTGAGTCTACGCCAATGATGTAGGCTGTGGAAAATGCCCGGGCTTCTGCTTGGGCTCAGTGTCCATGGCATTTAACTTATCCATACCTCAATTTTTTATTTTCATCCCATACAATTAATTTCCCTGATGCGCACTGAGTTTTCAGGCTGCACTGGACCCCATGCTGAGGGCCAGGATCCAGCATGAGGGAAGCAGCAGCAGGAGGCAGGTGGAGTCTCCCTTGGACGCATCACCCCAGGAGCACGTGAGTGTGCTTGTGGCTCAGTCAGGGACATGGTGACGCGTCTGCCTCTGAGAGAACCAGGCACAATCCTGATGACTTGGGCTTTCTAGTCTTAAATAAGATCTGTTAAATAAGATCTGTTAAATCAGATAAAAACAGCAATAACTTAGCATGTTGGCCTGAAAGTGCCGTCTCTAAACCAGTGACTCACACCCAGGAGAGGAAGAGGGCAGGCCTGTGATGGGTGGGGTCAGAGAACTTGAATGTTTGTCAAAGGACGATGTGTGTTTGCAGGGCCTGAAGATTTTCCATTGGGAAAATCATAGCATGGCCCAACAGCAGCACAACAACCGCGGGTTCCTCCCTCTGCCAACCCCGTGATGCTCCGTGATCACATGCATGTCCTCCTCTGCCCCTGGACTAGTGTGTGAGTAGGTGTCCTATCTTCAGATCCTTGCGCAGACTGTGCTCCTCTTCCCTCCCCGACCCTGGCCCCTGCCCTCAGCAGACGGGGATTGCGTGCCTGATCAGCACCACGCGCTGTGCGGGAGGAATGTCATACATCCTACGTGGACCCCCTTCCACAGGGATTTTACAACTGGGCAGGTGGTGGCCTTTACACAACAACCAAGAATCACAGAAAAGTGATGCACTTACAGCTCTGGAAGTGTTGGATATAAAACAGCTGGACTTTGGGGGTGCATGTCAGGGACTCTAACCTGTCATGTGGGGGTGGGGGTGAGGGACCCACAAGTGTCAGAAGGCAAAGGGCTGGGATAGCAGCTTCCAGGCAGAGCAAGAGGTGGGGGCCTAGAAGGGAGGAGCCTGCGTGAAGGGGCCTCACAGAAGCAGGTGCGGGGCAGGAGAGTCAAGGAGGGGCAGCCAGGGCATGGGCAGTTGATATTTGAGACCATCCAGCTGTGGTCAGTGATGGGAGCAGGGGACAGGAGTGGATGGGGGAGGGGACCTTCTGTGAAATGTTCCAGTGGAGGTGGGAGCATAAGAGAAAAGAATAAGGGGGATGACTTGAGAAAGGGGGGGTCTGCATAAGACGATCACTCAAAGCCCTGGACTGTGAAGGGGATGTGGTTTCCAGGAAAGATTGTTTTGCCTTTTTGCTTGTTTGATTTTAACATGTGAACAGTGTGGGAAGGAGACAGCAAGGAGGGGAAATCCGTGATGCAGGAAAGGGGGCAGAACGGAGGAGGGAAGTCACTGAGGACATGGAGAAAGGGGACCCAGTGCAGAGCAGGAGGGCGAGGCCAGTATGGGTGGGGAAACCGAGGTCAGAGGGACGAGTGACTCTGCCCCGACACGTGGTGGGGAGAGGGTCCAACCCGATGGAGAGGCTGAGTGGGGCCCTGAGTCTGTGTCCGCCCCTCCCAGGAGGCTGACAGTTGTAGGAAGCCTGGGTTGAAATGCAGCGAGGATTGGGCGGTCCCTCTGCCTGCCTCCAAAGACTGCTCTCACCCATTCTGCATTCTTGCTCCCAAAACCATGGACTTGTCATTCTGTAAACAGAACCTGTGGCGGGTCTCTCTCTGTCTCTAATTTAACCTTCACAACAGTTCTATGAGGTGATTTTATCCACATCATATGAATAAGGATCCAGGCATCCATCAGCTGGGTCACTTGCCAAGGACACCCCCCATCGTCACCTCTTGTGGTGGTTCCAGGTGTCTATTTTGTCTCCAGCATGAGGGCGGAAAGCCTCCACCTCTGTGGACTCTGCCAGGACCGGAGCTGAAGGGGGATGATGAGAGCAGCGGTTCTGTGCTCTCCTCTCGAGATCCCGTGTGCCAACCCACTGTTATCCTGAGTCCTGCCCTACCTGGCCCACCACATCCTCTGGGCACCGAGGCACCCCCACTCCTCAAACATCTCAAGGCAGATCCCCGCTCCATGGACCCCTCTCTACTGCCTTGCTCTAATTATGCCTTTCCTCTGTTTCTACACAATGGTGTGAACTGATTTCCCTGCCGGCAGACCAGCCCCCGTCTGTTTCCCGTGCTGGCCTCAGGGGGATCCTCCTCAGAGCCCACCTCTCTCCAGCTCAGGATCCTTCATTAGCACCATTGCTTTTGAAGTCCTGGCCCGACTTCTCACCTGACACACAGAACCAAGTTACCTGGTGGACCTCACCTGGCCCACAGCTCCAGCTTTCCTGGCTATCCTCACCTGGCACACACAGCTCTTCGTTACCTGGCTGACCTTTGGCCTCAGCCCCTCCTCAGCCTGGGTCCTAGCATCTCCAGGTCCCTGGGGTGCCGCCAGCTCCCTGCCGTGCACTTGCTACAACTCGGTGTTCTAGTCTCTCTTCCTGTGGGCCCGGAGCTTGCTGCTCAGGTGCTCAGTTCCCCGTGGAAAGAAAGAAAGGAGGCGGGAGGGAGGGAACCCCACTGGCTGTGTGTGGAGCGCCTACTACACCCCAGGGACACTGCCTGGACCCTCGATGTGATATTGGTTTTATCCCAGTGCCAGAACCAAGTTGTAATTTTAATTGAAGACACAAATACACACAATGTTTCACAATTTCCTCAACAAGACACCCATTAGATATTTCAGATTGCAAGTCTGCTGCCAGGTACCTTCCAGGGGGTCAGCTAACATGCGAGGACCACTGGGCACCAGGCGGGGCAGCAGCCAGAGTCTGTGACGCGGGTGCTATACATTATGTCCATGATGACCGTCATTATGTCCACCCTGACCACCACATCCACGCTGCCTGCCATGTCCACACTGACCATCACCTGCACACTGAGTGTCATGTCCACACTGACCATCATATCCACACTGTCATGTCCACTCTGACTGTCATGTCCACACTGAGTGTCATATCCACACTGAGTGTCATGTCCACCCTGACCATCATGTCCACACTGTGTGTCATGTCCACCCTGACCAGCACGTCCACGCTGCCTGCCATGTCCACACTGAGTGTCATGTCCACCCTGACCATCATGTCCACACTGAGTGTCATGTCCACCCTGACCATCATGTCCACACTGTGTGTCATGTCCACCCTGACCACCACGTCCACACTACCTGCCATGTCCACACTGAGTGTCATGTCCACACTGAGTGTCATGTCCACACTGACCATCATGTCCACACTGCCTGCCATGTCCACACTGACCATCACCTCCACACTGAGTGCCATGTCCACACTGACCGTCATGTCCACACTGAGTGTCATGTTCACACTGACCGTCTGTCCACTCTGACTGTCATGGTCTCACTGACAGTGAGGTACACACTGACCGTCATGTCCACCCTGACGTCAACACTAACACATGTCGACTCCACTCTGACCAAGTCATTTCTCTCCTCCCCCCACCTCCCTGCCCACAGGACTGAGTCTGCTGACCTCTGCTGGCCTTTTCTGGACTGGCCTCTATGTGCCTGATCTCACCATTTTCTCACTTCAACCTCACAGCCTGGAGGTTGAGTCCAGCTGGCCACAATCCTATGTCCATCCAGTAGGCAGGACAAGGGGGAAGTTTTGTCTGTGGGGTTTGTGAGCAGAGTCTCGGCTGCAGACATGGTCTGTCGGCAGATAGACAGCTGTGATTCAAGTGGACGGGTCCTGGGGCCTGGCATGATGAGGGGGCTGGGACCACACCTTGAGGAGAACAGATGCTCTATTCTCAGGGACAGTAGGGAGGCTCTGCAAGGAGCTTGAGGAGGGGCAGCAGAGACAGGGGAGTGAGGAAAATAGGACAGCAGGTTTGGAAATCAAAGAGGGAAAGTTTGAGCAACAAAATAAATAGGATAGGATTGGATTATAACCCAAACTATAAAATAAATACCCATGAGTCTATACTGAAATAAATGAATGATTGGATAAATAAATGGGGACAACAGACAAATCTCCTACGTAGAAGAATTCCAAATAATTTATGTACATATTCCTCTCTCAAGGAGGGAGAGCATGACTTCCTCCTCCTTAAATGGCTGTATGCAATGACTTCCTTCCAAAGGGTAGAGTATGGGGGTTAAGTAAGGTTACACTGTAACCTACAGTGGAGAAACCCGACACAGTGCCTGAGCCAGGTGATCAAGTCAACACCAACAAGGTCAACAGTGATAAGCCATGTTGACAGTCTGTACCCTTATATGATGGGATGGAAATGGCACTTTATCTCTGTGGTCTTCCTCCCAAAGTCCCACAACCACAGTCTAATCATGAGAAAAACATGAGACAAAGCCCAATTGAGGGACATTCTATAAAATAGATGACCAGAATTCCTCAAAACTGTCAAGGTCATGAAAAAAATAAAAACAAATAAAGTAGGAGAAACTGTCACAGCCAAGAGGAGTCTAAGGAAACATGACAACAAAATGTAATGTGGTGTCCTGGACAGGATCCTGGGACAGAAGAGGGACATTGGGTAAAAACTAAGAAAATTCACATGAAGTATGGACTTTAGTTGATAATAACGTATCAATACTGGTTCATCAATGTAACCTATGTACCACAATAGTGTAAAATGTTAGCATGAGGGGAAATTGGGTTTGGTGTCTATGAGAACTCTTTGTACTGTCTTTGCAACTTTTCCATAAATCTTAAACTGTTTCAAAATAATTTTGAAAAATTTGAACTTCTGTTCATCAAAAGACTTCTTAAATGGGGGACCGGCCCCGTGGCTTAGCGGTTAAGTGCGCACGCTCCGCTACTGGTGGCCCGGGTTCGGATCCCGGGCATGCACCGATGCAACGCTTCTCCAGTCATGCTGAGGCCGCGTCCCACATACAGCAACTAGAAGGATGTGCAACTATGACATACAACTATCTACTGGGGCTTTGGGGGGAAAAAAAACGAGGAGGGTTGCCAATAGATGTTAGCTCAGAGCTGGTCGTCCTCAGCAAAAAAATAAAAATAAATAAATATAATAAATAAATAAATAAATAAATAAATAAATAAATAAATAAAAAGAATGTGAAAATATTTAAGGACATCTGTTCATCAAAAGACACCTTAAGGAAAGTGAAAAATAAAAGGTGAAAACTGAGGGGAGATATTGCAACATACGGCAGACACAATTAATAAGGAGAATATATAAAGAGGCTTCCAGTCATAAAAAAATAAGCTGGCACAGTCCAGCCCCCCACACAGACAACGACAAAGTTAGATAAAATATACAGTATAATGTGGTTATAGTTATATGTAATACTATACTATAATGACATAAATACTATACTATGATATAACTATAAAACATAATACTATAATATGCATTTTAACGGCTGTTTTCAGATGTTGGACAAGAGGCCAGGCAGGACTCTGATCCTGGAGAGAAGGGAAATGGACAGGATGAACTCCTGGTTTACGGGCTGGAGTTCTGGACCTCAGAGCAGGGTTTGGGGGCCAAGTAGGGAGTGTTGGTCTCATCGAGGGGAGGAGACACAGACCAGAGCTCAGGGATACTGAGGCCGTTGTAAGTGCAGGGGACGACTGAACTTAGAGACACCCACTTCTAGCCAAGATGGAATACAGGGACTGGATTTACCCTCCTACCTGAAAGGAAACAGAAAAATATATGAAAAAGTGGTTTTCAAGACCCTGGACATCAGGCAATGAAGGACAGTGACCCTGAGAGATGGGAAATGAAGGACAGGAGCCTAAAACTGCCCCGGCTTATTGCCTTGAGAGGGTTTTCAAGCCACCCCAAGGAGGGGACCCAGGAAGAAGCAGCCAGAGTCCATGAGTTGAGGAGATGGGGCTGAGAGTCTAGGAGACCAGGGCAGCTCGAGTTTTCAGGACAAAATAAAGGATTGGGCAGAGCTTCACAGAGAGAGGATCCCAGAGATCGGCAGAGCACTGCCCTCAGAGTATTGATCAGAGTATTGACCAGCCCATGCAGGTGAGGAAACTGTTTGGGTTCAAGGAGAGAATTACCCAGAAGGATTAGAAAACACTGTGCCTGGGAGTCACACAAGGCCACCTGCTCCCACCAGCGAGACTGGACAACCTCATGATCCAAGGCGCTGGGCAGAGCAGAGGGCCTGCCTCAGTCGGGAATAATCATCCCTGGACGACCACTGCTCCAGACCCGCCTGAACTTCTCACAAGGAGGACCTGAAAGGACTAGCTGCCTCCAAGTGACTTACCTGTCCCAGAGCAAAAGTCAAGGACATTTACAGGAATATAAAGACAACCAGCACCCAACAAGATAAAATGTAGTGTCTGGCAACCAAGCTAAAGTCATCAGTCATGCAACAAGCAGGAAAATACAACTCATAATAAGGAGAATAATCAATCAACTCAGAACTGACACAGATATTAGAATCAGAAGACAAAGACATTAAAATAGTTATTACAACTGTATCCATATGTTCAGACAGTGAAGCAGAGGCATGGAAGATATTTTAAAAGAATGAAACCAAACTGAGATGTCTGAGATGGAAAATATACTGGATGGGATTAGCAGCAGATTAGAGATTGTGGAAGAAAAGGTGAGAGAAATTAAAGACAGCAAGAGAAACCATGAAAATATGAAACAGAGAAGGGGGATAATTTTTAGGTTAACAGAGTTTCAACAAGCCATGGGAAAACTTCAAGCAGATTAATATACAGACAGAGCTCATTTTATTGTGCTTCACAGATATTGCATTTTTCACAAATGGAAAGTTTGTGGCAACCATGTGTCAAGCAAGTCTATTGGTGCCATTTTTCCAACAGCATTTGCTCACTTCTTCTCTCTGTGTCACATTTTGGTAATGCTCACAATACTTCAAAACTTTTCATTATTATGAAATTTGTTATGATGATCTGTGATCAGTGATCTTCAATGTTACCATTGTAATTATTTGAGGGCATCATGAACTGTGCCCACATAAGATAGTGAACCTAATCCAAAAATGTTGTGTGTATCCTGACTGCTCCACCAGCCATTCTCCCGTGTCCCTCTCTTCGGGCCTCCGTATTTCTGGAGACACAGCAATATTGAAATTAGGCCAATTCATAACCCTACGATGGCCTCTAAGTGTTCAAGCAAAAGCAAGAGTCACAGGTCTCTCACTTTAAATCAAAAGCTAGAAATCATTAAGCTTAATGAAGAAGGCACATCAAAGCTGAGATAGGCCAAAAGCTGAGTCTCTTGTGCCAAACAGTTAGCCAAGTTGTGAATACAATGGAAAAGTTCTTGAAGGAAATTGAAAGTGCTACTCCAGTGAACACACAAATGATAAGAAAGTGAAAAAGGCTTGTTGCTGAACTGGAGAAAGTTTTAGTGGTCTGGATAGATCAAACCAGCAGCAACATTCCCTTAAACCAAAGCCTAATCCAGAGCAAGGCCCTAACTCTCTTCAATTCTATGAAGGCTGAGGAAGTAAGGAAGCTGCAAAGGAAAAGCTTGAAGCTAGCGAAGGTTGGTTCATGAGGTTTAAGGAAAGAAACCATCTCAGAACATAAAAGTGCAAGGTGAAGCAGTAAGTGCTCATGTAGATGCTGCAGTAAATTACCCAGAAGATCTAGCTGAGGTAATTAATGAAGGTGGCCACACTAAATAAACAGATTTTCAATGTAGACAAGACAGCCTTCTATTGGAAGAAGATGCCATCTAGAACTTTCATAACTAGAGAGGAGAAGTCAATGCCTGGCTCCAAAGCTTCAAAGGACAGGCTGACTCTCTTGTTAGGAGCTAATGCAGCCGGTGACTTTAAGTTGTAGCCAGTGTTCATTTACCATTATGAAAATCCCAGGGCCCTTAAGAATTGTGCTAAATCTACTCTGCCTATGCTCTATAAATGGAACAACAAAGCTTGGATGATAGCACATCTGTTTACAACATGGTTTACTGAACATTTTAAGCCCACAGTTGAGACCTACTGCTCAGAGAAAAAGATTATTTTCAAAACATTACTGCTCATTGACAATGCACCCGCTCACCCAAGAGCTCTGAGGGAGACTGGCAATGAGATTAATGTTGTTTTCACACCTGCTAACACAGCAGCCATTATGCAGCCCATGGATCAAGGAGCAATTTCTACTTTCAAGTCTTATTATTTAAGAAATACATTTTGTAAGGCTAGTTGCCATAGATAGTGATTCCTCTGATGGATCTGGGCAAAGTCAATTGAAAACCTTCTGGAAAGGATTCCCCATTCTAGATACCATTAAGAACATTCATGATTCATGGGAAAAGGTCAAAATATCAATAGTAAAAGGAGTTTGCAGGAAGCTCATTTCAACCCTCATGAATAACTTGGAGGGGTTTGAGACTTCAGTGGAGGAAGTAATGGCAGATATGGTGGAAACAGCAAAAAGTTAGAATTAGAAGTGCAGCCTAAAGATGTGACTGAATTGCTTCAATCTCATGATAAAACTTTAACGAATGAGGAGTTGTTTCTTATGGATGAGCAAAGAAAGTGGTTTCTTGAGATGGAATCTACTCTTGGTGAAGATGTTGTGAAGGCTGTTGAAATGACAACAAAGGATTTAGAATATTATGTAAACTCAGTTGACAAAGCAGTGGCAGGGTTTGAGAGGACTGACTCCAGTTTTGAAAGACATTCTACTGTGGGTAAAACCCTATCAAACAGCATCGCATGCTACAGTGACATCATTCATGAAAGGAAATGTCAATCAATGTGGCAATCTTCATTGTCATCATATTTTAAAAAATTGTCACAGCCACACCAACCTTCAGGAACCACCATCACGATCAGTCAGCAGCCCTCCCCAGAGGGCAAGACCCTCCACCAGCAAAAAAATTACAACTCACTGAAGGTTCAGATGATGGTTAGCATTTTTTAGCAATAAAGTATTTTTTAATTAAGGTATGTAAATTGTGCATTTAGACATAATGCTATTGCACACCTAACAGACTACAGCATAGTGTAAATATAACTTTTAGATGCACTGGGAAACCAAAAAAATGTGTGACTCACTTTATTGTGATATTTGACTTATTGCAGTGGTCTGGAATTGAAACTATAATAACTCCAAGGTGTGCCTGGATATGTAAATGAATCCCCAAAGAAGTGGAGAGAGGAAAGATATTTGAAGAATAATGGACAAAATTTTTCCATCTTTGATGAAAACTATAATCAATCCCACAAGTCCAGTTGCTTATAACTTCCAACACAAGAAACACAGAGAAAGCTGCACCAAGGCACATCATAATCAAATGCTCAGAACCAATGATAAAGAGAAAATCTTAAAAGCAGCCAGAGGAGTATTATATAAAGAGGAACAAAGAGAAATATGACAGCAGATGTCTCATCAAAAACAATGCAGGTGAGAAAACAGTGGAGCAGCAACTTTTAAGTACTGAGAAGAAAACCTGGGGTGACATCAGTATCATGGTGGAGCGAGTTGTTCCCTTAGTCTCTCCCCTGTAAAATACAACTAAATGGACACTCATTAACCAGCAGAGGATTCCGTGCACAGCACAGGACATCTGAGAGATCCATGCCACACATCTGAAGGTGGGTGGGCTGGATCCCCAGGCAGTGGAACTAGGTGAGCACACCCTTCCCCCTACCACTCCCCCTCCCCAGCAGCAGTGAGCCAGGCCACAGATCCTCACATAGTGGTAGGCACGACTGTAAGAGGAGGCTGGGACAGCCTGGCCCATGCAAACACTTTTGGAGTTGCAGCCCAGCCCGCGGGAGCACCCACCATGCTGCAGCAGCCCCACTGGTGGGAGTGCTCTACACTGAGTGGTGGTGGTTCAGGCCCCATGAAGGTGGCCACCCACTGAGTACAGCACAGGCAAGAAGGCACCCCACCCACTCAGAAGGCACCCTACCTACAGAGCACAGCAGCCCATGGGACCCACTGAGTGGTGGCTCAGCCCCCGCCTGGGTGCCTTTCCCACCAAGCACAGCACAGGCGAGAAGGTGCCCTGCCCATGGAGCACAGCAGCCCACAAACCCGCTGAGTGGGGCTCAGCCCCTGTGTAGATGCCCCTCCCATCTAGTGTGCATCAGCTCAGCTAGTCCCCTGCCAAGCACAGAGGCCCTGCCTAGGGTGCCCGACCTGCCTGCCCAGCCAAAGGCCGTTCTCACATGAGTGCAACCTGCTGAGCAGCTGCCAGCAGCCCATACAAATGCAGAGAAGTCCTACCCGCACAACTTCCAGCAGACGGGGCAGAATCAGAAAACACAGCTCCTGCTCCCCCCAACTGGTGGCAGGTGGAATCTGTGACCTGATACCACCACAAATGCACCAGCAAAGGATCACTTCATCAGACACCATGAAGAACTACAGTAACACTTCAGAACAAAAGGAAAATGACAAGTCTCCAGAAACCAATCTTCAAGTCACAGAAGTTTACAATCTGAAAGACAGAATTCAAAATAGTTGTCATAAAGAAACTCAGTGAGTTACAAGAAAACTCAGAAAGACAGTTCAATGACCTCAGGAATAAAATTAGTGAGCAGCAGGAATACTTCACCAAAAAGATTGAAATTCTAAAAAACAAACCAAACAGAAATTCTGGATATGAAGGACACAATTAGTGAGACAAAAAATAATCCAGAATCCATGAAAAATAGAGCTGATGTTACGGAGAACAGAATTAGTGGATTAGAGCACAGAAATATGAAATGTTACAGGTAGAGGAGAAGAGAAAAAAAGATTTTTTAAAAATGAAGAAATTCTTTGAGAAATATCCAATTCAATTAGGAAAAGCAACATAAGGATTATAGGTATTCCAGAGGGAGAAGAGAGGGAGAAAGGAGCAGAGAGCTTGCTCAAAGAAATAATAGCTGAGGGGCCGGCCCCATGGTGTAGTGGTTAAGTGTGTGCGCTCCACTGCTGGCGGCCCAGGTTCAGATCCCAGGTGTGCACTGACACCCTGCTCATCAAGCCATGCTGTGCCGGCGTCCCACATAAAGAGGAGGGAGATGGGCACGGATGTTGGTCCAGGGCCAGTCTTCCTCAGCAAAAAGAGAGGATTGGCATGGATGTTAGCTCAGGGCTGATCTTCCTCACCAAAAAAAAAAAAAGAAGAAGAAGAAATAATAGCTGAGAACTTCCCAAACCTGGGGAAGGAACTGGACTTACAGGTACATGAAACCAACAGAACTCCTAATTACATCAATGCAAAAAGACGTTCTCTAAGGCAAATAATATTAAAACTGGCAAAAGCCAATGACAAAGAAGAAATATTAAGGGCAGCAAGGCATAAGAAAATAACCTACAAAGGAACCCCTATCAGGTTTTCAGCAGAATTCTCTGCAGAAACCTTACAGGCTAGGAGAGAATGGAATGATATATTCAAAATTCTGAAAAACAAAAACTTTCAGCCAAGAATACTCTATCCAGAAAACTATCCTTCAGATATGATGGAGAAATAAAAGCTTTCCCAGATAAACAAAAGCTGAGGGAGTTCATCACCACCAGACCTCTCTTACAAGAAATGAGGGAAGCCCTCATACCTGAAACAAAAAGGCAAAGGTTTACAAAGCTTTGAGCAAGGAGATAAATAGACAAAATCAGAAAATTGCAGCTCTCCATCAGAACAGGTTAGCAAACAATTATAACATAAAATATAAAGGGAAGGAAAACATCAAAAATAACTATAAACACTTCAGTTTAGTCACAAACTCACAACACAAAAAAGAATAATTTGTGACAACAATAACTCATAAGGGAAAGGGGAAAGGGATGGAACCTGCTTAGCCTAAAGAAGATAAGAGGCTATCAAAAAATGGACTGTCTCATCTATGATATCTTTTGTACAAACCTCATGGTAACCACAAAATAAAAAATCAGAGCAGAGCCAGAAATCATAAATAAAGGGAAAACTGAGAAAACCATGACATAAAACCACCAAAAACTGAAATGGTAGTCAAAAATATAAGGTAAGAGAAACAATGGAAATACAGAATAACTGGAAAACAAGAGATAAAATGGTAGTATTAAGCTGTCATATGTCGATAATCACTCTAAAAGTAAATAGATTGAAGACTCCAATCAGAAGACATAGAGTGGCTGGATGGATTAAAAAACAAAACCCAACAATATGCTGCCTCCAGGAAACACATCTCAGCTTTAAAGACAAACATAGGATCAGAGAGAAGGGACAGAAGATAATACTCCAAGCAAATGGCAAGCAAAAGAAAGCAGGTGTTGCCACATGTATATGAGACAAAGCAGACTTCAAGATAAAAAAGGCAGTGAGAGACAAAGAGGGGCAGTATATAATGATAAAAGAAACACTCCACCAAGAGGACACAACACATAAATATATATGCACCTAATACAGGAGCACCAAAGTACATAAAGCAACTATTAACAGATCTAAAAGAAGATATTAGCAGCAACACAATAATAGTAAAGGACCTCAACACCCCACTTACACCAATGGATAGATCAACCAGACAGAAAGTCAACAAGGAAATAGTGGACTTAAATGAAACACTAGACCAGATGGACTTAACAGATATATATAGAACACTCTATCCAAAAACAGCAGAATACACATTCTTCTCAAGTGCACATGGAACATTCTCAAAGACAGACCATATGTTGGGAAACAAGGCAAGCCTCAATAAATTTAAGAAGAATGAAATCATATCCAGCATCTTTTTGAGCCACAATGCTATGAACCTAGAAATCAACTACAAGAAAAAGAGCTAGGAAAGCCACGAATATGTGGAGACTAAACAACATGCTACCGAACAACCATTGGATCAAGACATGGTATATATATACAATGGAATACTACTCCGCCATAGAAAAGGCAAAATTGTCCTGTTGCAACAACATGGATGGACCTTGAGGGTATTATGTTAAGGTCATATTTTAAAGGTCATATTTTAAAAATAATTTAATAATTAAATTAAATTAAAAATAGAAATACCATATGATCCAGCTGTCCCACTAGTGGGTATTTATCCAAAGAACATGAAATCAACAATTCAAGGAGAGTTATGCATCCCTACGTTCATTGCAGCATTATTCATGATAGCCAAGACATGGAAGCAACCCAAGTGCCCATCAACTGATGAATGGATAAAGAAGATGTGGTATATACATACAATGGAATACGACTCAGCTATAAAAAAAAGACAAAATCGGGCCCAGCCTGGTGGCGCAAGGGGTTGGGTGCGCATGCTCCGCTGTGGCAGCCCGGGGTTCGCCGGTTCGGATCCCAGGCGTGCACCAACACACTGCTTGGTGAGCCATGCTGTGGCGGTGTCTCATGTAGGGTGGAGGAAGATGGGCAGGGATGTTAGCCCAGGGCCAGTCTTCCTCAGCAAAAAAAGAGGAGGATTGGCAGATGTTAGCACAGGGCTGATCTCCTCACCAAAAAAAAAAAGACAAAATTGTCCTATTTGCAGCCACATGGATGGACCTTGAGAGTATTGTGTTAAGCAAAATAAGACAGAGAAAGACAAACACCACATGATTTCACTCATATGTGGAAGATAAACAAACACGTGGATAAGAGGAAGAGATTAGTGGTCCCCAGAGGGGAAAGCAGGAGTGGGTGAAAGGGGCACACATGTATGGTGATGGATAAAAACTAGACTATTGGTGGTGAGCACGATAAAGTCTATACAGAAACTGATATATAACAATGTACACCTGAAATTACACAATGCTATAAACCAACATGACCTCAATAAAATAAGGGGGAAAAAAGTAAATTTTAAATCAATACAAAAAGAGAAGAAAAGAAAACCTGTCAACCTAGAGTCCTATATGTAGGGATTCAAAAACTAAAGTAAAATAAGACATTTTTATCCAAAAAAAAGCTGCAAGAATACATCACTAGCAGACCAGTACTACATGAAATATTAAAAGACATCTTTCAAGGAGAAAGAAAATGATGCCCAATGGAAATATGGATCTACAGAAAGAAATGAAGAGCAGAGCGAATGGAAATTTCATAGATAAACTGACAATGTTTTCCTTATTATTTGTCTCTTTTAAAGATAATTGTGCAAGCAAAAATAACAATGTATTACGAAATTTATAACGTGAAAATAAGATGCATGACAACAATAGCACAAAAGCTAGGAGGAGAGGGATGGAAGTACACTCTTGTATGGTTCTTATACATGAAGTGATAAAATATCACTTGAAGGTAGACTGTGATAAGTTAAAGATGTATGCTAACCCTAAACAACCACTAAAGTAACAAAACAAAAAGTTAAATGTAGAAAGTGAGCAAAGGTGATAAAATGTAATCACAAAGAGAGTAGAAAAGATAACAAAAGAAACAAAAACCAGGCAGGACAAATAGTAAACCAACAGCAATGTGGTAGATTTAAATCTAACCATATCAATAATCACTTTAAATGTAAATGGATAAATACCTCAAATAAAAGGCAGAGATTGTCAGGGTGGACACAAAGGTAAGACACAACAACATGCCGCCTACAAGAAACATAATTTAAATAGGAAGACATAAATAGATTTAAAGTAAACAAAGCGTAAAAGATATACCATGCTAACAGCAATCAAAGAAAGCTAGAATTAATTAATATCAGACAAAGTAGATTTCAGAGCAACAAATATTAGGAACAAAGGAAATCATTTCAACACCATAAAGGGATCAATTCTTTAGAGGGTCAAACCAATCCTAAACATTTATGCACCTAATAAGAGCCAAGAAATGCATGAAACAAAAACCAATAGACCCTCAAAGAGAAATAGGGAATCCACAGTTATAGCCATAGATTTCAATATCCGTCTTTCAATAAGTGACAGAACCAGTAGACAAAATCAGCAAAGATATAGGAGACTCAACACCACTATCAACCAGCTTGACCCGATGAACATCACCATAATGACATGTGCGAATGCACATTCTTTTTAGGTGAACACAGATCATTTACCAATATAGACCCATATTCTAAGTCATAAAATAAATCTCGAATTTTAAAAGATTCAAAATTATACAAAGTATATTTTCTGATCACAATGAAGTTACAACAGAAATCAAGGGGCACGCCTGATGGCATGGTGGTTAAGTTTGAGTGCTCTGCTTAGGCAGCCCAGGGTTCACAGGTTTAGATCCCAGGCTCAGAACTATGCACCGCTTGTCAAGCCAGGCTGTGGCAGGCGTCCCAAATACAAAGTAGAGGAAGATGGGCATGGATGTTAGCCCAGGGACAATCTTCCTCAGCAAAAAGAGGAGGATTGGCACAGATGTTAGCTCAAGGGATAGTCTTCCTCACCAAAGAAAAAAAAGAAAGAAATTAATAATATAGAAATAGCTCTGGAAAATCTCCAAATATTTGGAAGTTAAATAACACACTTCCAGGTAATCCATGGTCTATGGATACAACACCCTGGACGTGCCTCAAAACACACTGAGCAGAAGCCAGAGACAAGAGGGGATGCCCTGTGGTTCCATTTATGTCACACTCTAGGAAAAACAAAATTGATCTATGGAGAAAAGTGTCAGAACAGTGGCTGCCTTGATGTGGGGGATCAGGGGTCGACTGGGAAGAGGCAGGTGGGATATTCCTGGGGTGAAGGAAGCTTGTATCTTGATGAGCTGGGGGCTCCGTGCACGTATGAATTCATCAACACTCATCAAACTTAACAGTAAGGTCTGTGCACTTTACTGTGTAAATTACATCAACAAAGAAGTTCAGAAAAGGACATATAAAGAGCTCCTGCAAATCAATAAGGAAAAGACGATCTGTGGGAGATATGGCAACACACACAGGCATCTCACAGAAGCAGAGGCCACGCTGATTCTACACAGATTAGAGGAGCAGGGAAAACAAATGCACCACAGGAGATGCTGATTTTACCCACTAAATCGTCCAAGATTAAGAATTCCCCCCACTTCCTGGTGGAGGAGATGAAGCTCAATGGTAGGAGTGTAATCAGTGGAGCCGCTTTGGGGAGAGAACTGGGCATTTTCTTGTCAAGTTCAACCTGGCGTCCCCGAGCCCAGCTGCGGCTGGAAGAGAAACGCTGGTGCATGGCGACCAGGAGCTATGCACAGAGAACAAGCCAGGAATTGTGAGGCAGTCACACCAGGGAACGTCATACAGGTGTCAAAACAGATCAGCTGCGGAGAGGAGCAAGCACCCAGTAACAGCAAAGCGAGACCCAGAAGACGGCACAGAGCACACGCCCTCCGTCACCAGGTTTGACACAAGCAGCACGAAGCAATGCCTCATCTACACTTAGGATGCCTTAAGCAGCAGGGACCCAGGAGTGGTCCCTCTGCGAGGGGAGCGCGGGGTGGGAGAGGGAAGGAGCTGAGATCTCTCGTCAGCGATTGTCTGTCTTGTGTGGAGAGTAGGTTTACAAGTGTTCCTCACATTATTTTATAACTAAATGAATAACAAACGTCACGCGTGGAAAGACACGAAAGGAAGCGGGTGATCTGAAAGCTGCTGGGTAGCGCTGACTCCCCCTTGAACCCCAGGGGGAGGGCTTTGAGGCCGGGAGGGGCCAGGGCACCCGGAGGGCAGGTAACGTGCAGAGCGCTGTTTGCCGCTGAGGAGAAAGCGGGGAGGCCCCGAGCTGAGCGCCCCGTTACCCCTTCCCTCCAGGGACCCTGCAGCGCGCCTCCAGGAAGAGCTCGAGAGGCCCGCAGGGGTGAGAGTTTGCAGTTAGAGTCCTCCAGACTCGGAGCAGAAGACGGGGGTGGGGACAAGGCCACTAAGGAGCCCCATAAAAGCCACCTGGGTCCAGAGGCGGCGGGGACCTGGTGAGATGCGCCGTGCTCCCCACAGACCTCGGCTCAGAGACATGCAGGGACCCGGCCGAGGCCCCGCACCTTCTGTGAGGGGAGGTTCTGCTCGCCGGGACCTTGGTCTTGAGGCAAAGGGCCTGGAGAGGCCACGAGGACAGCACCTTCCGGGGCTCCACACACGGGCTCCTGAGCCCCAGCCCTGATGCCCTGAGCCCGGCGCCCTCAGCCTGGGGGTCCAAGCTGGCCCCACTGACCGAGCTCCAGCAGGCCCTTCCTGCTGCTTTGCTGACAGGTCTCACATCGCCAGGGATCTGGGGGACAGTCTTCAGTCCCCTGTGCACCCTGGCCTGTGCCCCCACCAGCTCTGAGCATCCCCGCGGCACCCCTTCCGCAGCCCCCTCCCCGCAGGGCTGAGCGCGTCGCTGGCAGTGGGGTCTCCGGAGCCCCCAGCTCACCCAGCGAGTTCCCCTTCCCAGGTGAGCCCGGAGCAGCCGCCAACTCAACCCGCGCCGTGGGAGGAGGGCAAATCATAGACGCAACAGACGTGGGATCACCCAAGAATTACACTCTCCAAGGCAATCTCCCTCCGCCTTCAGTGCGACTCCTGGCGGTGCTCCACAGACCACGAGAGCGGCGTGCTGGGGAGGCCCTGAGGCCCCACCTCCTCCAGGAGGAACTGGAAAGCCCGAGGAGCCCCTGGCCCGCCCGCGTGGGGCCCTGTCCCAGCCCGCCCGATGTCGGCCATCCCTCAGAGACCGACGCCAGGGATGTTCTAGCACAAAATTCCAAACAGCGCGACCTCTCAGAGGCTCTGAGTGGACCACTTCCATCCATCCCCCAATGGCCACTTTGCTGCTCAGAAAACACAAGATAAAGAAGTCAGGCTGGCTCAAGGCCAGGTCCGCGTGGGGTCATCAAAGGTGGGGATGAGCATCCCTCCCCTCCGCAAACCCCCTGGCCCAGGCTTTGCTCACCCCTGGACAGCCCGCTGGACATCTGATAGAAGTGGTGTCCTTCCCGCGGCATGAGGGGCCCCTGACCAGAGAGCAGCATGAAGGAGCAGTCCCCCGGGGGCCCACACGGATGAGGCCAGGGAAGTGCCCGGGACACAGCCCGAGAAGGCACACCAAGCAGAATGGGTATTCTCTCGTGCCGTGTGTGTGTGCGCGCACCTGGGTGTGTGTGTGTATGTGCACCTGTGTGTATGTATGTGCGTGCACCTGGGTGCATGGGGGTTTGTGCCCGTATATGTGTGTGCACTAGTATGTATGTGTGTGTGCATGCACCTGGGTGTGTGTGCACCTTGGGTATGTGTGCATGCAGCTCTGTGTGTGTGCACCTGGGTGGATGTGGGTGTGTGCACCTATGTGTGTCTGTATGCACCTGCATGTGTGGCACCTGGGTGGATGAGGGGGTGTGCTACACACACCTGGCCATGTACCTTTGTGTTGGGCACAGAAGAGTGTGCAACTGAGAATGTCTATGTGAGTGTGCACATAAGAAGGGGTAGCTGCACAGACTGGTGGGTGTGAGCCCTAAGCCCCTTTGCCAACGTTAGCTCTGAGTAACTATGTGTGTTGATGGAGGGGTGGGGACCACAGGGAAGCAGTGTGGCACCTCTGAGACCCCTCTGAGGAGGGTTAGAGTACACTCACCCAGCTCTCACAACCCGGCCATGCTGCTCAGCAAAGCAGAAGGCCTGGCCCATCACACACCACACCCGTGTCTCTCTGCCCTTCCAGGGTGCTCACAAGTGACCCTCCCCCCACCACGGAGGGCCATGAGCAACTCCACCAAGATCACGGTGACAGAGTTCATCTTGCTGGGCTCCCCAGAGCTGTGCCACCTGCGAGGGCTGCTGTTCGGGTCATTCCTCACCATCTACGTGGTGACCATCCTGGAAAGCCTGGTCATCATGGTGACCGTCCGAGCCAGCCGTCAACTGCACACGCCCATGTACTTCTTCCTAGCCAAACTTTCGGTGCTGGAGACCCTCTATACCTAGGTCACCGTCCCCAAGCTGCTGGCTGGCCTCCTGGTATTGGCAAGGACCATCTCCTTCTCTGGATGCCTCACCCAGCTGTTCCTTGTCTTCTCTCTGGGCTCCTCTGAGTGCTTCCTCCTGGCCACCATGGCCTGTGACTGGTACCTGGCCATCTGTCGCCGCTGCACTACCGGCCATCATGGACTCGAGGCTCTGCCTGCACCTGGCCCTCAGTGCCTGGCTTCCTGGCCTCCTTTGTGTCCATAGCTCTCATCTCCCGCCTCAGGTTCTGTGGCCCCAATGTCCTAAACGACGACTTCTGTGACATATCACCCCTACTGCAGCTCTCCTGCTCTGACACCACCACCGTCGAAGTGTCGGACTTTGTAGCAGCGCTGGCTGTGCTCTCCACCTCCCTGCTGGTGACCATGGTATCCTATGGCCACATCCTGGCCACAGTGCTGAGGATGCCAAGGGGGGCCAGCCACCAGAAGGCCTTCTCCACCTGTGCCTCCCACCTGGTGGTGGTGGCCATCCTCTGCACCACCACCATCTTCATGTACGCCCGGCCTCACGCCATCAGCTCCTTCGACCTCAACAAGCTGGTGTCCATGGTCTACTCGGTGGTGACCCCACTGCTCAACCCCATCATCTACTGCCTGCAGAACCGCGACATCAGGGAGGCACTGGCCAGATTCCTCCGGGCCCCTGGCCCCTCCTGAGCACCAGTTGCAGGAGGAAGAACTTCCAGATCCCTCCCCTCTTATCTGCTCATGGTCACTGGCCCACCACCAGGCAGGCCACGGCTCCTTCTCACCAGCACAGCAGCAATGTCCTCTATCTCCACTTCACCTGAGAAGGAGCTGCCAAGAGCACCGAGTGGCCACAAGAGCAGCTGAAGGAGCAGCAGAAATGCCAAAGGCTCCAGCCTCTCCCAGGGAGCATCAGCACCAGAGCAGTGGACAGCTCCTCAGCTCCCAGCAGTGCCCTCAGCCCGCAAGAGCTCACTTCCCAGCTCACAGGAAGGTCCCTCTCAATGGTCACTCCCCACCACCTGGGATCTGGCCAGTTTCTGTGGTGGCCACCCCTCTGCCTGGCCCTCCTGGACCCTGTGTGCCCTGTCCCTGAGCCCACTGGGATGGCCTCCTTTGCCTGAGGTCCCAGGTCCTCAGAGCAGACCCTGCAACCAACCTCAGCCAGCTGGACGGTAGACTAAGCAAGTCCAGGCAGCACCATCAGCCACACACTTGCCACCTTTCCCCAGAAACGAGAAAGTCGCTTTATTTAAAACCTGATGGGTCTAATGAATAGATGGCATTCCTGCTTTTTCTGTCTTTTCTCTCCCCTCTGATGCTTGGGGGCAGAAATTGGGCTAATCCTGCTCTTCCCTTCTTATTGGGCCATTGTCACTGCTCAGGGCAAGCACTTCTCTCACTCAATTTCATGGTTTTTCCACACTCCAATCCCAGTCCCTTCACCACAGCCACCATGTAATAGGTTTGTGTATGTCCTTGGAGATGCATGTACATTATCGACAGATGGGTCATGTGCTTTGTGTGAGAGTCTTAAAGTCTCGTAAATGATTTTGCCCTGTAAATCTTCTCTTTCTTACTATTTTGCTTTATGTATTTTGAGGTCTTGTCATTAGGTGCATGAAATTTACAATTGTTTCATCATCTTGGTAAATTAAACCTTTTATCATTATGCAGTGTTACTCTTTGTATCTAGTAATGCTTTATGCCTTAATCTGTAAGGCTTAAAGTCTAGTTTGTCTGACAATATAGCTACGTCAGCTTCCTTTTCATTAGTGTTTATTTGTATAATATATATTTTTTATCTGTGCTGGTTATTAATCTGTTGCCTCTCAGCTTCTAACCCCCCTTCTATTGTCAGCTCTGTGATGCTGTAACTGGAACTCTGCAAACCACATTTCTGCTTTGGCAGCTGCTCCCTGCTTCTGTTGAGAAGTCAGCTGTTGGTCTTATTTTTACTCTTTTTAGGTAATTGAGTTTCCCACATTTCTGGAAGCTTTTAGGACCTTTATGTGTTTGGTTTCCAGAGTATGCGTCTCTCTGGATTTGTCATGCTTGGAGTCTGTAATACTTCTAGAATTTGCGACTTGCTTTCTCTCATCAGTTTTTGAAAATTATCACCATTGTTTCCTCACACACTGCATCTGCCTCATTCTTTCCCTCCTCTCCTTCTGGTTCCAAATGTACGTGTACATCAGACCTCTTTGTAGCATCCCCCATGCCTCCTAGCAGCCTGTTCTGTCCGCTGTATGATTATTTTCTACCTGTACTCTCTTCTGGATATTTTCTTCTGATCTTCCGTTACTAATTCTCTCTAGCCATATCTAATCTTCTGTGTTTTTAAATGTATTTTTTTAGTTATACATTTCCTTTTGGCTCTTCTTACAGTTTCCCATTCTCTATCAAAATTCCCAACTTGTTTTATTCCTGCTGACATGAACAAGCTCCCACAAGAGTCTGTTAGTGATGCCCTTGTTGTCTTGTACTGGTCTCTCTGTTCCTTGCCAAGACTTGTTTTATCACCGTGGCTTTTCCACAACATCTTCATATCTGACGGGGTGAGCCCCTCTTCTTTTTCAAAATTAGTTATTAGACCTTTATTTTTCCATATGAACTTTAGAACCCTTGAGTTCTGTATTAGTCCACTAGGGCTGCCATAACAAAGTCCCCACACCAGGGGCTTAAACAACAGACATTCATTTTCTCACAGTCCTGGAGGCTGGAAACCGGAGACAAGGTGTCACAGGGTTGGCTCCTCCTGAGGCCTCTCTCCTTGGTGTGTAGACACCGTCTTCTCCCTGTGTCTTCACATGGTCGTCCCTCTGTGAGTGTGTATGTCCTAATCTCCTTTTCTTATAAGGACACCAGTCAAATTGGATTGGGGCTCACTCCAATATCTTCATTTTGGGGTGAAGATATTACCTCTTAATTACCTCTTTACACTATCTCCAAATACAGTCACATTCTGAGGTCTTGGGGGTCAGGACTCCGACATATGAATGGAGGGGAGAGATACAATTCACAGTTCAGCCTATGACAGGTTCTTTTAAAAATTATGCTGAGATTTTTATTGGAATTTCATTGAATTTATGGAATAATTTGTGGAGAATTTTCACACAAAATAGTGTGAATTTCACACAAAATATTAAGTTGTGCTATCCTTGTTTATGCCTCCATTTATACAGATCTTTTATGTTCTTTAATAATTTTTTTTTCACCATAGAGATCTTTTGCATTGTGGAAGGTTTTTTAGAGTGTTGATTGCTACTGTGAATGGCATTTTATTTTATATTTTCTAGCTATTTCTTGTTCTGGTAGAGAAATTTGATTTTATCAAGTCCAAGATACACATGTGGCTGAAAGTCGGAGCATCCAGGTGGCAGTCACTGAGACGAACAGGGACAGGAGGTCAGGCGGTGGCAGTGCAGGGGCAGTGGAGCAGCCTGGCTGTGCGTCCGGCCTAGGTCTGCCCTTCTTCCCCCTACTCAGCCTGCGTGTTCAGCACCTGCAGTCTGCAGATGGCAGCAGCAACTCCCGGCTCCAAGTCCACAACCCAGGAAACGATCATGCAAGTTCTGCATAGCCCCCTTTTTGGGGGGCAAAAGCTCCCCCAGGCCCCGTCCCCAGTTCCCCAGCTGCAGGTTGTGCTCAGCGTCTGTGGGTTGGGAGTAAGTGTCAGGGCCGCCAGTGTGCAGAGTCAGCCGCTTCCTCAATGCATCGTTTTCTTCTTCTTAGCCATTCTGCCAATACCTTGATACAGAAGAGGTGAGGGTGGGCCATCTGTTCTTGTTCATATTTTTGAAGGAAGTGCATTTAAAGGCTCTCCACTAAGTATAATATCTGCTGAGGTTTTTGAACTATGGCCTTTATCAAGGAAGAAATTCACTTCTACGACTAGTCTCCTTGGCATTTTTCCTCCACAAATGAGTGTTGATTGAAATCAAATGCTCTGATGATGGCGATCACATCACAATCTACAAATGTATCAAATCAACATGTACACTTGAAATCTGCACAATGTTATATGTCAATATAGTTCAATTTAAAAAACTTAAAAATAAAGTAATAAGGAAATCAAATGCCTTGTCTTCCTCTCTGGAGAAGATCACAAGTATTTTCTCCTTGTGCACTAGCGAGTGAAGCACATCGACGTGTTTCGTGGCAGGAACCCCCTGCGCTGAGCTGGCCTCACGTGACGCTCTCTGATGTGCCGTTGGGTTCACTGTGCTCATGTTTCATGTAGAATTTCATGTTGATATTCAAACATGAAATAGTCTAAATTATGTCTTGTACTCCCTCATGAATCTTAGGACATGAGGTTTAGGGTTTCACAAAGTCGGCGGGGGCCTCGTCCTATTTGGTGTCACTGGTTCTCCTTCGTCTCTGCTCTCAGAGCCCAGAAGCTGATCCTCTAGTGAAACCGGCAAACAGGCACTGATGATTCAGTAGCTGGGAACTAAAATTTTTTTTCTTTTTCCTTTTTGCAATTACTGATTGTAGCTTGTAGTTGTTCCCCCGCCCAGTGTTAACTGTGCTGTTTAGGCAACATGCTATCGGACTCCACTAGGTCCCTACAGATCATGTCTCCTTGAAGCCGGGGTCACCATGGTAATGGGTGTTTCAGCTGTTTTTCAGGAATTAGGACCCCCTTGTCCACTTCAGGCAGGTTGAGACAAGCCTGCACAACGGGCCAGTGCAGATGTCTGATAGGCGACCTTTAGACAACAAGAGGCTAAAAACTCCACCCTCAGGTCATGCCAACGCCGCCATTTTGTGAACATGCATCCTATGAAGAGGCGTGAAGTCTGACTACGCTTGCTCACCTCTCCTCACCTCCAATCATCTATCTGCACACTTCAGACCATCTTGCACCCTCCCCATAAACATCCCTGAGCCCTATTTTCAGGGAGGCGGATTTGAGACTCATTCTCCCACTTCCTCACTTGGCTGCCTTGTGATTAAACCCTCTCTCTCTGCAATCTCGTCGTCTCGGTGTTTGCCTTTCCGGGCGACAGGCAAAAATGAACCTGGTTCGGTAACACTAGGTCGAGGCCCTTTTCTCTCAGCCGTCTCTTGGCTGTTCATCCAGAGATTTCCTTAACTTGATAATTCAATTATTCTGTTGGTTTTTTTGCCATCTTGTTTTTTCAAAAGTTCTTTCTTAGTCTCTATCTATTCATTTTTCACAGCATCCTGCTCTTATATAAATATATTATCTCCCCCAGTCTTTCTGCGTCTATAAATTGGAGTATTTTCTTAATGTTTGCATTTTAGGTTTTCCTCTGATTCCTCAGACCTCCTGACCTGTTTTTCTTTTTCTCTGTGTCTTCACCTTGTTCTTTATCTGCCATGATGCAGCTCTCCCTGAACGTCTGATAAACACCCCTTGTCGTTCGTACTTTAAAACACAGCAGCGGGAATGCTGCCTGGGAGTTCGGGGCGGGGGGGGACCTTTACAACAAGGGGCAGGGAACTAGCCGTCGGCTGGGAGCCTTCTAATTGCAGGTAACCGAGAGCACGTATCTAAACAAGGTCCACAGCGCTGGCTCTGGCACTGCCTGACCCAGGAAACCCAGCTGGGCCAGGACCCACCTCTCTTCCCCTCGGTCCTGCCCCCCGTGGCGGCTTCTCTCAGGTTCTGTGGGACAGCTCCACATGTGAGGCAGCTCCACACTCAGCCTCACGCCTCCAGAGTCACCAGAGGAGAGGGGCATCTCCCAGGAGCTCAGACTGCAGTCCTCAGCCTGCACTGGGAGGAACCACATGGCATGTCACGTCCCCTCACAGGGCCAGGGGCGGGGGCAGTCACAGCCAGACCCCATGGGCCAAAAATAAGAGGAGGCTGGCTCCCCGGGGGACACATACAGACTCCTGGACCAGAACAAAGGGAAACGGACGCTGAGGGGCAGAAGCAGCAGCTGTCCACTGCAGGCCCCAACACCGACGCCAAGGCACCCAGCTCGTTCTGATTTCTTCAGAGAAACCTCTTTGTTTCCTTGGGGTGAGCAACTTGCTGGACGCTGCTCTGTGCGTGGGACCAGGGAGGGGCTCAACCAGAGAATGCAAACCTTGGGTGACCCCCATTTCTGCCCTCACTTCTCTGGGCCAACCATCATCACATTCCCAAGTCCCGAGGCCAGGCACTCTCTCCTTAGCCGCTGCCCTCTGTTCCAGGTGGACTCCTCCTGCGCCCAATGAGCCAGCACCCTCCTCTGAATCTCCTGAGGGCCCCTCCCCTTCTCCTTGCAAACTTAATTACTGTGATTTTCATCAGGCCTCAGAAGGGAAGGGAGCTGGGTGGACCTAGAGCCAACAGACCCGTCTCACTTTCAAATACCAGTTTTTTCCAGTCCTTTCTTGCCAGGGGTTCAAAAAACACTGTTGTCGTGTCTCAACCAGAGAGGCTAAGATACAAGGACCTCCCTCACCGATCCTTAACAGTAGTTATACTTTAAAAGAATAAGCTTGGTTTCTATTCCCACAATGCTTCCTTCTGAATTATCCAGAAAGTTAGAAGACAGAAACATGTTTATTCATCAAATGTTTGCTGGGCCTCCCATGTGGTTGCCTAAGTTCAGGGAAAACAAGGAGTCACCACGCGGGCCCTGAACTCACGGCCAAGTGCCCGCAGCCAAGAAGTCACAGGGAGGCGCCAGCCGACTCTGGGGTGCAGCAGACCAGGGGTCTGGCTGGGAGAGGCCGCCAGCCCAGGAAGCATTTGAAACGGAGAGGGCGTGAGGTCGCCCAGGAGCACGTGAGGAATGGCGGTTCTAGGGGATGGTGAGGATCTGACCGAAGCTGAGAGAGAGCATATCACATGAAACAATCTTGTGCCGTCAGGGAGGGCCGGGTGTCCACTCCTAAAACCATCAAGAAGGCCTGGTGTCCCCACGTGCAGTGGCTGGGATGAAGGCCTAGTGTCCACGGGGGCGCGGGGGGAGGTCCCAGAGGCGAGACAAACATTTCAAGAAGGGATCCCAGAGTCCAATCCGGCAGCAACTGGGTTGGCTTGGGCAGTGGGGTTACAGGTGACCTTGCCATGGAGTGGCCCCCTGGAGGGATGTGAACAGCCGGCACTGCAGGGCAGGAGGAGTGGGGCCCAGAGCCCCTTTCCCAGCTCTGGGAAGGGGGCCTGCTGCCCCAGGACTCCAGCCTGTGGGGATCTGGACAGCCGTCTTGTCCTCTCTGGGCCTCTGAATGCAGAGCGCTGGACACCACGATCTGGAGCTCAGGGTCTGACACGGCATTCCGTGGTCCCTGCGTCTGGGACACAGCCACCTGGGGCAGGGATGAAGATGACGGATGGGGGAGGGTGGGGTGGGAGAGGTTAGGGTTTGGGGTGGGCGGGAATGCGATGGAGTGTGGGAAGGCGGGGAGGAGCGGGGAAGGGGGTTGAGGACGGATTCGGTGGGGCGCGGTGTGCAGCGGGGATGGGAAGGGGTTAGTTGTGCACTCGGTAAGGGAGACGGAGTGGGGCGGGCGTGTGTGCAAGCGGGAGATAGGATGGGGACTGGGGAAGGAGGGGGAGGCGTGGGGAGAGGAAGAAGGGGTGCAGCGAGGATGGGGGTGCTGAGAAGGGAGAGGGGCTGCGCGCTGCGCAGGGCCTGCCTTTATCTCCTCCCCTCCATCTCGCAGGGAATGAGCCTCCGCGTCTGCCCGCCCCCAATCCTAGGGCGGAGGCCTCGCGCAACATCCAGGTTCCGCGGCGGTGGAGGGTCTCCGCCACAGCCCGCCCTTCCCGCTCCTCCCGGCCTCTGGAGCGGCCACTCCAGCCCGCGGTTCCGACCGAGGCTCGTGGAGGGTAAGGCCGGGAGGCTGGGGATAAAGGGCTCGCAAGGAGACCAGCGGGCCCGGGAGGAGGGTAGACTCGCCGCCCAGATCGCTGCGCCCGGAACCAGCCCCGTCCCCGGCGTTCGGGGAAGGGGTGGAATGGAGGGCGGGGTGGGGCGGGAGGGGACTGGCCCCTGGGTCGCGGCCTGCGGGGGCGGGGTCCGTCCGCACAGTATCCCCAGCCCGTGAGGCCCGGACCCCCGGCTCTGGCCCTGCGCCCAGTGCGCGCCGCTCCGAGGGGTCCGGGAGAGCCGGGCCGAGGCACAGGTCCTTTTTCCAGACCCCAATCTGGGTCTTTGGGGGGGGCCTCGGTCCCTAAGACTGCGTCCTTCAAACACAACCCCCATCCCAGCATGGCCTCCCCCGAGCCCTGGGTTGGTCCTTCCGGAGCAGCCCAGGATATGGAGCCCCCTCCCCCAGGCCCGAGCGTCCCTCACCACAGGGTCTCACCACCACCACCCCCCCACCCTCGCCGCTCATGCTCCCTCTCCATCCCCAGGCACAGAATAACCCGCAGATGTTGAACCCTCTCACCCCCACCCACCCCTTCCCAGTTACTGAACGAGACCCCCACCCCGCTCCAGGCCTGAGTCCTTAATCCTCAAGCGTTCAAACTCCCTCCTCTCAGCCCACCCCAGCCCTGAGTAGTAGTCCTCCAAGATGCTGGAGGCCCCAGGAACCGCCAGATGCTGAGCTTCTGTCCCAGTCTCTGAGCCCCTGTCCCCAGCCCCTGGGCCCCTGTCCCCAGGGCCAGAGCCGCTGACCCCAGGCCCTGGGCCCCCCGGTCCTCACAGAAGCTGAGGTCCCTTCCTCTGCCTTCCCGCAGGTCCTGCCCCACAAAGATGAACTGGACGGCGGCGACGTGCTGGGCTCTGCTCCTGGCGGCCGCCTTCCTCTGCGACAGCGGCGCGGCCAAGGGCGGCCGCGGGGGGGCTCGCGGCAGCGCGCGGGGAGGGCTACGCGGGGGCGCGCGCGGGACCTCGAGGGTGCGCGTGAGGCCCGCGCCCCGGTACGCGGGCTCCTCCCTGCGTGTGGCGGCGGCGGGCGCAGCGGCCGGGGTGGCGGGGGCGGCGGGCCTGGCCGCGGGCTTGGGCTCGAAGGGGGCCGCAGGCTTGGGGGCGCGCGGCCTGGACGACGACGACGACGAGAACGGGACCCCCGGCGGCAACGGGACGGGCCGAGGCGTCCACAGCTACCGCGCGTGGACTTCGGGCGCGGGGCCCACGCAGAGCCCGCGCCTCAGCCTGCTACTGGGCGGCGCCCTGGGCGCACTGCGGCTGCTGCGGCCCTAGGCCCGGCTGGGCTCGGGGTCACTTCGGCCCCCAGCCACACCCTCCCCTCAGGCCCCCGAAGCCCACCCGAGGCCGCCCCGTGCGCGCCTTCCCTTGGCTGCCCAGTCTCCGAGCCCAGAGGGGCTGCCTGGACAATCCCGGCCAGTCGCGCAGGAGCTGCTGCCTCTCCTACCTGTGGCTGGGAGGCGGCATTCTGTTCACCCCCTGCCCGAGCCCCTCCCCAGCCTCCCCATCTTCCACCCTACCAAGCACCCGCTGCCCGATGCCCCACGTTCCACTTGGAGGTTAGGGTCCAGGGTCCTCCACACCAAAAGGCAGGTGTCCAGTCGTTTCTGGACCATCCTGGCCAGCTGTCCATCGTCTGCAGAGCCGCCCAAAGAGAGGTGCCAAGACCAGGCTGTTCAGGCCCTCCGGCTCCCCTGACCTCACCTTGGGCACCTGAGAGGTGTGACAGTGCTGACCACCAGGTGGAGAGGCGGGCTGTCAGGCTGTGCTGGTTCTGCCACCAGCCCTGAGGACCATGGTGGCCTGCCCACAGAAGCTGCCAGAATGGAACAAAGGACTTGAGGAACCCCGGGGGAAGGAGAGAGGAGAGGTTTCGCTCATGGGCTGTAGCGTGCTGACCTCACGTCCAGAAGAGGCGGTCTATGGATTTCAGAGCCCAGGCATGCCCATCATAGTTCTCTAGATGGTTCCCAGAACACTCCTTTCCCACGAGGGCTGCCCCCAGCCTTGCCCCTGCCCTTGGCCCAAAGACCCCATCCCCCTCTCTGGGCAGAGGCCCTGGGAGACACACTGCTAGGGGCTCCCTTGGAGCCACTTTGCTCCGACTTGAAACAAATCACTTAACCCTTCTTGGGACCCGTTTTGAGAAAAAAAATTGTTTCAACTTCAAGCTTTCCGTTTCCTTTGAGCTTTAGGTTCACATCTGGGGTCAGAGCCCTACCCTGTACACAGGGATGGCAACCACCACCCCGCTTAAGAGCCCTCCGGGCACAGCCAGGGGTGGTTCTGGCAGGTTTTCCACAGGCAGCAGCATCTCCCAGCGGGCAGCCCCCCTCGGAAGGTGGTGTGAACGAAGGAAGCCGGGGGCTCAAGTCAGACCCCCCAGCCAACATGGCCACGCAGCAGGTCCCTGGAGGAAGGCCAGCAGTAGCCAGGCCCAGCACCCAGCTCATACAGCCAGACGTGACAGCGGCTGGGCTCAACGGAAGAATGCGTGGAGGCTGAGTGCCTCCACCACCACCGTGGGCTGTCTGAACAGCCAAGAATGTCTGAGGACAGGCCACTACCCAGAGGAGCCTCCAAGGGAACGCCAGGCAAGTCCTTACAAGGGTTTCCCTCTGGCTCCCAACACCCGTGCCTAAGGCCGGCCCTCTACCTTGGGGGCAGCCAACAGCCCATTTCCCTCCAGCCACCAGCCTGGTTCTCTGTCCATGAGCTCAGCCCTGGGGCCTCAGCTCTTCACCACGTCCTCTGGCTCTGATGCCCCTTATTCCACAGCAGGTCGGCTTCCCAGGCCAGCTCCTCAGGATCTCGCCCTCCTTCGGTGCTCGGCAGGGGCCTCACCCACCACTGGGCTGCATCTCAGAACCTGCCCTCACCCCTTGGACCTCGGGGCCTTTGGATTCAGCTGATGAGCATCAGAGCCGAGCCCAGCCCCTCCCAGGGAGCCCTGCCACCTCTGCTCTCCCACAGCTGGCACGTGGCTCTGGTCAGGGTGAGAGTCTTCAAGCCGTCAGCGGGACCCTGGAGGGACTATTCTTCTCCAGAGGGACGCTAAGCTGCAAGACGCCTCCGCATCCACACTGCCAGCATTCTCACGGTGCAGCGAGCCCAGATGCTCCTCCGTCCATTCCAGACCAAGCTTGATGCTACCAAAAACCAGCAGGCCGTGGCCAGGCCCTGCACAGGGCCCCAGAGGCAGCGTGACAGTTCTGCCACTTAACCCGCAGGCGGCAGGAGAGTCTGAAGTCTCGCACAGGGAGATGCATCCAGGTGGCTCCTTGGGCAAGCTCAGTTCTCCAGGGAGCCCGGGAGCATGGGCCCAGCCTGGCTGTACTCAGCCCCTCTGCCCCCCGGACAACGGCTGTGGCCAGACCAGACCCTCACACACTGCTCAGCACCACGGGGGCTGCGCGCACACTCTACACGACAGAAACATCACACTCTTAAGTCGAAAGCTGACCACGCACCAGCCTGACTCCAGGAGGGTGTCTGGCATTTGGCACAGCCACGGGTCTCTGAATACTTCCCATCCTACTGGTCAGGGCTCTGGCCCGCAAAACGGTTACTCTCAGGAGAGGCTGCTAAGTGTACACGGGTGTGAGGAAGCCACACGAATAGCAAGACCTCAAGGGACCACGGGAAGGGAGTGTCCTGGCGGAGACCACTGGACACAGGTGAACCTGACCAGGTGCAGCCCCCACACACACCACCTTCCCTTTCTCTGCCCTCCCCGGAACACAGGCTGGACCCCGTCAGGTGCACAGATTACAACAGTGCTGGAGGCGCCTCTGGGACGGTCCCGTCAGCTGAAGGTGCTCTGAGGCCGTGGGAAGCCCTGGGGTCTTCACTGACCACACCAGCGACCCTCCAGCCTGTCCACAGCTGGACCGTGAGCAGATGGCCCCAGGGCACTGAGGAAACAGGTGGTCCCTGGGTGCTGCACGGCTACGTGGCACCTCTCGTCCCTGTTTGTGCGCACATTTAGTAGTGTTGTGAATAAACACCCACTGGCAGCAAGACTCCTCCTTCTTGCAGGACCCGGGACAGTGTGTGGGGAGTCGGACACAAGAGCTGTAGCTACCAACCGGTTCACGTCCCGTTTCTCCTTGGTGAGAGAGGGCTTACCACACAGCCCAGGGTGCTCCTGGTGCACAACGAATGGGCCAACACCACAGACAGGCCTTTTAATTTAAACGTTAAAATTACAGATCATAGCTTCACCTCCTCCTCAGACGACGTCAGCTCTCTTTAAGGGACACTGAGCGTGAGACAGCCTCCCCGCCAGGCCAGGCATGCAGGGCCACTCGGGGACGTCGGCCGTCCTGATGTCCACACCCGGGCACAGTCCCCCGTGACCAGGAGCTAGCCAGGCCGTGGAGCAGCGGGAGGGGCTCCGTCCTGGAGTGGAGAGCTGAGTGTACAGTGACCAGCGTGGGGCTTCCGGAAGGGACTCCTCAGCGTTGCGCCCCCAGCCGTGAAAGTCGGGACATGACATGTCTCTGGTGCCGAGGGCCAGGTGGGAGTGACCAGTTCAGGGGTCCATCTCGGCAGGGTGGTGGCCCTGAGCCCCTGCCTCGGGGAGGCTCTGCAGGACGTCCCGGTCCAGCATCACGGGGCCCAGCCGCCCACTGCGGAAGGTGTGGAGGAAGTCTCGGGCTGCTGCAGCGTAGTTGGGCTGAACGACATTCACATCACCTGGGGAGACGGGAGGGGGCCGTGAGGGAGGAGCTTCTACCCAAGGCAGGCCCAAGACTCGAACGCACCTCTGCCCGCCAGCCCTTGGGGACCCTAAGGTGTCTGTGGAGCTCGGGCACTGGGCATTTTGGTCAGAGGACACAGAGCTGGGGGCGCCTGGAGCAGCAGAGGCTTCAGAGGGCGGGGTGCACACAGGAGCACCCAGCACCGCCCCGGCCTGCGTGCAGAGCCCCTTCTTCTCAGAACCTTTGTTCCCAGCAGCCACGTGTCCCCACTGTGTCCTCCCCCGACAGCCGGCCTCATCTCACCTGTGCCAGTCAGCACCTTCACCTTCTGTGTCTTCCCCAGCTTCACAGCCACGTGCTTCAGCACACTGACGACATTGTCACAGGCCCTGCCCAGGCCATAGTGCTGCACGTACCTGCACAAAGACTGCCGGTCGGTCAGCTGGAACCAGGGCCGGCCCCTGCGAGATCATGCCTGGCTCCACAAATGACCCCGTGTGGGTGTGGGTGTGAGTGACCACAGCTTGGGCATGGGGCGTGAGGCCCCACTGCAGAGTCACCGACATCTGTCCTCCCCCGTGGCCAAGGCCAGCTGCCCTGAGGGTGGCTCCCCCACCAGAGCTCTGGGCTGCAACGGGTGAACCATTGCTGTTCACAGGCGGCGTCCATCCTGTCCCTGAGCAGGCCCGGGGCCTGGGGCCCAAGGTCCACACAGCAGGCCACCAGCAGACACGCTCAGTTTGCTGCTGCGGGTGCACTGGTGCCTCCAGGCAGCCATGCAGGTCAGGACAGCCAGGGTCACCTGCACTCTGTCCAATGGCTGGAGAACGGACAGGTCTCTCTGACCGGCATTTTCTGTAGCCCACGGCAGCACGGATTAACTCAGCCCCCACCGCTGCTGAGAACTGCCCGGTGACTCTCAAGGACACCTGTCCCCACTAGACACGGGGTCTAGGCCTGATGGGAAGGGCCAGCACAGGGCCGGCAGCATGGGCCTGGGCACGGCTGAGGCTGAGCGGCTGAAGGAGACAAACGTCATCCACAGACCAGCCCCTCCCTAAATCTCAGGAGCCAGGAGACACTTAGAGCAACACTCCCGCCAGGTGACGCAGCAAGTCAGTTAGTCTCCACTCTGAGCCTCCTGATGGGCAGACAGAGTGGTGGGATCTGCCTCGAGGCCCCACACAGAGTGCGGGCCCAGCCCCCTGGAGGCCAGGGTGCTCAGACTGGCCTCAGGCTACACACCCGGCAAACAGAGACACAGGCCCAGGCCCCGTGTGAGCGTCAGAGCCCCGTCTCAGGGACATCTGAGTCCTGAGGGACGCCGGTCCTACATCAAACTTCCGAGAGCAGCAGCCCTGCAGGTCCGCGTCCCCGCATCCCAAGGACTGTCCCAGGAGGCCACAGGCCCTGAGGACTCCGCTAGCACACACCCGAGAGCTGCACCTGCTGGCGCTCGGCTGCTGCGTCCTCCAGAAACACCACAGAACCTGAGGGGCAAACTGAGCCCCACGAAAACAAAGCCAAAAAACGACATCCGAAATTCCACTTCCACGCAAAACACAGCAACAGGGACTGGATCTACCCCATCTGAAACAGCCAAAAAGGAAGAAACAACCAAAAACACAAAACAACCATTTTCAAGGCACCAGACATCGGGCACAAAGAACATGAACGAGGGGCCTGGGGAGGCCCAGTCAGCGCCTGGAGAGCTCCAGGCCGCGGCGCAGGGAGGGAGCCCGCAGAGCCCGGACAACGCAGACGGGGGAAGCGGCTGGAGGAGCGGCGCTGGGAGGCCAGGGCGGCTAAAGGTCACACGAGAGAACCAGAGAAGGCAGAGCTGTCCAGAGAGAGAATTCCGGAAATCTGCAGAGAGCCACCCTCAGATACCCAGCAGAGGAGGGACCATGATAAAGGAAACCAAGACCAGAGCCCAAGAGAACCGCCCAGGAGGGCAGGGGGGCAGCCGGCGCTGCTCGGAGTCAGGAACAGAGGGAACCTCATGACCCACGGGGCACTGGGGAGGGGCTGGGGGCCCTGCCTCAGTCAGGGGAACTGCTCCAGACCCACAGGCCTGGAAGGACCAAACTGTTTCCAGACAGCTGTCCCAGAACAAAGGTCAAGGATCTTTACAGGAATATGAAGTTACCCATCACCCAAAAAGGTAAAATTCAAAATGCCTAGCATCCAAGCAAAAATTATCAGGCCTGCACAGCAGGAAAACAGACTAGACTTGTCCTGAGGAGAAAATCAATCAGTGGAAACTGCCCCAGATGTTATAATTACAAGACAAAGACATTAAACCACTCCATGTGGTTACAAAGTTAAGACACAAAAGATATTAAAAAAAGACTCAAACAGAGCTTCCAGAGGGGAACACTACGAAACACACACTGGCAGGGACTAATAGTAGACCAGACACTGCAGAAGAGGAGAGGGCCTGAAGGCCAGCATCGCTGAGCAGGGGCAGCGTCCACAGCCGACACGTGGGTGATCTAAGTCCTGAGGAGAGGAGACGGAGGAGACAGAAAAACCCAAGAAGAGGTAATGGATGAAAATTATCCAAATTTGATAAAAACTACAAAGCCACAGATCCAAGAACTCAACGAACTATAAGCACAAGAAACATGAAGGAAACCACACCAGGGCCCATCGTCATAAACTGCTAAAAAGTGTGATCAAGAGAAAATCTTAAAAGCAGCTGGAGAAACATTATATACAGAAGAATAAAGACAAACACGACAGCACACAGCTCATCAGAAACAACCCAGGTGAGAAAAGCGGGGAACATCTTTCCAACACTGAACAAAACCGTGAATCCAGGAGTGCACACATGGCAGATACCTTCCAAAAAGGAAGGTGAGATCAAGACACCTTCAGACAAACTAATAAATTCGTCACCAGCATTACAATAAATGTTAAAGTAAATGCTCATACAGAGGAAAATATCACCAGATGGAAACCTGGACCTACACAAAAAAAAGCAGTAAGAGCGTATCTCGGGTTTATAAAAACCTAAAAGTAAGATACAGAACAGCAACAGCCCAAGGGTCAGGTTGAGAAAAATGGAAACACAGTACCATAAGGCGCTAAGCTACAAGCAACGTGTTATAAAATCCCTTAAAGATCTTCTATAAACCCTAAAAAAACCTCCTCCAAAAGTCATAGATAATAAGCTAACAAAGGGGATAAAGTGGAATCATAAAAAGTATCCAGTTAATCTAAAGAAAAGGCCAAAGAGAGAGAGACAGAGACACAGAGAGGAAGGGAAGAACAAAGAACAGATGGGACAAACAGCAGGATGACAAACGTAACACTAACATCGGTAATCACATTAAATGTAAACAGTCTAAATACTTAAAATAAAAGACAGAAACCGTCAGATTGGATAAGAAACAAGACTCAACTATATGCAGTCTATAAGAAAACACATTTTAAATATAAAGACACAAAATAAAAGAACAGAAGTAAAAAGTAAAGAAAAAGAGAAAAAGATATACCATGTTAAGTCCAAGCACAAAAAAGCTGGGGTGGCTATACAAATACCAAACAAGGCATACGTCAGAGCAAATCATTCTGAAGGATAAAGGCCATTTCAAGGAATAAGGGCATCAAGTCATCAAGGGGACATAATCTCCGGAGTGTTTCCACAGCCAACAATAAAGCTTCAGTACATGAAGCAAAAACTGACAGAACTGCAAGGAAAAACACAAGCCACAGTTAGAGCTGGAGACTTCAATACTCTTCCCTCAATAATTGATGGTAAAAGTAGAAAGAAAGCCAGCAAGGTAGAAATACGGAAATAACAAAGACCGAACAGTAATCAATGAAATACGAAACAGAAAGACAACAGAGAAAGTCAATGAAAAGCTATGACGAAATGACCAAAAGCCGGTTCTTAGGGGAAAATCAATCAAGTTGATAAACCAGACTGATGTCCTCACAGTGCAATCAAGGACATCTATCAGGGCCGGCCCCGTGGCTTAGCGGTTAAGTGTGCGCGCTCCGCTGCTGGCGGCCCCAGTTCGGACCCCTGCGCGCACTGACGCACCGCTTCTCTGGCCATGCTGAGGCCGCGTCCCACGTACAGCAACTAGAAGGATGTGCAGCTATGACACACAACTACCTACTGGGGCTTTGGGGGAAAAAAATAAATAAATAAATAAAATTATTAAAAAAAAAAAAAAGGACATCTATGAAACACCCACAGCTCACGTCACACTCATTGGTAAGAACAAACAAAGCGCATGTGTGTACAGGAAGGTACTGCTCGCCAGTGACAGGGATGACTGGTGATACACGTGACAACACAGAGGCGTCTGAACACCATCAAGCAGAGAGAACGAAGCAGACAACAGGGGACACACTGCACGACTGCATCCACAGAAGTTCCCGAAAATGACAGAAAGCAGATGGTTACAGGGGTGCAGGGTGGGGGCAGGAAGGAGTAGAAAAGAGGGATTACAAAGCAGCACCAGAAATTTGGGGGTTTTCTTGACTGCGTAACAGTTTCACAGATGCAGCCATGTGTCAAAACCGTCCACTGTATCTGACGCCACCATAGAGAAGGTTCTGTGCGTCTGTATTACCCTCATGATGCTGCCTGCTCTTAATCACACCTGGCTGGGACGAGAGAGAGGAAGGGCCCGCCTGCCCCATATCCTGCACTCACCCGAAGAGCTGGTGCCGGTTCAGGGTGTAGAGAAGGTAGTCGGCCAGGGTCTCCTCCCCGACCAGGTGGTCCAACACGGTTCCTGGAGACAGGAGGCCCAGTGTGAGCACTGCCAGACAGCCCGGCACCTGTGCTCGAGTGCACCCGTCTCGGTCTCAGCCAGAGGTGCTGTTGAGGAGCAGGCCACACGGTGGCCGCCTGACCTGACCCCTCTGCCCTGTCTATAAAATGGGAGAAGAGAGGCACTCTCTCCAAGGACAACTGTGAAGGTCAGTGCTGTCAGAGGGTGCCTGGCACATGTCAGCTGTCCGCTAAGACTGCACAACGCTGCTTGAGACACCCTCTCCCGACAGCTGTGGGGGTGTCTGCAGCAGCCAGGCTAAGGCAGGCACAGCCCACCCAGGTGGGGGCCCCGCGCCAAGGCAGCGGGTGCGGCCCTAAGGGCGGCCCCAGCTCACCACACAGGGCCAGCTTTAGGCCCGTCTCCACGCTTTCAATCCGAGGCGCCAGCACCCCAGGAGTGTCCAGCAGGAACATCAGGGGCCGCTCACACACCTGCAGGTACAGAAGGTGGTCGGGCCGGGCTCTCAGGAAGTCCTGAGCAGCCCCTCCCACCAGGCCTTCCGCTGGGTGCCCCCTTGAGCCTCGTGTTGGGTTCCTGAGGCTCCGAGGAACCTGCCCGAGGAATCTGCCCCCATGGGTGTCATCATTTTCATCAAGTTCTCAGTTTCCCCACAGGATTTGATTCCCATTTAACTGGGAGAATAAATAAAAGCAACAGGCCCAAACAGCCCGTCTCTTCTCCACCTACGGAGACAAGTGAACATGTACAGAAGCTGGACAGTGGCTGACAGGACAGGCTCAGCTCAGCCCCAACCACTGTGTGGCCTTGGGCAGGAGATGTAACTTCGCCGCGCCTCAGTTTCCTCATCTCTAAAACAAGGATAATAAGCATGCCCTCCCGAAAGGTTTGGTGTCAGGGCTGGTGCAGTGCCCAGCCCGTGGCCAGCACTCAGTGGGAATGGAGAGCAGAGGGAAGGGACAGCATGGACAGAGGGGGTCACCTCACAAGCCCTCAGGAAGTGCCGGGCGTCCATGTGTGAGGCTCTGGGCCCGGCAACCAAGGCCACCTACCTGAATTCTGGACATCACAGCTCTAGTGATCCCAGGCTCGCCGCCCACCCTGGTGGCTTTTCCTGCAAGATAGAAAGGGGCTGTCCGATATACATTAAACACACAAGGCCTGGCATATAAGCCTCAGAATTAGCGATGAAACACAGGGAAACCTACGAAGGCCCAAATGAGCCTGCATTCAGTGTTCAGCCCCAAACCAGCTCACAGCAGGCACTCTTTCCACGCCAGGCACCAGAACTCGCCTCCCCCGTGCCTGGAAAGGTGCTCCAAGAGCTGCTGAGAGGCCACGACGGTCAGACCAGAGCTGCTGTTTTCAGCACAGCCACCCTCCTCCCTCCTAGACATGACCCTACGCCCCCGAGACCCAGTCCACACCCTGCAGAGTCTGCTGAGCTCCTGACCGACCTGCCAGCCTGTGCTCTGAACACTGGCTGCTCTGGAACCCAGCCCAGGGTGTGTCCCAAGCAGACTCTGCCCCTGCCGAATCAACTCGAGAGGAAAGGGGCACATGTGTCCACTGGTGGATGGACAGACGAGAAATGTGGTCCATCCATACAATGGAATATTACTCAGCCTTAAAAGGCAAGGGCACTCTGACACAGGCTACAATATGGATGAATCTGGAGAACACGACGCTCAGTGAAATAAGCCTACACAGAAGGACAAATGCTGTGATTCCACTCATACAAGGTACCAGATCGTCACAGATCCAGAGACAGAAGGCAGATCTGAGGTTCCAAGGGGGAGGAGGAGTCAGCAGTTATGTTGACAGAGTTTCAGTTTGAGATGATGGAAAAGTCTGGAAATAGATAGCATGATAGTTGCACAACACTGAATGTACTTAATGTCAATGATTTTTTTTTCTAGTTGTTTTTTTTTTTTTTTTTTTTGGTGAGGAAGATCAGCCCTGAGCTAACATGTGCCAATCCTCCTCTTTTTTTGCTGAGAAAGACTGGCCCTGGGCTAACATCCGTGCCCATCTTCCTCCACTTTATATGGGACGCCGCCACAGCATGGCTTGCCCAGCGGTGCGTCGGTGCTCGCCCGGGATCCGAACCAGTGAACCCCGGGCCACTGCAGCAGAGCGCTCGAAATTTAACCGCTTGTACCACAAGGCCGGCCCCTCAATGATTTTTTTTAAAGCCACAATTAAAGAGAAATAAACTTAAAAAAAAATAGATGACTGTAACAACTCTCCAATGAGCATCAAAACCACCACCTGCGAAGTGACGGTTCCGCATGGTCTACAGTCTTTGGTCTGTGCACTGGGACAGGTCTGTCCACAGACAACTCACGTGATGTAGAAAAGGAAGCTAACAGCCTTCAAACACTCAAGAGGAGAGAGTGAAGGCACAGCAAGTGAGCACTGCAGGCGCTTGTGACTCGAAGTCAGAGAATAGCCTGAACCCGGGAGACAGGCCACAGGGCTCCCAGCGCGACTCCCACGCAGGTGTGCAAAGCCTTTCGGTGACCCCACTCGACGAGAACAAGTACGCACTCTCTCCCAGGTCACGACGTGAGGGACACCTCGGTCGGACGTCGGCCTCCAGCCTGACACCAGACCCTATCTACTGCACAAAACTTTGCCTACAACCGATCAAAGGGGCTTAAATAAATGAAAAGACAACTCATCAGAGTTTAGTAAAATCATCCATGTATTAAACATCTTAAATATTTAATATTTAAGAGAGAACAAATCAAGTATAAAATGCGTAACAGGATGACTCTGTCTCACCATTCAACTGAACATGAGGCCGCTAATTGGGTCCTTCTGGTGGGAAGAGACAACCCCGAGGAGCTGTGAGGCCGTGGGGGCTTTGTCTCAGAACATTAAGCAGGGCTGCTTGCCAGGAAAGATGGAGGCGTCCCACCCCAGCGTGCATGCCCACGGTACCTTTCCTGAGGTGCTGTCTCCGCAGGGAATTGATGAGTGAGGACTTGCCCACGTTGGGGACCCCGATCACCATGATGCAGTACTCTAGATTCTGCAGAGGCAGAAGAGCAGCGAGTCAGGGCCCCACCGGGACCCCCACCCAGCCCACACAATGGGGCCCACAAGCCCAGGCCAGCTTAGGGGAAGGAAGGTCAGTGCAGAGGCCCTGCCCACCTCGACAGGGCCACCCCGTCCTTCCTGCTGGGCAAATGAGAGGACAGAGGGTGGTTCCTCTGGCTGGGGCAGCACCCCCTCCTCCTCTGCGCCTGCAGCGGTGCACAGAGATGTGACAGGCCCTGTCTGTGCCGAGGTCCCAGGAGTTCTGGGGCTCAGCCACTGCTCAGCAGGTGAGGTGTGGGCTCCTCAGCAGGAGGGACTGTCCCTCGGCCAACTCTATGCCTCCCAACCAACCTCTCCTCGGTGATAGCGGTAGCTGCTCCCGACCAGTTCCGTGACCCTCGGGATGATCTGCAACAAACCAACCACACATAGGCACTTTCACATGCAAACCTGGCTTCCTCCCCAGCTCCTGGAGGTGGTACAGGCTAGTCTCCAGCACCGGGAAACTAGGATTCTGCCCTCATCACGGATTTAGACTGCACTGTGGTGGGGGGGGTCACCTGTGCACCGCCCTGTCACTCCACCATGAATGAGCAGGACAGTCCCCCGGGGGGTGACAGCTGTGACAGCAAACACCTTCCAACAAAGACACACGTCAGCCAATGAAATTCCCCAAACACAACTAGGAAAAATATGGCACTAGACTGTCCAAAGGCTTCTCCTATTTATCAGCCTGGAATGGATTTTACGGCCCGATCTGGTGCTCTTTCAAACCCACCAAAGGCTGCCCAGGGTCAATCCTGCTCTCGGCAGCAGGAGACAAGTGCCCCCCAGAAACCCCCACAAATCCATGGATCATCTCCAAAACTTTGCTTCTTGTGAAAGCACGAAATAAGCGAGTCTCTCTCGAACGTATTTAAGCAGAAGCATCAGAGTACAAAACAGAAACAGGCCTACCTGCTTGACATTTTCATCTTTTACACAGTTGGTAAAAATGACATTTTTTAGCCCTTCTCCTTCTAAGTGTCGTATAATTTTCTGAAAGAGACAAGACATTTCCATTTTAAATACCAAATGAAAATATGGGTGGTGTGATTCACTAAAATCTGAGGATCTGAGACTGAAGGCTCCCGTCTGCCAGGTGTGACCAGAATTTACTGGTCTTCACATTAAGTGAAAGCACGTGACTCATGTTTTTTAAAACCAGTATTATATTGTTTGACCAGCTAGATATGATCAACGCTTAAATGAACAAAAATGTCATGCATTAATTCAGTTGTTTCAGTTACTTATTTTGGTTATTCTTTATGACGATGCAGATTAAGATACAGACCACAAAAAGATATATTTGAAGCCACACTTTGAAGTGTATAAATTTGCACAGGATGTCCGCACTGCACAGAGGCAGACAAGGGGGGACCCTCACGGGGGCCTCCCCTCCCCTCTCTTCTCCAAAACCTCGGCCGCAGCAGCAGCACCTCAGAGAAGGAGCAAACACTCCAGCCGCCTCCCAACCAGGTGAGACACTCCTGTCCCTGTATCGGGTCACCAAATGTGCCCACCACACTACAGAAATCTGCATTTAAGGGCAAAAGTGCTCATAAGACTTAAGTCTCAACTAATAAAATCAACTGAAAGCTTGTGATGATAAATACTACGACGGCAAATGCAGTGAAAACCGGGAACATCTTGTTCTCCGAGGACTGAACCGCCTCCTTCCCACAGCAGGAGGGATTAAATGATGGGCTGTGAGCGCACGGAGGGGCGGGCGTTGGGCGAGAAGCCTTCTTTGTTCATTGGGATCTCAATGAACAAACAATCTCGAGGCTTTAGTGTCTGCTGTTTCCCCAGAAACCTGTGGTGAAGGCTTGTGGTTGGGGTTTAAGTTAACTCAAAGGTACCACAGTCAACTAGGAAACCTGAAACACGTCCTCGCTGCTGCAACAGAAAGAAAAGTTCTCACCACAAACCATCTTGAACAAAACTGGCTGGTGTTCAAGATTCTGACGCCTACTCTGCGAAGGATCTGACACCAGAGCAAGAAAAGCAGAGATGAACATTTCCAGAATCCTCACATTCCTTTTACCTCTGGGAACGTGGGAATATCCTGCACTTGGTCACTGATGTCCCCTGAGCCCGCCTGGCTTTGGAGAACTCCGCTAGCTCCTTTGGGCCTCCCCAACACTTCCAGCTTCCAGATCACGTGGTGTGCAGAGGGCAGCCCACAGGAAAGGTGGGGTCTGGAGGCCGTGGAACTGGCCAGTGTGGAGAGTTGGCAGCAAATGCGGCCATCACAGGAGACCTCCAGGCCAGCGCTGTCCAGGCCTGAGGCCAGAGGCCTCACGAGGCTACTGAAGATTAAACTAATTAAAGTGAAAGGCAGTTCTGCAGCAGCAGAAGCCACATTTCAAGTGCCCACAGCCACGTGGGGCCCTTTGCTCTGGCAGCACCTCCCGGCCCACTCCCGTGGGAGTGTACATTTGGATCACGTGGATCACACGTGCAGGTACAAGGGAAGCACCGTTGTGAGAAACTGCTGGGACCCCTCTGCAAACACAGGGTTGTGCGCTAAGGCAAGCCTGCCTGGACACTGACACCGAGTGTTTGCACCAGCGAGTCTTAGTGGACACCAGCGACCCTTGTGCTGGGGTGTCTGCAGACGGGCCCTCACCTGCTGCTCCTCCAGATCCGCCAAGTCCATCTTGTTAAGGACGAGCAAGTGAGGCTTAAGCCCAAGGGTTTCCTGAAACAGAGGGTTGCGGCCTGAAAGTGGGATGTTGTGGAATTAAGGGAAAATTCCTTCAGAGCTTTCCCAGCAGGGCATTTACTTTGCCTCATCTCCGTATGTAGATCAGCACCATGGCCAGGTCTTCACGCAGGGAGGAGGAAGCCCAGTCTCAGAGCAAGCGCCCACCACCAGCCTCACCTCAACGCTAAGAAACAGACCCCCAGTGCTGCCCGCCCGGTGTGGAAGGCGGTGGGGAAGGTGTGTGCCTCTCCTCACTGCCCCAGGGCCACTGCAGGCCGGACGCTGCCTCCTGCAGACCAGAGGCGGACAGGCAGGGCGGTGGCTCTCACGGGGCTTCTCAAACAGGAATAGTGCTGGCAAACAAAACACAAAGCTCAGAGGAAGGTTTTATACCCAGATCGTTGTTTAGTTGCCAAGGTTCCTGAGTTCCAAATGAATGATTTGATTGCTCAAAAAAAAGTGCCTCCCTTAAAGTCTTAACCAGCATATCTCAAAGCACCACTGCCACCTCTGGAGACGGAGAGGAGACCCTCAGCCGGGGACCCTTAGGGCTCACTGTAGCGTCCCACCTCCTGTGACACACACTAACACACACAGGAGGGGAGTCCTCTGTCTTTATCTTCTGAGCACTCAGCCCCTTCCTGGTGCTTCATCTCCTGTCAAGTCCAGCTGTGAAATTCCCCAGGCCTCTGGCATGCCCTGGGTCCAGGCACCAGTTAAGCTGCTGTGTCCTCACCCACACAACAAAGGGACTTTCCATAAATCACACTCCTCCCTCAAAGGTTAACAGATCAAGTGCTAATTCAGAACACCAAAAGCCTCCAGACTCCCTCACAGGGCGGCCACCCTGCCATGCCCTAGATAAGAAGTCCAGAGAGCAAGAGGAGATGTCCTCTGTACATTCAACAACACAGTACACTGAGCAATAACTACAGGTTTTATTAGTTTAATAATCAGACATGTAATTGCCAGTAAACACTTTGACCACCATGAGATATCATATGAACTGATATATTTAGCCTACAGCAAAGAACTACGATACTTTACTGCAGAAGTTCCAACAAGCCTTTGAAATCGTGAAAATGGCCCCTCATCCTCCATCCTAGAGATAGTAACCACTCTCAAACCACACCTTCATCATATACAGAGAATCTAAACGTAGCTCAAATCAACAAAAACAGGGTCTGAAAAGTACACTTGCTAATGAGCAAGATCATCACATCTTGCTGATTCACACCTCAAGCACAGAAGGAGGCCCAGTGGGCAGGAACATTTAAATCAAGGTTTCCTATCCCACCTAGAAATCCCTACTGCTGGACTGGGTTTGAAGGCTTGCGCATGCCAGGCAGAGGTCTGAGACAAACTATGCTACGTACATATCAATGGGGAGCTTCAAAAAACACAAGGCCTGAACCCCATACAGAAATCCTGATTCACTGGTCTGGAAAGGAGCCCAGGCACCGGTATTTTTAAAAGTCTCCTGATGAATTCTAATGTGTAACGAGGGTTAAGAGCCACTGCTTTAAATGCCAACTACGACAGGTGAAGCTGCTGGCCACTGCTGTGTGGCTGACTGGACCAGAGCAGGGACCACACAGAGGTGAATGGAAACAAGGTAACAAGCCAGGAATGCTTCTTGCTCCTTGAGCTCTCGCTGATTCAGGAAGAAAGGCCTCCCCTGCACCACTACAATTCTGCACCCAATTCCAATAGGCTGGGTGTCCTACAATTCAACTCAATTCTGACAGTCTACCTGGAGATCGCGTCAGATCCCACAAGTTAAGGGCTCAGTCCTACAAGACTGCCTCTGCCCCACTTCAGACACCAATCCCAGGTCCAGGTGATCTCCTGTGTGTCAGACCAACTGGCTACAGATTGCAGGTTCCCATGACCCTCCTCGGATTCAATTAATTTGCTAGAGCAGCTCACAAAACTCAGAGAAACACGTTACTTACTAGATCACCAGTTTATTGTAAAAGGATGGAACTCAGGAGCAGCCAGATGGAAGAGCATGTACGGCGAGATTGTGGGAGAGGGCGTGGAGCTTCTGGGCCCTCTCCAGGTGCACCCCAATCTCCACGTGTGGAATCTCCATGTGTTCACCAACCCAGAAGCTCGCCCAACCCCCTCGTTTTGGGTTTTTATGGAGGCTTCATGACACGGGCATGATTGATTAAATCATGGCCACTACTCATCAATTCAATCTCCAACCCCCTCCCCTCCCAGAGGTCGGGGGTGGGACTGAAAGTTCCAACCCTCCAAGATCAGGGCTGGTTCCCCTGGCAGCCAGCCCCACCGAAGTGACCTGGGGGCTTCCCAAAACTCACCTCATTAACATAACAAAAGATATCTTTTTAGCTCCCATCTCAGGAAATTCCAAGGGTTTTAGGAGCTCTGGGCCAGCAATGGGGACAAAAACCAAACACATATTTCTTATTATAAATCACAGTATCACAATCACCAAAGGATATCCGGGCATCATGAACCTCGATGATACAGTCCACCAGCTTTAGGCTGCTCTGCATCTTCTTCAGCCCTGAAAATAGAAAAAGGACAGCTAAGGGATGGGATGCACAACCTTTCAAGAGTGGTGAGAAATTTAAGTTGAACTGTCCAGAATGACACACCACCACAAACAACCTAAAGGAAAACATCTGCGTGAGGCGCTCTAAGCAGCGATAACTGACCACCACTCGCTGGGCGCCTCCTGCAAGCGCAACACGAGGGGCTCAGGAGAGGGACAGCCACAGGTCGAGGAGTGGACACAGGGCCCGTCTCCACACGTGAGGCCGGGGCGACTGCCGTGGAGTGTGTAACTCACGGGTCGCGGTCTCGGCTGTAAAAGAGAAAAAGCGACTACGGGGCTCGTGGGCCCTCAGTGCGAGTGGAGGCGACGACGCTGCGCGTCCCAGACTCGCTCCTGGGGCACCTAGCTAGCCCCGGCAACGAGCTCCTCCCCCGCCGCGCTCCCGCTCAGGGGCAGCGACGCGCCCGGCTAGGCCGCCGTCCACGAGCCCTCTGCAGCTCGCCCTACGCTCCCGCCCGCGGGCGCCGCGTCCCTGTCCCGTCCCCGCCTCCGTCCTGTCCCCGCCCCCGCCAGAGGACGCCGCGTCCCCGTCCCCGTCCTGTCCCCGCCTCCGTCCTGTCCCCGCCCCCGCCAGAGGACGCCGCGTCCCCGTCCCCGTCCTGTCCCCGCCTCCGTCCTGTCCCCGTCCCCGTCCGTCCCCGCCCGCGGGTGCCGCGTCCTGGTCCCCGTCCTGTCCCCGCCTCCGTCCATCCCCGCCCCACCAGAGGGCGCCGCGTCCCCGCCCGCGGGCGCCGCGTCGCGGGAGCCAGGGCGTCCCGGGCGAGCGGAGGGGCCGGCCCGGCGCGTCTTCCCGGGGCGCACCCCGACAGCGGGATTCACGCGGGAGAGACACGCCCCCGGTGTGACGGCGCGGACGCCGGCCCGGGCCGCCGTTCAACCCCCCGGCACCGTCAGGAGCGCATGGGCTCCACCACAGCCGCGCGAACGGGCCGCGGGGACGAGGGGCCGCCCCGCGGGACTCACCCCTGGCCATGTGGCCCGGGAACCAGCGCGCCACGTCGCGGCCGCCCAGGGGGAAGGTCTCCCGCCAGGCGGACCGGGCGGCGTCACACAGGGCGCGCGGGCTCAGCCTCATGGCGCCGCGTCCCGACCGCAGCTGTGCGCGGGGGAACGTTCAAGCGACAGACTGCTCCGCCGGGCACGTGACGCAGCCTAGAGGTTCCGGCTCTCCGAGGTTCCGCTGGCTGCCCGCGCGTGCGCACGACGCTGCCTCGGGCGGCTACGGAGCCCAGGGGGCGGAGCTCGGCGTCGGGGGCGGAGCGGGGCGCCGGGTAGGCGGGGCTACAACTCTACGGGCCGACCCGGGACATGCGCAGTCCGGGCAGTTCTCAGGGTTCCTGAGTTTAGGGCATTTTTTTTAAGGAATTCGTAGATACATTAACATTCATTAGATAAAAAAAAATCCTAGTTCTTCCTTAAGCGTATCCTGAGTATAACTGTACCAAACTTTAGCAGTCCCCTGTCAGTGTTTGCTCCCTTTTTACAAACTTGGTTAAAATTTTCAAATATTTCAATTTACCTTACAAACGTAATATCTTTCTATTCTTCTTCAAGTTCTCCAGGTTTCAATGTAACACACAAACTGTGCAAACTGTTACACTGTAAACAGTGACTGCAGTTCTGCTAAGTTAAACCGTTACTACAATGAGTCTGCCCCATCCTGTATGTAAACGTCGTCCCATTTCACCTTTACAGAGGACCCTAAGTGACTGCTCATCCGGTGACGAGAGCATTACTCTAATGGAATTTCTGAAACCAGCTCCTAAACTTCCAAGCAGGCTCAGACTGTCAGCACAGAACTATCATGACTGCCGTCTTCCTGGTCTAGACCTCTCGATCCTCAGTGCTAAACGGTCCTGGGGTTGAGGGACAGTTGCCCACGGGAGACCAGCCCGCCCGCTGAGTGACACTATCCGAGCCTCCTACCAGTCAGACACCAGTGAGGCCCCAGCCCCTCCCCGCGGAGCCACCCTCCCACCCAGAGGGCAGCCTGGGTCTCTCGCCTTTGTCTCTGGATACAGAGATGTCACCTTGGATGTCAACAATACAGCCCTTTGTGCCTCATGGAAGCTGCACTCTCCTAGTTCTAGGACCATAAACTAGAACAAAACCCTGCTGAACTCTGGATTTCTCTCACATCTGTCTGACTTGCAGGTGTCCCAAACAGAACCACTCCAGCAACACAAAACAGTGGACAGACATACCTAACCCTGGGGCAGGCGGCAGGGAAGACCCCTTGGAGGAGCGATGTGAAACAAGCTGGGAAGGATGAGAAGGCGCCCTGCAAAGAGCCAGGCTGGAGTGCTGGGGCGGAGGGCACGTTGGCACCACAGCCTGCCATTAGGGACAGGAGAGGAGCCCAGACCCGCCTGGCCCGAGGCCCCTCCTCTAAGCACGCATACGCTCACTCCTGCAGCCAGGGACCCCCTGAGCAGGACCCAGACTGCAGCCTGAGGCACCAGGAGGGACAGGAGCGGCTGACCTCCATCAAGGTGGGTGCGGGGCCGGTGGTCCCACTTCCTGCAGTGCCGAGTCCTGGCCTCTGTGGCTCCTGCACCTTCCTCCAGAGCACTGCCCTCCAGCTGCACCAGCTTCCCCCAGGCCTGTCGTGGAAAGATGCCCAAACTCTGCCTCGGCAGCGTGAGACCAGGCGATTACTAAGCTTCTCCTCCGGGCATTTTGTCGTTTCCTCAGCTGTGAAAACGGGGGGCAGTGCGACTCATTCTCCAGGACGCTCTGAGGATGCAGTGAGGTAAGATGGGGGCAGCTGAACACAGCACCCAGGGCACCCCGACACACTCGCCCCGCACCGCCCGGTGCACCCCGACACCCTCACCCCACACCACCCAGGACACCCGGACACGCCCACTCCGCCCGGCTACCCCAGTCCTCTGTGCTCTTGAGACCTCACTGTTAGTTCTCTACCCCCAGAAAACACTGGCCCCCAGGTCAGGACAGGTGGCCCCTGTGCGCTCACGTGCCACCACCCGCTGGCCCTCGCCCAGCCTGCCAGGCAGCAGGTGCTGATGAGTGTCTGTCGATGACAGCAGGAGGTCTGCAGGCTCACTGCAGTCCAGGCACCAGCCACGAGGACTCAGGGACACCTGAAGGTACCCGGGCGAGGGGCAGCCACAGTGCCCAGAGTCCAGGGGGCACAGGGCCCTGCAAGGACCTGGGCCTGGGGAGAGACAGAGACAAAGACAAAAGGGACAGACGCTGGAGCGCTGAGGCGGACGGACGACTCTGGACACAGGAGGCTTTAACACACTTTATTTGCACACCGTCAGCGTGGCATCCCGGGTCTCCCTTCTCTAGGAAGTCTGCCCATGCAGCTCCAGCTCAGCCCTGGCCGGACTCCAGCGACAGACGTGAGCAATGAGAGCTGATCCCTGGATGCACGCACATCCCCACGTCTCCAGCCAGGCTGAACACCGTCTGTCGAGGAAAGGATGGCGCGGCCGCCCCTGGCACGGGAGGAGCAGAGCCGAGCTCAGAGCACACGGAGGAGGACTCAGAGCCTGGGCCCACGCAGCTGTGCCTGCGAGTCCTGCAGAGCGATGAGCCGGTCGGCCTCCCTCCAGCCGGACAGCAGAGCGCCATGCGTGGTGGAGTAAAACGTCCGGTGTGTCGCTTCCCCAGCAAACAGTACCTGGAGCTGCAGAGAAGGGCTGGTTCAGAACAGAGGCCAGGGGTCGGCCGCAAGCCTCGCGCCTTTTACTGGCGGCTACAGAGCTGACGGCGGGTGTGGCTTTGTTCATCCCTTAATCCCACTCCCTGACGTCGTCGGGAAACAAGAGCACAAACTGCTGCCGCCACAGGCAGCGAGGGCGCCGCAGACAGCAGCACCCCTGGCAGTACACGTGACCGCAAAAATGGAAAACGCAACAGACAGCTTGGGAAACAACATGGAGAACTTCACCCAAAATGCAGAGCGAAAAACCAAGAGGTGGAAATTAGCCCGGAAAAGATAAGAACATTTGAGGACAAGTCCAGAAGTCCAACATCCAAATAACAGAAATCCCAGAAAAAAGGAAAAAAAAAAAAACAGAAGATGAGATAATTCAAGAGAATTTCCCTGCTGACCAAGAGCTGGGCTCCGACAGAAGCACCGGCCCAAGGGGACGGGTGAGCTGAGCGACTGCGGGCTAGAGGGCGGCACAGCGCCGGGCTCGGTGAGCACTAGGCGTGCAGCCTGATGCTCTTCCAAGCTTCCTCAGAGATGTGAACACAGATGACAAGGAAGAACGGGATCCGAACAGCGGTGGACTTCCTCCAGCAGCTCTGGAGACTGTCTTCCACCCTGAGGGACGGGACTCACACACTAGCACTTTATACGCTCTGTGGGGCTTTCACATGGCGATTATTCCTGGAGACTGCTCCCACAGAAAGGTGGGTCTGTGTCCCCCTCGAGTCTGGGCAGGCTTGTGACCACTTCAGCCAGCGGGGTGTGGCACAAGTGGTGCTCTCAGAGCTCCCAGCTTGGTCACGGGAGGCATCACAGCTTCCCACCCTGCTGGGACGTGGTGCTGGAGCCCCGGGTGGCTGCACTGAGGCCCCCGCCCCTGAGGAAGCTCGGCCGCAGAGAGGACACAGGCAGGTGCTCAGTCCACGCCAGGCCGAGTTCAGCCCTTGAGCCTCCCCAGCCCAGGGCCAGCCATGCAAGAGAAGCTGCCTCAGGTGACCCTGGCCCTGGGTCTGAGTCACCGCCAGGGGGCCGTCTTCCCAGCTGAGACCCCAGACATCAGGGGGCAGAAAAAGGCCATCCCACTGTGCCCACCTACAGAATCTGTCAGCATAATAACGTGGTTGTTTCCACCACCGGGTTTTCGTTTCGGGGTGGTTCGTTACATAGCAATCAGGACTGGAACACCCGAAGTGTAACGGTAGGAAAAAAGGCATTTTCACACAGGCAAACTTTCTCTAAGAATTTATCTCCCATGCTCCCCTTTCTCAGGAAGCTACTGGAATAAGTGCTCCCACAAAGCAGGGGAGCAAACCAAGAGATGATGCAGAACACAGAGAGCAGGGTCCAGAGCAGGAGCGAGGCACAGGACAGTGGTGGTGGAAGGTCCCGGGGTGGGGGAGGTGCGGCGGGCTCCAGCCATGCCCGGCAGAGCTGAAGCTCACAGACACCTGTGCACAGGAGGGAAGGGAGAGGTGACGGAGACGGCTAGCAGAGCCCAGGCAGAGAGGCACACAGGAGACTGAGCCCCCACACACCAGCATGGACACACACTCCCACGGACACATTGACACCCACTCACGTACACTTACTCGCAGACACACCCTCATACTAGCATCCACAAACAGGCAGGAAAAGAAACCCTGGCCCCTGGCGGCTCAGGTGTGCACAGCCCTAGAGCCAAGACGACGAGCACACTGACCAGAGGCTCCCCAAAATCGCCTCCTCACACGGGGGAGGACGGGAGATGGGACAGCTGGTGGGCAGAGGCGGGAGGAAGCTCAAACCTCACCTGCCACAGTGAGAAGTCGGTGGGTGAAGCCGAAACCTGAAAACCCGGCAGGGACATCGCCAAACAAGCAAACTGAAAAGCGAGCGTAAGGCCCCTGAACACTGGCACCGCGTGTTGGGAACACATTCATTTTTAATTGTGAATTTTTAGTGTGATGACAGTGTTCTAGTTACACATCTTAAGAGGATGTTCTTTATCTTAGAGAGACGCTCACTGAACTACGCGCAGACGGAACGCGGTCACCTGTGGACGTGCGAACAACAGGCGGGAGAGACTCGGTGAGGCAGCTGTGATTGGCGGCCAAGAAGCTGGAGGTGGGACCCGACAGTTCTGCCCACTTTCGGGTACGTTTGAGTCTTCCACAATTAGATGTTTGTAAACAGCAGTAGCACAGACGTGTTATTTAGAGACACAGACAATGCAAACACACGACTCAGCTGGAAGAACAGGCGGCGAGGGCCCTGGGTGCCCTCCAGCAGCGCTGTTTCGTTATTTTATTTTCTTAGCCAGCACTGTGGAATTCTCTGATACTTCAAGCTATATGTATAATTCTGATAAAAATAATACATTTTAAAATTATTCTTAATAATCATCATACCTGGGCCTCCTTGCTGTCGGCAGGGAGGGGCTGAGCCAGCAGGTCAATGTCATCCCCGGTGCTGCCCACGGCCACGTAGCTGTAGGAGCCCCTGGTGTATGGGGCGCTGTGCCAGCAAGACCTCAGCATGCTCCTGGGCGCAGGAAGCTGTGGGTTTCCTGGACCACAGGGAGGCCACACGTTAACCCGGCACTCGTGCCCACACCTGCGACTGGTCTTTCAATGTACAGTCTGAACAGTTTAAAACAGAAGAAACTACCAGAAAGAAAACCAAGCCACGGGTGTATGAACAAGAGGCTCTCATCCCCTCTGCTGGACTCGGAACACCTAGAGAAGCAGCATCCCTAACAGGGACACCACCTGGCGGGCTGAGTCCTGAGTCCCCTCGCGTGACGCCGAGGGCGTGACCCCAGCCTCTTCATCTGTGAGGCTCTCAGGACAGCCGCGTTTATTCTGGTGGCAGTTTAGAAAACAGAAGTGGAAAGTGTTTGCAAAGCCGTTTCAGTTCCTCAGAGACAAGAAGTCTCAGAGACCCCCTAACATGAGGAAGGGCTGTCCCTAGAGGTTCACAGAGCCACACTCGGCTCTTCTGTTTGGAAACGTTGGGTTCCCGTTTCGAGATCAGCCAAAACGAGCACAAGGCGGTGCCACGGTCGTGGTGGTCAGTACCTGTCACCCTGCGAAGCACTTGGGTCAGAGACAGAAGCACTTCCTCATCCGACAGCGTCTCCATGAACTCGGACTCCAGCCCGGCAATGAAGCCACAGAGGACGTGGACAGACCTTCGTGGAGAGAAACGCCACTGAGACCACCTGCCTCCGGCGCAGCTCTCCCCTGGTCGCCCGGGTCTCTTGGCCAGGACCCAATGACCATGCAGGGAGTTCCCAACATCACCCAAAGAGTGCCCTCAGGTCAGCAGTTCTGCCAGTGTGGGCCAGACTCTGGGGCCCCAAGACCCCAGGGACCTTTCCCTGACACTAAGACGGTATTTGCCGTGTCCACTCTGCCAAGGTTTGCACCGAAGGGTAAGCTGCTGTCCCTCAGCAGAATCGAGGCCACGACACAAACCTACAGCAGACACAGTGTTCTTCCCGCCACAGACACACAGTAAAGACGCCAGAGTTCCTCGAGAAGGGCCCTGAGGAAGCATTCGGTCATTAACTGTGTCACATCCAGACTCGAGCGCGTGTCTTCTAACAGTCCGTGTGAAGACACGGGAAGCGGGCAGGAAGCTCAGACACCGTCTTCCCTGGAAGACGACGCACAGACGAGCTGTGGTGCTCAGGCTTGGGGTCTGGCAGATATTTTCTTGAAAATGAGCAAAGTGTGTCTGTCACATGGAAAACTACCGCAAGGATTTACTGCCGGTGATACAATTTAAGCTCTCGAGCAAAAATTAGAATTTTAGAAAACCTGTATCCGCCACCAACAGCTTGATGCGTTCCCAATACTGAGAGATTTTTCTGAGATCAGTGGTGATATCAATTATTGTAATTTTTTGATATTGTACAAAGAAATATATCAACATTTGGAAGAATGCATGAACCAATATTTTCCAAAAGACGAAAACATGGATGGTAAGAGATCCACTCACAGTGTGAGACGGACAAATGGACCTGAGTGTAACCGAGTGCGAACATCCACTGACGTGGTTCCAGATTCCATGCTCCACCTCTAAGAAACTACCACTTCTTGAGTTTTGGTGTAATATCAAAGAATACCCACAATTATCTGAAAACTACAGTATTGAAATACTACTCCTTTTCCCAACTACACATATGCTTCATACATTTCGGCCAGAATGCAGAAGCAGCCGTGAGAGTCCAGCCGCCTTCCACTAAGCCTGCACAAAGACAAAGCATTGCCAGTCTCCTCGCTATATTTTGTTTTAGAAATACAGTTATTTTCCATTAAAAATGTTATTTATGCTAACACAGAATAGGTTTACTATGATTTTAAAGAATAAATATCTTTAAATTTCTCAGTTTTAATTTTTAACGTGGTGAATGCACAGATACAACACACATAAACAAAAGCTCTTTGGGATCCTGGATAATTTTTAAGACTATAAAAGGAGGTTCTGACACCACAAATTGTGAGAGCCACTGCCCCGTGCCACAAAGTGTCCCACGAGGGCACCCAGGGTCCCCAGGACTGTCATCCCCAACGTCCTGAGCACAGAGCGCAGGCTGCAGAGCCGGGCCTGGAGCAGGCGGCCGAGCATGCCTCTAAACCCCTGGATGTCAGCTTTACCTTCAGGGCAGAGGACACACACCGGGGCCCCACAGGCTGGAGGAGCAGCCAGGACAGCCCGAGGCATCCCGCTCTCATGGTGTTGGGGACAAGCCCCGAGGGCAGGCCTGTCCGCACCTCCCTTCTTATCCCGAGTCCTCCAGGCCGAGAACGTGGTCCGCAACCCCACCACATCTCCACACGGAAACCTCGAGTCATGTCTGCCAACAGACCACAACGCACTGTGTCTTAATCCTGCCGGGAAGATCAGTCTCTCCCTCCCTAAAGTACACGTGGTCTTGTTTTCTGAGTTAGCACCACGTCCACACACGCTGCCTTATTTACGCTGAATAGCTGGGCCACACAATTAGCCCTTCATTTATGGCTCTATGAGTCCACGACTTATAAGGATGTTCTGTTCAATTACTGCATTGGGTTCAAGTATTGTCTCCCAGCTATAGGCACATCCATGTTTCCAATTTCTTCTGTAACCTACCGGCCCCAGCTTCCTGAGAATTTCAGTAAATACTTTCCTACTGACAGAAAGTGCTTTCCGGTCCGCCAGCACATTCCAGGCCCAAGAGATGCTGACCTGCTGTGCACCGGAGGCTTCCGTCCGTCTTCATGGGGGTTAGGCCCTGGGTGTCTGTCACCAGCGCTCTGGGGTGCCCTTGAGGTCCCCACCCATCAAACCCTCCAGAAACGCCTCACAGCGAACAGACACACTGCTGGTCCTCAAGCAAACCGAGGCCCACGAGCCAGCCCCCACTCGGAGCCCACAACCGAGGCCTCCTCAGAGAAACGGGGAGCGTACGTACTCGAAGGAAGGTAGGACGAAAAAGCCAATAAGCTTCTTGAACCAGGCGGCCTGGGGCTCAGGGGCGGCGTCCTCCAGGGGCGACGTGTCCTCCCACACCACCTGGATGTGCTGGCAGCCCGGCTCCCAGAAGGGCTCCTCAAACTCCAGGAATATTTTATTGTTGGTCCCGAAGCCGATTTTCCTGATGGCTTCTGCCTTCTCAGCGGGCAGTGGCGGCTCAAAGAAGGTGTCCAGACGTTCTTTAAGAAAACCTAGAATTTATAATTGGACTCAACTTACACCACATAAATCTCTCAAAGTGGAATCGGCGGCGATAGGAACTGCCCTGACCTCCGTCAGGGGAGTCAGAGAAAGAGGCCTCCAAAAACGCCCTGTCCAGGAGCGACCATGCCACACTGGCCGTCGGGCCTCACAGCCTCGGATGACCAGCACCAAAGTGGAAGGACACAAAAGCCACGAGGCCACCTGGTCGGCAAGGACAGTTTGCACACACACAAGCTGCTCTGTAGCGACAGCTTCTCACTCCCGAGCCTTCCGCCTCCAACCTCTGCAGGCCATGCTACTCAACGTTGGTGTGGAGGAGCGGTGAGATATGCAGGCTTCATCCAGAAGCCACATACACATCAATCTGCATGGCAAAAATAAACCTAGCTCAAAGTCAACAAGGGGATGAAATCTCTGCGGCACAAGCCGATCTCCTTAAGACACAGATGACTCGAAAGTTAGTCAGGAAAGGACGAACAGCCCAGCAGGAAAGGAGGCCCCGCGGCACGAGGCATGGGGCCCACGGAGCGCATCAGTCCTGTCTGTCCTGGCTCTGTAAACTTGGGCGATTATCGACTTATCTTTGTTCCCATTTGTCAGACGGGGATGGGGACAGATGCATTCCCAGGCTGCCTGAGGAGTAAGTGAGGTAACGCAGGGACACTTGGCTTTCAACCATCCCACCTTTCATCAAATTGCCAACTCCTACTCAAGACTCCTGTCATCAAATCTAGAATTAAACAGAATCATATACATGACTCCTCCCTCAATTCTGCCAGGGCCTAACCTTGAGACCTGGCTTTCACGGCCTCTCCCACCTCGGAGAAAGCAGTTTGGTGACCCTCCAGAGGGAACCCCAACCCTTCCATAAATTATCTCCAAAGGAGCAGGAAGACAGTGACTTACGTTTTCTCTTATTGTGAAACGCTTAATTCCAAAGCACACATTTGCTACAAAACACAATAAAGTAATCTGATCCGAAACATAGAAGGAAAATGTAAGCTTAGTGGCCAAGCAAACGCCCCAGAACCACCTGAGGAAGGAGGAAGCCAGAGGCCAGGGGCACCTGGGATGGGGAACAAGGGGAAAACCTGGCAAGAAATATGGGCTCACCTAAGGGCACGGTGACCACAACGTGATGCGCTGGGAAGAAGGCTCCATCCTCACACTCCACAGACACTGGAAACGTCTGCCCCGGGGACGTGGCTTCCTGGAAGGACCCATTCCAGTGAATGGTCTTCACAGGCTTGTTAAAAACTATTGTGTCCTTGGGCAGGGAGGCCACCATGCAATTTGTGAGTCCTTGGTAGCCCCTGTGAGAGACACAGTGTTGGCACTGTTTAGAGAACAAGACGCTGAAATAAGCCCTCTAGGCTCGAAGCAGGATGGGGGAGCTGCAGTGAGCGCTTGGTCCTGACCTGTGGGCTCAGCTCAGCGCAGGAGGCGGCCCGCTGGGAAGGAAGGCAGGGAGTGGGCTCCACCCTGCGGTTTTCTGAGTCCACCACAGGACTGTTAACACCCACCTCCCACCTCCAGGGCTAATGGAAGGATTAAAAGAGCGAATGGACACGAAGCTCCCAAGATAACAACGGCCGCCTCCTGACCACTCCTCCCCCCAGTTCTGAGCACTTCCTGAGTCACAAGTGCCCTCCCCTGTGTGGGAGCCTGGGACGATCACACCAGGGTGACACCTGGGAGAGCCCAGTGGGACAGTACCGGGTGGGGAGACAGCCACCGGCCACGGGAGACGGCCTATCTGCCCATCTCTGAGGCTGACAGAGTTTAGCACATAAGAGGCCTTATAACCACGGGAAGTAAAAAGCACTGCAAGACGCGTTTCCTTCTTTTAATCACTTTTTCTTGAAAATGGTTGTTTTCTTTTTCTAGCATTAGCCAAGCTGGAGAAACAACCAACCAATCTCTCGAAAACAGGAAAGACGAACAGCCCTGAGTCCCTCCCTTCCCCTGCCTCCCAAAGCTTGACCTGAGATACATGGAAGGGCCCCCGGGGTACACGGAGGGGGGCCTGGGGTACGTGGAAAAGGACTGGGGTACATGGATGGGGCTGGGTGTGTGGAGGGGGCTTGGGGTGCATGGAGGGAGCTGGGTACAGGGAGGTCGCAGTGCATAGAGGAGACCTGGGATGCATGGAGGGGGCCTGGGGTGCACGGAGGTGTCTGGGATCATGAAGGTGTCTGGTGCACATGGAGGGAGGTCAGGTGCATGGAAAGGGCCTAGGGTGTGTGGAGGGGGCCTGTGGTAGATGGAGGGGGCCTGGGGTGCGTGGAGGGGGCCTGCGGTAGATGGAGGGGGCCTGGGGTGCGTGGAGGGGGCCTGAGGTAGATGGAGGGGGCCTGGGGTGCATGGAGGGGGCCTGGGGTGCGTGGAGGGGATCTGGGATGCATGGAGGTGTTTGGGGTGCATGGAGGGGACCTGGGGTGCGTGGAAGAGGCCTGCGGTAGATGGAGGGGGTCTGGGGTGCATGGAGGGGGCCTGCAGTAGATGGAGGGGCTCTGGGGTGCATGGAGAGGACCTGCGCTAGATGGAGGGGATCTGGAGTGCATGGACGGGGCCTGCAGTAGATGGAGGGGGTCTGGGGTGCGTGGAGGTGGCCTGCAGTAGATGGACAGGGTCTGGGGTGCATGGAGGGAATCTGGGATGCATGGAGGTGTCTGGGGTGCATGGAGGGGACCTGGGGTGCGTGGAAGGGGCCTGCAGTAGATGGAGGGGGTCTGGGGTGCGTGGAGGGGGTCTGGGGTAGATGGACGGGGTCTGGGGTGCATGGAGGGGATCTGGGATGCATGGAGGTGTCTGGGGTGCATGGAGGGGACCTGGGGTGCGTGGAAGGGGCCTGCGGTAGATGGAGGGGCTCTGGGGTGCATGGAGGGGGCCTGCAGTAGATGGAGGGGCTCTGGGGTGCGTGGAGGGGGCCTGCAGTAGATGGAGGGGATCTGGGGTGTGTGGACGGGGCCTGCGGTAGATGGAGGGGGTCTGGGGTGCATGGAGGGGGCCTGCAGTAGATGGAGGGGCTCTGGGGTGCATGGAGGGGGCCTGCAGTAGATGGAGGGGCTCTGGGGTGCGTGGACTGGGCCTGCGGTAGACGGAGGGGGCCTGGGGTGCATGGAGGGGGCCTACAGTAGATGGAGAGGGCCTGGGGTGCATGGAGGGGGCCTGGGGTGCGTGGAGGGGGCCTGCGGTAGATGGAGGGGGTCTGGGGTGCATGGAGGGGGTCTGCAGTAGATGGAGGGGGTCTGGGGTGCACGGAGGACTGACTGGGTGCACATGCCACATACCTGGGAAAGGTGCAGTCTAGCCCAGGCAGCACGGTGTACTCCCCGAAGGGTGCCAGGGCCAGCAGGTCCATGCTGTGGGTGCCGCTCACACAGCACTCCACGTTGAAGAAGGTGTTCAGCACGGCCAGCTTGAGTTTCTTGGTCTCCTCATTCTCTGTCCAGCAGGCCATGTGCCGACTGACCTCCTTCTTGAGGTACTCCCCAACGGTGGGCACTGGAGTGTGCGCTGCGTGCTGAAACTCCCGCATCTGGTCTATGAGGCCATAGAACAGACTGGCCATCTCCGCTACCAGCTCAAAGGTCACAGTTCTCCCGGAGCTGGCATAGGACACAGACGGCAGGCCCACATGACCCCCAGTCTCCACCAGCTGGTTCTCCTCGGACAGCTCCTTCTCCCCCAGCAGCCCGTACTTGGCAGCCAGCTGGAAGACAGGGTTGCCCTGGGAGGGCCCGTGGATCCAGTGAGCACCTACCTCCACCACACCACCTGGGAAGGAACAGGAGATGCCACCTTGAGGTTCTCTCTCCACGAAGGGCAGCCCTGAGCCCTTCTGGATCACACTCAGCCCTGCCCTTCCCAAATATGCTCTCAAAACCAGCCCCAGGGCCATCTGGTCCCTGCGGACCAGTCCCTCATGGCAGGGCCTGTCAGACCTAGTTTAAGGGGAACACCTCAGCGGGGGTGCTGGCCCGCGCCTGCCTTCGAAGGACACGTGGAGAGACGGCCTGGGAGACCCGCAGGAGGGAGCTACCCGTGGGTGTGGACCAGGGGCAACCGTGGACAGCCACAGCTTCCCTTCCCCGGAGGGGCCGGCCCCGCTGACTGCTGGCAGCTGAGTTTCGAGGACCAGAATCTTTGCCGGTTAAGTGCGGCGAGGCAGGGATGGACTTGAGGGCCCGGTAACGCTTCCAAGCCGGTTAACCCGGGCGCAGGCCGGTCCAGGGGGCAGCAGAGCTCGGGGAGCACCGCCTGAGCTCCGGCAAGTGGTTCCAGGAAGGGGTTCCGGGAAGGAGTTCCGGGAGAGGCCGTTACCGAAGCTGCGCTCCGAGCGGATGCGGCCGCCGGCTCGGGCCGTGGCCTCCAGGACTCGAAGGTGAGAGAAGGCCGGGTGCCGGCAGAGCCTCTGCGCTAAGCCCAGCCCCGCGATGCCGCCGCCCACTACCAGCACCCGCGGGCCGAGGCCCGGGGCCTCCGTGCTGCCGCTCGACTCCATCACGCCGTCCGGGACGGTCCCCGCGCGCCCCTGCAGCTCGGAGGTCCGGAGCGCACTGAGGAGAGCACAGGCAGGCCGGGGACGCGGGGCGGGGAAGCGTGAGGCGGAGCGAGAGGCGCAGGGCGGGGGCGCGAGGTAGGGGCGCAGAACGAGAGGTGGAGCGAGGGGCGCGGGGCGGGGACGCGAGTTCGGGGCGCACTGTGGGGGCGGGGACGCGGGAGGTGGAGCGAGAGGCGCACGGCCGGGGCGCGAGGTGGGGGCGCAGGTCGAGAGGTGGAGCGAGGGGCGCGTGGCCGGTGCAGGGGACGCAGGGTGGGGGCGGGGGCGCGGCGCGCAGGAAGAGAAGTGGAGCGCGGGGCGCAGGGCGGCCCCCGCGTCAGCCCCGCCCTTCTCCGCGGGACCCGCTAGGTGTGGCCTGGGGCTTCTCCGGGAGGCCAGGCCCACGGCCCAGGACGGTGGCGGAGTTGTGCGAGTTCCGCGGGCCGCCGGGAAGGGGAGAACGAGCATGGAGGGGTCGGTGTGTTTCCCCCGCTGCCAGGAGGTGCGGGCAAGTGTCTCCACGGAGGGAGAATCGGGCAGGCTGGCCATGTGGCTCGTTTCTCCTTCCAAAGGAGGCGTGAGATCGGCCACCAGAAGGCGGAAGAGGCGCCTCCCTCCCGCCCCATGGGGCGAGCGCCTTTCTCTTGGGACCCCATGGAGCCCATGGTGGAAGTCCAAGGAGGGGTCTGGTGGGTCCTGTGGTGTCAGGGTGGGACGGGGAGAGCTTAACAACTCCAAAGCGGTTCTGTGAGGTCGTCTGCTGGCGAGGACAGCATTCTCTGTGTTTGTGTGTGTGTGTGTGTGTATGTGTATGTGTAGTCACATGTCTACATACACACAGGACATAATACACACAAGATACTTGTCAACCACAAAGATAAAACAGCCAGTTATTTTACCAGCAAAATTGGTTTATTTGGGAGTAAAGAAAGAATTGCAATTTGGGATGTGCATGCCTTGGCGGACCATAGGCAAATCCAGCAATCAAAGGAGAGGAACATTGTTTTATGCAGAAAAGGGAGAAAGTTGGGAGGGGTGGTTTTGAAGGGAAGTCCACTGGAGGAGAGCGATAGTTCAGGTGTGATGGTTTCTCATTGGCTGAGTTGCCAGGTCCTCCATTTCTGTTTGGGATGCAATGTACATCTCTCCCTGTAATGGATGATTCTTCCCTGTTGAGGACTTCTGTTGGGGTCTGTAAGTGACTATCTCCCTGTAACTGACCTGGAGTGGTACTGCTGGGAGCTCCCTCTTCTGGCCACTGGACTCCATTTTAAATGAGGTTTCCTTTTATTAATTTTCACAGGACAAAGTTGAGGATAAATGAAGGGTGGAGGAGAAATGCCTCTCGTGCCCCCCATCCCGGTTCCAGCATGCAGGCATTTCTGGACTTCCTCTCCTTCAGGCAGGTCTGTTCTCTATGCTTTGCAGGGATTAGAAAGCTGCTGCCTTCTGCTAAAGGGTCATCAGGCTTCCCTGTAACACCCTATCAGGGCTTGTCATTCCTTCTCAGCCACACACTGGGCCCTGATGCTCTGACCCACCCGGTGGTGCCTCCGTGGACTCTCTGGGCCACCTATTCCCTCTGGGTGAGGGTGGCCAGGGGTAGGGGCCCTGCAGGCCACGGCCACACACTCTTGAGTTAGCTCCTTCTCCATCTCCCGGAGGACACCTTCTCTCTCCTTGTGTTGGCCCTCCTCAGCCATATAGTCTTTCTTTTTTTTTTTTGAGGAAGATCAGCCCTGAGCTAACATCTGCCAATCCTTTTTTTTTTTTTTTCCGCTGAGGAAGACTGGCCCTGGGCTAACATCCATGCCCATCTTCCTCTACTTTATATGGGATGCCGCCACAGCATGGCTTGACAAGCGGTGTGTTGGTGTGCGCCCGGGATCTGAACCGGTGAACCCCGGGCCGCCGCAGCAGAGCGTGTGCACTTAACCGCTTGCGCCACATGGCCGGCCCCCATATATTTTTTCTTTGGTACATTCTCCTGTTTTGGTGATGCTGAGAAGAGGTATCTGGGAGATCATTATTTAAAGATATTCAAACCCAAGAATGTCTTCATTTTGCTCTCACACTTGTAGTTTGCCTAGGCATGGGGTTCTAGGTGAGAAACCTCCTCCTTCAGACTACAAAGGCATTGCTTTCTTGTCTCCTCCGTTCTGGTGCTATTAAGAAATTCACAGCCATTCTAATTTCTAATCCTTCACATGCAGTGGAGGCTTTTTCCTCCCTGGAAGTTTCTAGGATCTTCTCTTGAAATTTCATGACGTAGTGCCTCCTTGTGCCTCAATTTTCATTCACTGTATTGGGCACTCAAAGGGCCCTCAATCTGGAAACTCCTGTCCTTCAGTCCTAGGAAGTGACTTCATTGGTTATTTCAGTGAGCAATTGTTTCTACCAATGACACCTCCCCAGTTTGCTGTTACCTCTTTCTTTTTTTTTTTTTTGTTGAGGAAGATCAGCCCTGAGCTAACATCCATGCCAATCCTCTTTTTGCTGAGGAAGACCCACCGTGAGCTAACATCTATTGGCAATCCTCCTCCTTTTTTTCCCCTCTTCTCCCCAAAGCCCCAGTAGATAGTTGTATGTCATAGTTGCACATCCTTCTAGTTGCTGTATGTGGGACACCGCCTCAGCATGGCCGGACAAGCGGTGCGTTGGTGTGCACCCGGATCAGAACCTGGGCTGCTAGTAGCTGAGCACGCGCACTTAACTGCTAAGCCACGAGGTCGGCCCCTGGTGTTACCTCTTTCTAGAATTCCTATTTTAGGATGTCAGAACTTTGAGACTGGCCGTTGAATAGTCAAATATATTCTCTCCTGTTTTTCATCTTTATCTTTTTGCTCTGTTTTCTGAAGAATTTCTTCCATCAAGGCTTTTGTTTCTGCTTTCATAGTGTTTAATTTCCAAGAGCTCTTTCTTCTACAAATGTTTCTTTTTAAAGAAGAAAATTGTTCTGTTCATGCTTTACGGAAGTGTCAACTTAAAAAGCAAATTCACCTGTAATTTTACCTTCAAAACAAGTTTATTCAAGAATAGCTGGGGGCTAGCCTGGTGCCATAGTGGTTAACTTTGTGTGCTCCACTTTGGTGGCCCAGGGTTTGCACGATCAGATCTCAGGCACGCACCGATGCACCGCTTATCAAGCCATGCGGTGGCAGCGTCCCATGTAAAGTGGAGTAAGATGGGCACGGATGTTAGCCCAGGGCGGTCTTCCTCAGCATAAAAGAGGAGGATTGGCAACAGATGTTAGTTCAGAGCTAATCTTGCTTAAAAAAAAAAATAGCCAAAAGAATTGTAATTCAGGCTGTGCCTGCTATGGAGAACCACAGGCAAATCCAGAGAACAAAGGAGAGAGCTGCTTTTATAGAGAAAGAGGGGGAGAGGGAGGGGCTGTTCTAAAGGAAAGTCCATTGGGGGAGAGTGACAGTTCAGGGTGGCAATGGCTTCTCATTGGATGAGCTGCAGCATTTCTGATTGGCTGGGCTGTTGCTGGGTGGGGAGAAAAATCTTCCCTCAGTAGTAAAGTAGTTGTACTTCCTGTCAGAGATGAGTCCTCTTTTCCTGTTTGGTGACATTGAGGATGTGATGGGATGAGAGCTCCCCCTCCAGGCCTCCCCGACTCAGTTTAGTTGAGCTTTCTCTCATTTCACGGAAGCAATGTCCTTGCTTCTCTGAGGATACAGTGAGAGACACTGAAGTTATTCTCCTGCTTAGTGTTTGCTCCAAATTGTCTCTTTCCTGTTTCTTTTGGCTCTGTCTTCCAGGAAGAAGCTTTGCGAGATGTCAGGTAAAGTCTGTCTGCTCATGAGGAGGCATGTCAGGCAGGTCTGGAAACCTCAGGTTTGTGAGTGGGACCCATCAAACGTGAGCTTGACTCCAGGGTGCTCCAGGGGGGCTGTTAGTTGGGGAGCCCCTGTCAGTATCTCTAGGTCTTTCCTCCAGCTGGTCAGGCTCCCCGGGAAGAGTCTTCCAGTCTCCTGCCTGGAGCATAGAGGCCCAGCTGCCAGTATATCCAAGGAGTGGGTGGGAGTGGAGAGGTAAACTCACCCTCAACTGCCATCCTCCTCCTGGAGCCCCTCCAGGCAGAGAAGAGACTTTCAGGCTGCTGCCAGCAGGGGGCCCAGACAGTCACTCAGTGCCACTGCTGGACTGTGAAAAGGGGGTTAGGAACCTGCTTCCTAGGCCTGAGAATACAGTACCTATTCAGATAATTCAAGGTGCTGAGGACTCATCGCTGAGTAACAGGGGCAAAATCCCAGCCCTCATGGAGTTCAGCGGAGGGAGACAGAAAATAGACTTATATGCATGATAGTTTTCTTCAGTGAAATGTTCGTGCAAGGGATGTGTGCACTTTAAAAGGATGACGTTGAGAGAGGTGTTGCCATGGGCCCAAAGCAGTCTCTGAAAATCCTTGCAGAGGGCCCAGACTGCATGCTGACCCGTGTCCTGATACTGAGTAGTTTCTGTAGCTGGTCCTATAGGCAACTAAGCAGGTCAAGGTGCCCACTGCCAGGACGGCGGGGCAGAGGGTGGCTTGTGTGCCGCTTGCCTCAGTGTGTGCTGCCTGCCGGGCCTGTGGCCTTGGGCTCCTCACTCTGCAATCCATGAGCCCCACTCCGCACCCCCTGCGCTTTAAGCCCGACAGGGGGCTGCGTCACACCACGTTGAAGTCCCAAAGGGAAAGCACCTGGATGAAGTGTAGGGTTCACACTGCTCACGAAGGGACAGGAGCCTCCAGGGCTCGGAGTGTGCTGGTGCCTCGAGGCTCTCCTTGGTCCAAGGCTCCCACCAGACCGTTGCACATCCCCAGGATGTGCAAAGGCAGCACAATGCCCCGGGAAGAAACCAGAGAGTCGCGCCTTTGGCGGCAGTGGCCACAGGGACCCAGAGGCAGCAGCACCACCTTCCAGCTCAACTGCTGGGACTAGGACCAGCTCTCCGTACGGCTGACCACCTGACCCCTGGCCTTGTCACACAGCCTGACATCCCTCAACCACGGAGGAAAGGACCAGCTGACCCGGGAAGTCCAATGGAATATGTGTTTGGGGTGCAGCCACCCTGGCCCTAGTGTCACCTGTTTGCAGAGTGGGGCAGCTCTCCCCTTGGGGAAACTCCCCCCACTCTGCCGCCTGAAGCAAAGCTGCTGGCTCAGGGGGGCTTCCTCCTCAGAGGTTCCCTTACATGCCTGGGCCACGTTCTCCCAAGGTTCAGGTAAGCTGAAGCCCGTGGGGGTCACTATGTTGCTGACAACATCCCAGACGTCTGGTCTACCACCGGGGACACGTCAGTCGGCAGACTGAAGACTCTTTGGGGCCCCAAACTCCACAAACTGGCCGCCGGTCTCTGGGTCTCTCACAGGTATGCCCACTGTGAGGGCCCTGATGTGAGCCCTGAAATCAAGCTGCCGGGGGAGCTGGTGGCCCAGCCCACTGGCCCGACACAGCAGCACACTGCCACCTTGGACGGACACCACCCGTGGGGCTGTGACGGACGCCTCTGCGGGCGGCTCCTGGAGTGAAGGCCTCCTTGCCCGGGCCTTGGCCTTCTCTTTGGGCTGCTGGCGGAGCCTCCCGGCTGCTGCCACAATTTCAAGCTGCAGCGTTGCTGTCCTTGTCCCATCAGCTCGGTCTATCACCTTTGAAACTACCCTGTGACATGTTTTCAGCCTTTCCATCCCTTTACAATCTGCCAATGGCCACCCAGCAACGGGCCCTAGTCAAGGTATTCGATGATGCTCCGCTCCAGGCATTTGGTATCCCCAGGAATTCGGACCACCTCGAAGACTTCCAGCTCTGCCTTTCTCACTTCCTCCTGGTCCATCTCCTCTTGGCCAGCCCACTGTCTCCTGGTAAAGATCAGGATAAGAGATTACATAGGCCCCCCCCCTTTTTTTTTTTTTGAGGAAGATTGGCCCTGAGCTAACATCTATTGCCAATCTTCCTCCTTTTTTTCCTTTTTTCTCCCCAAAGCCCCAGTAGCTAGTTGTATGTCATAGTTGTAGATCCTTCTAGTCGTTCTATGTAGGACACCACCTCAGCACGGCTGAATGAGCAGTATGTAGGTCTGCAGCTGGGATCCGAATCAGCGAACCCCAGGCCACCGAAGCAGAGCACACGAACTGAACCGCTATGCCACCAGGCTGGGCCCTCATAGGCCTATTCAGAACCTTCAAGATTCTGCCCGCACCATTCCTGGGTGGGAACCTGGCCAAAACAGGGTCTGAGGGGCCCAAACTTAATTCTGGTCGATCACCCTTGATCTTCTTGTTGATTGACAGGGTCCTGCACCACGAAGGCAGCGATCACTAGGCTGAGGACCTGCTCCACGCGGCCCCCCATGGTGCCCTGGTCCCGCTCACACCTGACCACACCTGGACGCAAGGCCCCGGCGCGCGCCCAGGGAAACTGGAGACAAGGCAGCTACACAACCGGACTGCACACGTGGACTTGACGGCCGGGAGAGGGGCGCCGACTGTGCGCCTGAGGGAACACCTCGCACCCCGGGCTGAGCGGGCCCTTCACGGCCTCTTTGTCACCCGATATGGCACCGCCCCTGAGTCCACAGCCGAGTGGGCATCCCCGCCCCACGTGCTCCGGAACACAACTCCCGCGAGAAGAGGCGGCGCCGCCCGCCGGGCGGGAGCACGGGGCGCCCGACGCCCCGCGCGCTCCTCCCGGGTCCGCTGTGGGCGGTCAGACCCGGGAACCGACTCCTTGAGCGGCCGGTCTGGGTGGGTCTGCTTTTGGGGGTGTGCGGCGCACTTCCCAGCGCTCGGGGTGCCCAGCGGCCGGCGGGGCGGGGTCGGGAGGGGAGCGCCCCTCACCCTCCCCCTCGCCCGCCCCAAGACTCGTCGCCCCGCCCCCGGCCCGGCGCGTCCGCTTCCGCCGCCGGGCTGGTCTCGCGGTGCCGGCCGGGGGCGGGGCGGGGCGGGGCGGGGCGGGCGCTGACTGGCGCGGGCGGGCGGGGCGCGTCGCCTGCAGAAGCCATGGCCGCCCTGCGCGCGCTGCTGCCCCGCGTCCGCGCGTCGCTGCGCCCCCCGCCCGGCTGCCTCGCGCCGCGCCGCTTCGCCTCGAGTGAGTGCGAGTGGGCAGGGGGCCCGGCGCCGCGGCCGCACCGGGACCCCCGCGTCCTCAGGGGCCCTGTCCAGCCTGGCCCCGCTCCCGGGCCCGCGGCCGGAGCTGGCCCAGCCCTGCGGTCGCCGGCGCCCCTCTGCTCGGGGAGCGGGCTGAGCTCCGAGACCTCCGGCCGGTCCCGCCGTGGGTGTTGGGCGTGAGACTCGGCGGGTTGACACGGCTGTAAGAGCCCCGCGGTGTGGGCCCCGGTGTTGGAGAGGGGCGCACGTCTCGTGCTGCGGCGCCTCCTGCGCAGGCCCGCGCGTGTCCGCTGCTTCGCCCGGATCTGCCCCCGGCCTGCGGCGCCCCCTCCGCGCGCCGGCAGCATTACCGCTACAGCGGCCCCGTCCTTGAGCTGGGGGAGTCCCTGCGTGCTCTCCTGCACTCGGGGATCCAGTTAACTACCTAGCTACCAAGTGGTCCTCTGAGTTCTCTTTGACCCTCCTCTCCGCATCCTGGCCTGTAATCGGCAGGCGTGCCCTGGTCTTGTATGTGACAGGCATGCTGCTGCGGAACACTTGACCTGTGTTATTTCCGTCCCTCCCCAACAAGCCCACGGGGCGGGTACTGCGGTCAAGAAAGCAGCTGCCCCAACACGCAGGCCGGCACCTGTGTCTTCCCGGGTTAGCCTTCTTCCTCTCCAGGTCATTTCTGACCCCCCAAGTCTGAGCGGGCTGCCCCTCCGGCCATGGCAGTCGCCCTTTGCCTGTGTGTACCTCCACCGGGCTGTCTGCCCAGCAAGGCCGGACTCTGTTGTGCTCGCAGCTTAGTTCCCCTCACCTAGTTGGCACTTACGCAAAGGATGAATTTCCCCATCCGTTGGTTCTGCAGAAGCGCAGGCTGCCTCTAGTGCACCTTCTGGGAAGCGCGGACCAAGGCATTCAGGAGTGGGAAGGCTGCTGTTCGTTGCTGGGTGTTTTTTAACTTAAGGAAATGTTTAAACACCTGTGAAAGCAAAGAATGGTACAAAGGCCACCCATGCAGCTGAGAGCTGCCACTGAGGACTGGGCAGGGGTCACTCTGTCCCCTGATGGGGGTAGATCGCCCCAGTGTGATGCCTTTGTAAATGGAAATCCTTTTCCCTTCTCCCCCAGGCACTAACTTTGAGTACATCGTGGTGGAGAAGAAGGGGAAGAACAGCAGTGTGGGGCTGATCCGACTGAACCGCCCCAAAGCACTCAACGCGCTCTGCAATGGCCTCATCACTGAGCTCAACCAGGCACTGGAGGCCTTCGAGGAGGACCCGGCTGTGGGGGCCATCGTCGTCACGGGCGGGGAGAAGGCATTTGCAGGTGTGGTGTGCGTGTGGTGGCAGGTCACCCAGGCGTGCAAGGGCAGTGCGATTGTGCTGGCACCTGGGGTGTGAGCTGTTGTAGTCAGATTACGCCTCCGTACAGCTTGGTGGTTTATTCCTGTGTAAAGTGGCTGCTCTGGGTGTCGGACGTTCACGTGTGCTCCGCCAGCAAGATAAGAGTGGCTCAGGTCCTCGACGGTCAGGTGTCGTGTGTGTTGAGGACTTAGTGACGACTGAATGAGCCCAGTCTTCTCTGAGTCCACCTCAAGTCTGTCCTGTCCCTTGGTCCCTCTGTGTCACCTCTGTCCACGCACATCACAGGGTGTTGCCACTGTCCCTGCTGCCCACCTATGTGCCCATGTGGCCATCGCCTCACAGGCCCCTGAGAGCGGGGCCCTGCCTCAGCCAATCCCAGCAGCCCCCATCTCCTGCACACGGTGGACGCACGTTAGCTACCGGTTGGTGTAGGGGATATGGCAGCAGTGGAGTCCCTGCTCTCTGGTAAGTGGGACCTCCTTTCCATCCCTAGCTGGAGCCGATATCAAGGAAATGCAGAACCAAACTTTCCAGGACTGTTACTCCCGCAAGTTCTTGAGCCACTGGGACCAACTGACCCAGGTCAAGAAGCCAGTCATAGCTGCTGTCAACGGTTATGCTGTGAGTGTCAGCACGTCTCCTCCTCTCACTCAGCACGGTTGAAGGACCGTGCTTGTGTGGCGGTTACCTTGTAAAGGCCTAAGTGTGCTTTCCAGGCCAGCAGGCCTTTCCTACCGAATGGGGCTGAGGAGCCAAGGACTGCAAAGAGAGGAGGTGTTTCAGCGTCTGCTTTTGTCAGCAGAGGCTAGCTGTTGGCTCTCAGATTCCTTTGTTAGTAACGCCCCCCCACCCCCCCACTCTTCTCTGTGACCCCGTGACCCCTGGGCACAGTCTCCCCTCTACTAGGTTAAGGTGCAGGTGTTGGCTTTTCTGTGCAGTTTTTCCAACCCGAGCTGCACCTATAAACCAGCCTCTTCTGCCACCGTTGAAAAGTCCATGTCCTCTGTTGGTGCATCGGGGTCTCTGTAGGCACGTGGACTACTCGCAGGTGCTGGGGCTGGTCGTGGCTTATGAGAAGTGAAGAGAGCGTTTCTACTCAGGATCATGTAACAAAGCTCCCTGGGGTAAGCCGGGGTCAGCCACTAATGTTTATTGGAGCACAGCCCTGCCCATTGGTTCTCGCGCTCGGTGTAGCTGCCTTTGGGCCCCCATAGCAGAGTGGAGTGGCCACAGCAGAGACTGTAGGACGCCCAGAGCCGGAAGTGTTTGTTGTCTGGCCTTTTACAGAAAGAGTTTGTCAGTGTCAATCATCTGTAGGTAGTTTATGGGAACACCTAACTAGGTTTGCGCCCCTATATTAATCTTTGCTCTATCCTGTACTGTGTTTCATTTTAATATAAAATTTAAATAGGCAAATAGAGTGATTTTCTGATTGGTTCCCCTGTTGACATTTCCTGTTGTTTTGCAGCTTGGAGGTGGCTGTGAACTTGCTATGATGTGTGACATCATTTATGCCGGAGAGAAAGCCCAGTTTGGGCAGCCAGAAATCCTGATAGGAACCATCCCAGGTAAGGGTGATAACGTCCCTAGCGGAAACTCCCCAGGTAATTCCCACAGTCTGCCCACATCGTAGGGTCTTACGGGCTTTTCCAGTAGTAGCAGGAGCGTCTGATGGGTGGCTCAGGGCTGCCTGTCTGCGCACATCGCTCCCTCTGCCGACTGGCTCACTAAGCCCAAGGGGGCACTGCAGTGCTCAGAGTGGTGCCGGCTCCTTTGATGACAGCCGGATCCTGTGTCAGACACCATTTTGAAAGGCTGGCTACACAGTGCCGTACAACCACAGTGATTCTTGCTCGTGAGCTGCGTCCATGGTGGGTCCTTGTAGGTCAGAAGCTTGGAAGAGAGAACACAGTGACTGTGGGCCAGTGCTGAGAGCTTGTGCCCAGAGGTGGTACGTCTGCTCTCATTTCAGTGTCCAGAGCAAGTCCTGTGGCCTCACCCAGGTTCAGCAGAGCAGGGACTCAGACCCCCCACAGGAAGGGCGCCAGGAGCAGTGGGCAATGACACCTCTGCCCGCTGCAGTCCGCCTCATGAGGGCTCCAGGCTTATGTCCCCATGGAGTCTCTGCCCTGCGTGTAGAGCCTGCAGCCCGAAGCATCACCTGAGCCAGTCGGGGTGGGCGGGGAGCAGCTGTGGGGTCAGGAGAGGATGTTTGGGGTCGGCTGAGGGCGAGGGAAGCCCTTTGTGAGCTCTGCTGACAGCCAGGCCCTTCCCGTCCCAGTGCCCAGGTCTCCGCTTCGTGGAGGCAGCACCTGAGTCTGTGGGATTGTGGGTGTCTCCCTCAGCCGGTCCCCTTGGCTCGCTCTGGTAGCCCCGGGGCTCACCATGGGGGCGGGTGACTGGGCAGACCACTCTCTCCAGCTGGCGGGTGTTGAGTGAGCGGGAAGGTGAGCGGGGCACGGGCCAGCTAGCGTCCATGGGGGGCTGGGCACCTGGAGAGTGCTGGGAGGGAAGGGCATATACAGAGCAGCCCCAGAGGCGGGAGCCCTTGCCCTGTCCCATATCCTGAGGGGAGCAGGCCAAGATTGGAGGCCTCCCCCCAGCTGCCTTCTAGGTTGGACCAGGTCAGCGTCTAAGTCCGTGAGCTGTGAGCTCAGCACATCTGTCCAGCGTCTGACTCCTGCATGAGAGGTGCTGATGTGGGGGACCCGAGGCGCCAGAGGAGGGGCCCTGAGCAGGGAGAGGAGCCTCCTCCGGGGTTTCTCGGCTCTCTTCCTGCTTCCCCTTCCCTACCTGCTGGCCACCTCGGTTTTATCCGCACACCCCACCCAAGGGGCCATCTTCAGCCCCTCGGAACTTGCCAGTAGCATGTCTGTGGCATCTTAGCTTGCACTGGCCGCAGAGCCAGCTGTGACCAGCAGCCCTCTGCCCCTGCAGGTGCGGGAGGCACCCAGAGACTGACCCGGGCCGTCGGAAAGTCGCTGGCCATGGAGATGATTCTCACTGGTGACCGGATCTCAGCCCAGGATGCCAAGCAAGCAGGTAGGGCCAGGGCCGCCCGTGCAGCTACCCTCACGGGGAGCTGAGCGGAGGGCAAGGGCTGCGTCCAGGTGCTGCTGGGGTGATCAGTACAGAACTGTCGGGTGTCCGGAGGACCCAGGGGACTGACTGCCTTTGTTTTTATTTGAAATGCCATATATACTGAAGGGTAATTAAAACATACGTGCAGGTTAAAGAGTAATAATAAAACCATCCGTTTCCCCAAATCCCAGCATAGCAATGGGGGGGGTCCCTGGGCCCCTCGCAGGCATGTCCTCACCACCCCCCACCTCAGCAACTGCCTTTCTTCCCGTTTGTGCATCTGTAAGAGCGCAGTGGCTGTGGTAGCCAAAGGCATGGGCCGCCTCGGGGACGGTGTGGAGCCTTCCCTGTGTCGCTGCAGCCCCATTAGCACCCGGAGACCTCTGTTCTCAAAGTGACTCAGAGAAATGTGACCAGTGGTTTTCGTACGCTGTTCACCTCTTTGTGTTTTAGGTCTTGTCAGCAAAATTTTTCCTGTTGAGACACTGGTCGAAGAAGCCATCCAGTGTGCAGAGAAAATTGCCAGCAATTCTAAAATTGTCGCAGCGATGGCCAAGGAATCAGTGAATGCAGGTGGGGTTCCACCAGGAGGAGAAAGTGGAGAGGGCCCCCAGGACTGCACAGGAGTAGTTGTGAGGCTTGAAGTTTTGGGCTCTGAATTATGCATCCTAAACCGTCCTGGACAAAAATTGTTAGGATGCTCAATATTTCAGTTTTGGCTCTTTGTAGAGTTCTGGTTTCTAGTTGCTGGCTCAGAAATTCTGTTGACATGTTCCAAGCTCCCCTTGGTACCAGGACCTGAGACCAGGGCCAGCCTTGGGGACAGTCACTGGAAGCAGGGAGGGAAGCAAGATGGGTGTGGCAGTCCCTAAAGGAAAGCAAGTCTGGATCCTGAGAAACGGTTCACCTCCCGGGCCCCGGTTGAAGACATGCCTCTCCTCAGCTAATAGCCTGCCTGCATCGGTCAGGGGCTGTGCAAATGGTCAGCGGCCTGCAGCTGAGGGACGACGCAGGTTCCCTAAACACCCATGGAGCCGGGGACAGAGGTCACGCTGCTCACTGTTGCTCTGGCCTCTGCGCTTGCTCTCTGCCAGCAGAGCGGCTCCGACCTCCTCCTCAGAATTGCTTGAGTTTTGACATAGCAGTTTATTCTCAGCATTGGAGTCAGACTGTCCTGGGACAGACGTGTGTCCCCTCAGGCAGCCACTCTGCCTCTCCGCATCCGTGTTCATCTGCAGGAAAGCACAGTCATGTCCCCTGGGTTGCTGCCAGCCTCGCTTGAGTGAGCTAATGTTTGTGAAGAGTCAACATAGGGCTGAGCACACGCTGGAGAGGGGGCGCCGCTGTCACTGTGGGGTTAGTGACCCCCAGCTGAAGGCACCTGCTGTTGCTCCACCCCCACTCCAGGGGCTCGGGCCACGGGCAGTGCTTCCCGAGAGCAGCACGCCTGTTCACCTTCGCAGAAAGACAGGGCCCACAGCAGGGGCATTTCTTACCGCCCAGGCTGCTCTCTGTTCTGGCACAATGTTCCCTTTTCTGGTTTTCTTCCTTAATTATTATTTTTTATACTTTTTTGTGTGTGTGTGAGGAAGGTCAGCCCTGAGCTAACATCCATGCCAATCCTCTTCTTTTTGCTGAGGAAGACTGGCCCTGAGCTAACATCATTGCCAATCCTCCTCCGTTTTTTCCCTTTTTCTCCTCAAAGCCCCAGTAGATGGTTGTATGTCATAGTTGCACATCCTTCTAGTTGCTGTATGTGGGACGCGGCCTCAGCATGGCTGGAGAAGCAGTGCGTCGGTGCGTGCCCGGGATCCCAACCCGGGCCGCCAGTAGCGGAACGCGCGCACTTAACCGCTAAGCCACGGGGCCGGCCCCTATGCTTTCTTAATACAATTTTGTAGGCTACCTCAAATTCTCTTGTGGTTGGACAGAGTTTGCTGTTCCACCTTCTCATCCAGTTCCTCATGCCTGTCCCTTCTTGAGGCCACTGTCAGTGACACTCGGGGCCCAGGAGTGGGAGGCCCTCAGAGCAGTTTGTTTCACTGGTCTCTCGGCCGGGGTGGTGCGTGTGAAAAGGGAGGCAAAGGAGCAGGACCCAGAAGCCACGCATGGGACTGGGGCTTCCCAGGCTGCATTTTAATTTTAATTTTTTTTTTTTTTTTTTTGAGGAAGATCAGCCCTGAGCTAACATCCATGCTCATCCTCCTCTTTTTGCTGAGGAAGACCGGCTCTGAGCTAACATCTATTGCCAATCCTCCTCCTTTTTTTTCCCAAAAGCCCCAGTAGATAGTTGTATGTCATAGTTGCACATCCTTCTAGTTGCTGTATGTGGGACGCGGCCTCAGCATGGCCGGAGAAGCGGTGCATCGGTGCGCGCCCGGGATCCGAACCCGGGCTGCCAGTAGCAGAGCGTGCGCACTTAACTGCTAAGCCCCCGGGCCGGCCCCCAGGCTGCATTTTAAATCAGGATGAAATTAAAGTTCGTGTGATTCCGTGAGGAGTGTTTCCTCTCGCCATAGAAAAGAGTTCTGCCTTCCCACATCCAGCATCTTGGTTCGTAACTCAGAGTTTTCTTTCTCAAGCTTTCGAGATGACATTAACAGAGGGAAATAAGCTGGAGAAGAAACTCTTCTATTCAACTTTTGCTACTGTGAGTAAACAACATCCAGATGGAGAATCACACGTTCCAGCCATAGAAGTTGCTGGGAATTTCCTCGTAGATTTTATCATTAAATACCATTTCCCTCTAGTCAGAACGGCTAGCTTTGCCGTGGCTGGGTCAGATATGTTCTATCTGTGAGCATGGACTTCTGCAAATAAGTACAGTGTGTGGAAGTTCAAAAGTGCACAAACTTACAAGGGGCCCTTAACCAGCAAGCTCCTGTGTTTGAATGCAGTCCATTCCCCCATAACGTTCCTAGATCATTCCAGTTACTTGGAATGGGGTTCCACTGTATTGTAATACTATAATCTGAAGCTTTAGAGCAGTATGTTCTAGGATTTCTGCCAGTAACTTAAAGGAAATCATTCTTCTAATAGTCATTAAAATTCATTCCTTTGATTATCAGGAAGTCATATCTAGGGGTTTTATGAAAGGAAGATTAAAAATGGCTTTGGCTCTTGAGGTGAGGATGCGTGTGTACGTGTGTGTGTACGCACAGGAAAAGATGCAGAGGTGGAGTCTGGATTTTCGTGTCCTCCTCCTTGACACTCGGGATACTACCTGACAGATAGCTACCCAGTGCAGGGGGTGATTTGGTGAATGACCCAAATGTGTGCGTCTGAGGTTCTCTGTAGGTGAGCATTCATTCGACACACAAGTTAGTGGTTCCTGAGTGACCGTCACTTGGCAGGGGTATATTAGAATACCCATCCCAGGCCGGCCCTAATTGGTCAGGTAGTCTGGAGCATTCCCAGGTTTCCGGGTGATCCTGCTGCAGCCTCCCTGTGAGTGTGGAGGGCCGAAGGCAGGGGGAACCCGACGACAGCACACCCCGGACACAGAGCCCTGCACTTCGGCTAAGTAGCAAAGTGTGACTGTCCACCTCTGCTCTGTCCTTTCCCACAGGAAGACCGGAAAGAAGGGATGACTGCATTCGTGGAGAAGAGGCAGGCCAACTTCAAAGACCAGTGAGCACTGGCCGCCTCTGCCTTAAAGCCTCTGTCTGAAGAGGAAAACTATGGTCTGTTAGCTTTAGAAGCAAATAAATCCTTCTCTTTTAAAGGGCAGTAAAAGTGACAGTTTCTCTCTGACTCTGCGGGGCCGTGCGTGGCAGGTGGTCTTCACCCACCAGTTGTGAGAAGCGCTGTCAAGCGTGTTTTTACTTCATTTCAGGAACTGAGAGAAGTTTCGTGGCCAAACACGGTCACTTAGTACAGCACGTCACGCTCAGACAGAGCACGTGGTCGGCCAGCGTGTGGGTCACGGCCAGTGACCGTGACCCTCGGGGAAGGCGTCGCTGATGGGCGCTTTAAAGAGATGTGCTATTGACTGAGTGACAGATGTGAGATCACACTGTCCTTACTGTAATCATCTCGAGTTGAATGTTCTATCACTTTTTTTAAACTTTTGTCATAAATGACAAGATTCAAACAGAGTCCTTAAAGTCAGTCAGCCTGTCACAGTCCAGGACAACCACCATTAACAGGTGTGTAGCTTCTAGAGACTTCTCTGCCCACACGCACACACACAGAGGTATGCAGCTCAGTTTTCCTCCTACGAGAGTGGTATTCCGTGTACACACTTGTGTGACGTGTACTGGGTGTCCTTCTACTTACAGGTGCATATAAGTGCACTGTTGTCTAGCATTCTTTTTTATTGTGGTAAAACATATAACAGAAAACTTACCATTTTAACCCTTTTTAAATGTACAGATCAGTGGCATTAAGTGTATTCACAGTTTTCTACAGCCATCGCCACCATCCATCTCCAAACTGTGTCATCTTCCCAAACAGAAACTCTGTCCCCATTAAACACTAACTCCCCGTTCCTCCCTCTCCAGGTCCCTGGAATCCTGTTCTGCTTGCTTTCTGTCTCTGTGAATTTAGTAAATCAGGGTCCACCCAGGTTGTAGCATGTAATAGACTTTCATTTCTTTTCATTGCCAAATAACAATACCAGCATTCTTTTTAATGGCCCTGAAGTATTTTATGATATGGGTGTATCGTAATTTACTTATTCCTGTGGTATTGGATATATAGACTGTGTCCAGTTTCTTGTTATCAGAACTGTCATGCATAGCAATGTGGTGAACATTCTTTGCATGAATCCTTACACCTCAGTGTAAGCACGTCAGTTAAATTTCGAGAAGTGAGCCTGCTGCATTGCAGGGCTGGGCTGCTGCCTTTTATGACCTAACCTCAGAAGCCAGGCCACACCATTTCCAGCAGATTCTATTGGTGGAGGCAGTTATAAGGGTCCACCTGGTTCAAGGGAAGGGGACAGAGCCCACCTCTCAGTGGAGGCCTTTCCAGGGCACTGTGGGATGGGAGATATGGTGGTGCTGCCATTTTTGGAAAACACAATCTTCTAAACACCCCAACCAGGGTGAGGCCCAAGAACCACGATTCTGACACAGCACTAGATGTGGGGTGGCTGTGGCTGCCCCTCTGGAGTGGTGGTCATCTTCTCCCAGGAGGGAGTGCGTGGGAGGTGGCGGCACCCTGAACAGGGAGGCACAGTGTGGTTGGTGGTCCCTGCTCTGAAGGGGTTAATGAGGAGTCGGCATCCCAGATTCCAGGCCACTAGTGGCCAGGTCAAAGGGGGAGGGGACTCTGGCCAGCTGAAGGCAAGCTGCTCTCTCTCCAGGGGAAGGAGCTGCAGATGCATTCCCTCGCCCATCTGGTCCACCAGTGGTGAGGTGGGGTGGAGGGCGGGCAGCTGGGGCCCCTGGGTCAGAGGTCAGGACACTGCTATCCTGGGCAGGGGCGCTGCACCCCAGCCAGGTACCTGAGGGATCTGACGCCTGGGGGACGGGGTAGGGAACCCAGCCGGGTGCTCCCGGCACATCTGCTGAGCCCCGAGGCCGCCGAGGCCCTCCAGGAGGTGTCCTTCCTGCTCCAGCCGGGTCAAGAATGCTGGTTGAAGGTGTAAGTCCGCGCTGTCCCGCCCCCGGCCCCCGACCGCCACCCTGCGACACCAGGGACCCGGCAGGGCGTGGGGTGGCTGCGGGGAGGGCGCTGGGGAGCCCCGACCACAATGACATGCGGCGCCCTGGGCTTGTACCTGGCGAGGGGCGCGAGGCCCGAAAGGCGCCTGCGGGGCTGGGCCATGTGTCGCCCCCACCCTGGCTCAGCCTGCGCGATGCGACGTCCTCGGTGCGCCACGAAGGGCCCAGCCGCACGCGCCCCTCTCGCGGCCCCGCGGCTCTGCCCCGTCCTCTGTCGACCCCGCACCTCTAGGCCCCCCGCGGTTCGGCCCCGCCCTCCCTCCATGCCCCGCCCCCTCCCCCGAAGTCCCGCCCTGCCCCCTCCAGGGCCTCCCGCGGTTCTGCCCCACATTCCCCAGGCCCGCCCCTCCCTCCAGGCCCCGCCCTCTCCAGGCCCCGCCCCTCCCTCCAGGCCCCGCCCCCCAGGCCAGCGAGCATGGTGGTGCTAAAGGGCGTCCCCGCGGTGCTGTCCCCGGAGCTGCTCTTCGCGCTGGCGCGGATGGGGCACGGAGACGAGATCGGTGAGAGCGGCGGGGGCGGGGCGAGATCGGTGAGAGCGGCGGGGGCGGGGCCTCGGGGACCCCCACCCCGGGGCAGAAGTCCGGCGGGCGCGCGGGGCCTGGCCCACGCCGTGTCCTCTCCGGGTCTCGGGGCGGCGACATCGCTCCGGCCGCCCCGTCCGCATTCCTTAGGAAACTGAGGCCCGGGCGGGCGGCCAGGCCCTCCCCAGGCCTCGGTTGGCCCCGGGCGGTCACGAGAACGGAGGCCCTTGGTCCGGGCGGGGCTGCGTCCGGGCATGTCCGGCCCCAGGCCCTGCGTGCCGCCCAGACTGCAGACCCCTCCACAGACGGCCCCCAGGGCCACCCCCGCCGGCCCGGGGCTGCCCCCCAACGTTTGCGGTGGTTTCTCTTCCTGGGGCCGTGGGCCTGGGGCGGGGACTGCGGGGCCGGACCCGGGCTGGAGGCCGCGGTCCGAGCTCCGCCCTGGTCGCGGCAACGCCAGCAGAGTCTCCTGCACCTGGCCGCTCCCTCTCCCGGTCTGTCTGACCTGCGTGGGGGGAGGGCGGTGGGCGTGGTCTGCGGCCCCCCCCTCCGGCGCAGTGGGAGGGTGGGCTGCGCAGACCCACCCGCGCGGTGGGGAGGGTGTCTAACCGGCCCGCTGTTCAGTTCTTGCAGACGTGAACTTCCCCACCTCCGCCGTCTGCAGGTGTGGCCCCGAGGAGATCCGCGCCGACGGTGAGCCACCACCTCCTGCGCGGTGGGGTTGGGGAAGTTGGGCAGTCATCCTGGACCTCGGCTCCCCATCCATTACCAAGCACCCACCAGTGACCCAGGAAATCCCAGTACCAGATCCTCGAGACTCTCCCTGCAGCCCCCAGCCCCCAGAGGTGAGCCTGGGCCTCCTGCTCCATCTCAGACTCCACTTGGTGACTTCTTGCAAATGGGGAAACTGAGGCCTGGCACCTTGTCAGCTGGCTGAACAGTGGTGCCCCCCCGCCCCAGGTCAAGTGTTCAGCCCTGACGGTGCTATAGAAATGCCAGCACGGGTGACCTGGCCTCACAGGCCCCAGGCGTCCACACGCTGGGTCTCTGACCCTTGGGGATGGGCAAGAGGTGAAGCTCAGAGGCGCCTGGAGCCAGGTCCCTGGGGTTGGTAGAAGCAGAGTTAGTAGTACCAGAGGTAACTGGGGGCGTGGGGTGAGGGCACTAGAACCCTGCCTGGTCATGTCCTGCCTGAATGGGCACTGGGCTCCAGCCATGCCTGGCTGCCCCACCCCCACCCCAGTGATGCTGTGAAGCAGGAACACAACTCTCCCTGCAGAGTTGAGGCCACTGAGGCACAGAGATGTGAAGTGTGGGGTACACTCAGCTTCTCTGGATGGAGCGGACCAGTGGTCCCAGGCCTGCGTGGTGGGCTGCTCGTTCCTGACCCCGTGGTCTCGGCTTCTACCCTGTGCTCAGGGAGCTGAGCCAGCCATGCCTTGGCTTACCCTGTGGGCCCGGTCACCCGAGGTGCCCGGTCTCCCCAAGGAGGTGGGACAAAGTAGGCCGTGGGAAAGGACCACAAGCATTGTTTAAGTAAATCACGGTACAGCCACCAAAAATGACACACAGCCTGCTCGTCAGTGGAAAGCAAGCAGTTAGGAGTTAGGGTCACTACAGTCGTCCCTCGGTATCTGGGGGGGATTGGGTCCAGGACCCCCAAGGATACCAAAATCCACAGATGCTCACGTCCTTCAGTCAGCCCTTTGTTTTGACGGGTTCTGTATGCGGATACGGAGGGCCAACTGTATGTATGCAGAAAGGCCTGACCCTGTAGCAATGCAGAGAAAAAAGGCAGAAGGGACCGTACTCAGACAGGGGCAGGGCTTCCTCTACATGGTGAGATCAAGGTTCTTCCTCTAACAGGCTACTTTGTTTCCCGATCTTGTACAGAGAGCATCACTTCAACGATCACCAACCAGCTTTACAGGAGAGCAGGGGGCCTCAGAGCCCAGGGGGGCGTTTGGGGGCAGCCTTGGGCAAGAGAGGCCCCTTCCCAGACCCCACTGTCCTCGTCACAGGATAAAGGTGGCAACCCCGGGGGTCATCTCCAGGGCCTTCCGGGGTCAAGGAGGTGGCCCCTCCTGGTGGACGGGTGTTTGGGTCACCACCAACAACCTGCGTGGTGCAGAGTGAGGGGATGGCCAGTGCTGGGGCAGTGACAGGCACCGTGGCCAGGGCGGGGAGATGCCAGTGTGACCTCAGTAAGTGTCACCAGGCAGGCAAGCAGGTGCCTGCGGTTCCTCGTCTGTCCTGGGCCCAATCTGTCCTTGCTGGCCACTTAGCGGGATCCAGTGTGCAAGGCATGGACAGTCGTGCAGGCAGGTGGTGTTGGCAGCTGGGGGCTGGGTGGGAGAGGGCGGGAGTCTGAGGCTGGCACTCTGCCCTCAGGCCTGGGCGTCCCACAGCTCCTGGAGGCCGTGCTGAAGCTGCTGCCACTAGACACCTATGTGGAGAGCCCGGTGAGGGCCCTCGTTGCCATGCTGTCCCCTCGCTGCTCAGGCCTCGGTTTCCCCTTTGCCAGACCTCAGAGGACCCACTTGTGGGGGGGCGGAGGGGCACATGTTTACAAAGGGCCCTGATGCTGATCAGAGGAGCCCTGAACCATCACCCAATTCTGGGGCCTGAGGCGCCAAGGATGGCTCGGTGGGTGGGCACAGAGGTGACCCCTTCCATCTCCAGGCTGCTGTCATGGAGCTGGAGCCCAGTGACCGGGAGAGGGGCCTCCAGACCCCGGTGTGGAGAAGCTACCAGTCCATCCTCCTCGGAGCTGGCTGCACAGTGAGCCTGTGGTGCCCACCCGAAAGGGGACCCTCTACACCTCCTTGGAGGCCCAGGAGGAGCAAACCACCAAGACCCCAAACTCCACCCCATGGTTGTGCGGGCACCTGCTCACCCCCCACGGAAGAGTGACCCTGGGGGTCTGGCCACCCCCGTGCCAATGCCCCCAGTCTCCCTTCCAGGATCCTCACCTTTCTCTGCCTAGGGGCCCTCACCCACCCAGCCTGTCCCAGTGGAGCCATGGGAAGCGGGGTACCCCTGGCCCCTGTCTTGTGGCCAGATGCCTGGCCTGAGGCTGCATGTCACCCTCCACCCTTCAAGGGGACGGGCCTGTCCTCCTGGGACCACCCACTGGAGGTCTTGGGCAGGGCCTATCTGATGAGGGGACACCTGGGGCTCCCATCCTGCACAGTGGTCCCCACTCCTCCAGGGCAGCTCAGAGGATGCAAGGGCCCCAGGCAGGCACCTTGCCCACCACAGCCCCCCATGTCCCAGCCTGCCCAGTCCTCGGAGGTCAGAGGGTGGGTGTCCTCAGGACCCAACCAGGAGAACCAGAGAAATGGAGTTCAGAGAGGCCACACCTCGTGGTGCCCCTGTGCCTGCTGGGCTGAGGGTTTCTGTGCACCGTGCTATTTTGCCTTCCAGAGCACCCTGGCAAAGATAGAGAGATTTGAGTTTTACAACCGGGCCAAAAAGGCTTTTGCTGTTGTAGCAACTGGGTGAGTTCTGGCAGGGTCCACTGGGTCCACTGGGTCCAGCTGGTTGGGTGGATCCAGCTGGGTCTGGGCCGAGTGTGGGGCCCTCCCCCCGCCCCCCACTCCCACTCAGTTTCTGCCCTGGCTGAGACTAGATGTCCCCCAGGGAACAGGAGGGTGGCGGGGGGCGGTGGGGGGGAGGTTTGCCTGAAGGCTGGTCCCTGGGCCTGTCCTGCGGTGGGATGAAGGTGGTTGGTGGAGCAGGGATCTGGGCACCCTGGCCCTCTCCCGCCCAGCCCGGCTCTCAGCTCAGCTCCTTACGCAGGGAGACGGCTCTCTACGGAAACCTCATCCTCAAGAAGGGGGTGCTGGCCCCCGATGCCCTGCCCTGTTCTAGGCCTGTGAAGACCGCCCCAGGCCCAGAGAGGGACCTGGACTCCTGAGCCCGACAACGCTACCAGCAGGCCCACCCGGCAGCACCCAGGCCTCACCCAGCCGGAGGCTCCAGGGGCGGGTCCTGGGGTCCCCTGCTGACGGGGGCTGGGATTCCTTCGATTTATGAAAATGATGGCAAAGTATAGTGATTGTGAATGTTCCGTCTAAAGGTTTGAACAGCAGCTTTTTCTCACTCACAAAGGCCTGTGTGGTGCTGAGCACAAGGGAGGCCATTGGCTTCTCAGAGAGCAGCCCCCCGCCCGCCCTCCATGAACCCTCAGGTGGAAGTCAGGCCTCCCTCCTCCCAGTGGGTTTGGGCTGCCTGACTCGGCGAGTCCCTGGGCTTGGGGCAAGAGCTCACAGGTAGAGACCCTCAGGGGGGAAACCGCACAGAGGACCTGGGGGCCGGGGCTGTGACCTGGGGGCCTGGGGACCTGGGCGGGGGCCATGGCAACACAGCGACCTGCAGGAGGCCAGGAGGTGGGTGCAGCGGCTGCCCATGCAGCCCTGAGTGGGGTGGGGGTTTCTACATCAGCCCCCTCGGCTGCAGACACTAAGGTGGCCCTTGAAGAGGGGACCAGGGCCATTCCTTCAGCTCCAAAGGCAGGAGGACAGGTGGTGGGTGCTGGTCTGGAGGCTCTAGGAGGTGACCGTGTGTCGGGGTGCTGGCGAGGGTGGGGGAGGGCAGCCCGGGTGTAGGTCTTGAGCTGCCTGGGGCGCGGGCTGGGCTGTGCCTCTGTTCCCTTGTCCTGTGGTTGAGTTCCTACCAAATATCCACGAGCCTGAGCTGTCCTGGGAAACGAGAGTCAAGGATGGGAGGACACCCGGTGTCCAAGCAGAGGGCTGGCCAGAAGGGGTGCCTGTGAGTCTGCGATGGCTTCCTGGCATGATGCTTAGACTGGCCTCACGGGGGAGGGATTCCCGCCCCCCACTGTCCTGGACCCCAGAGTCTTTCCCTGAGGGCCCCTCCCTGCTCCTCCAGACCTTCCTACAGCCACCTGGGTGTGGGAGCTGGGATGACCAAGGGCTCCTGGGCCTCTGGGTCCCCCAGGGCCTGGGGGAGGCATCCCAGATGTCAAGGAGCCTGGAGGGCAGACAAGCCCACCAGGTGGAGATCTGGAGCTCAGCCTGGGAAGGGACCCTATTCTTGGCCCATCACCACCAGGGCATCACCTCAGCCTTGACCCCATGGCCATTTCTAGCCACACAAGGGTCTTTCTTTAAACAGTTTTGTTGAGGTCTAATTGACACGTAATAAACTGTACACACTTAAAGTGCACAGTGAAATACGTTTGGGTATTGTCTGCACTCTACAACCTGGCAGCCTGTACCCCCACCCCCGGTCTCCTCCTGCCCCATCCCACTGGTCTGCTTTCTGTCGCTAAGGGTAGTGTGCACTTTCTAGAATTTCACATGAATGGAGTCCAGTGCATACTCTTGTCTGGCTCTTCTTCCTCAGCGTGATCATCCTGGCACGTGTGCATGTTGTATATACGGGTAATTCCCCGTGGTTGCCGAGCGGTATTCCGTCAGGCAGACATACCACGACCTTCTATCCGGTCACCTGTTGGTGGGTGCTGGGTTGTTTCAGGTTTGGGCTGTCACAGATAAGCGTGCTGTGATTGTGCATGCACAAGTCTGTGTGGACACGAGCCTTCATTTCTTGGGTGAACACCTAGGAGTGGAATGGCTGGGTCGTACGCTAAGTGTATGGGTAACTTTTTAGCAACTCCCAAACAGTTTCCAAGTAGCTGTCCTAGTTTACATCCCTGCCTGCAGGGAACGAGAGTTCCAGCTCCTCCTTGCCCTCACCCTCGGCCGCACTCCGTGCTGGTCTTTCGTGTTGGTTGCTCTAATGGGCAGGCGTGTCTTGGTGTCACCTCTGGTTTTAATTTTCATTCCCCGATGATTAGTGTTGAGCATCTTCTCCTGGGCTTATTTGCCTTCCGTCTATTTTCTTTGGTGACATGAATGCTCAATCTCTTGTCCGTTTTGTATCAGCACCAGGGCCTTTAGTGATTCTGGTCACCAATTCCAATGTGGAGGGGGTGGTCCTCACACCACCAAGCAATTCTCCAGCACCAGCTGGGTGTCCTACAATTCAGTCAATCCTGACACCATCTACCTGGAGATGGCGTCAGACCCCACAGTTGAAGGGCTCAGTCCCACAAGGCTGTCCCCCACTTCAGATGCCACTCGCAAGTCCAGGCTGCCACCTGTGCCTCTGACCAACAGGCTGTAGATCTGAGGTTCCAGTGACCCCCACCTTGGGTTTGATTGATTTGCTAGAGTGGCTCACAAAACTCAGAGAAACGTCTCACTTACTCGATCGCCAGGTATGAAAGGATAGCACTCAGGAGCAGCCAGATGGGAGAGCACACAGGGCGAGGCGTGGGAGAGGGCGAGGGGCTTCTGTGCTCTGAGTGCGCCCACTCCCCACGTCTCCACCTGTTCACCATCTCGGAAGCTCTCTGAGCCCTTTGCTTTTGGGTGTTTACGGAGGCTTCATGACACAGGCACAATTGATTAAATCATGGCCACTGTGATCAATTCAATCTCCAGCCCCCTCCCCTCCCAGAGGTCGGGGGGTGGGACTGAAAGTTCCTCCAAGGTCAGTGTCAGTTCCCCTGGCAGCCAGCCCCACCCTTAGCTGACCTGGGGGCTTCCCAAAAGTCACCTCATTAACATAATAAAAGACACCTTCATTGCCCTCCTCTCAGGAAATTCCAAGAGTTTTAGGAGCTCTGTGCCAGCAATGGGGACAAAGACTAGATATGTATTTATTATAAATTGCGATATCACGGCCTTTTTCAGTCAGTCCAAGCTTTCCTTGGGGAGCCCCAGTGCCCCTCAAAGGCTCTTGGGCTCAACCAGACATTCAGACACCCTTGTCAGCCGCCCACTCAGGAAGGATGTCAGACAGGGATGCAGCTGGTCATGGGGGCAGCTCAGGTGTGTGGGGATGAGGGTTGGAGGGCACCGCCTGGCTTAGGAGCCCATGCCCCGCAAGCCAGTGTCTCTGGTCACAGCTCTGCGAGGAAGCACCCGGGGTCCCCACCAGGACTGCTGCATCAGGGAAGCCAGACCTGTGGCTCCCAGCACGACTGACCTCAGCTGTCACCCTCCCAGTCTGGACACCTCCCACCCACCAGCAGTCACTCTGCGTAAGCAGTATTGCCTAGTGACACCAGGGAGCAGAGAGAGGTAACCTAAGCTCAGCGCTGTCCAAAGGGTTTGTTTCCCTTGTGGACACGGGGAGAGTGGGTGGGAGAGCTTAGGGGAGGGGCTTTGCATGGGAAGAGCCAGCCAGGTGGGCCTCCGCCTTGCCTTCCCCCACTCCTGACTTCCATAAAGGGCTGGAAGGAGCCACATGCAGTTTTGGTGCATATCTCCCTGGACCCCTTTGGGCTGAGCCCGGGGTCTCGGGTCACAGGGAGCTGAGCTGGCTGTTGTCCCTGCCAGGGCCTCCTCCTCACGAGGCTCGCACACTTCGATTGCACACTCCCCAATCCCCCGGCTCACTCTGCCTCTCCTTGTGCACTCTGCCACACTGCTGTGCCCTCAGGTTGGAGGAAATGGCCACGGGGGATCCTGGCTCCAGCAAGGCCAGAGAGAGACTTGGCTACAAACACTACCTCGGACTGCCCAGGGCCCTGGCCACCATCTACCCTGAGTCTGAGCTCTTCGGGGCTCCCTGGTCCCCAGCCACCTGGACCTGAGTCACTCAGGGGTGGCCCTCCTGACCTGACAGAGTGATCTGGAGGGGCCGTGAGCCCTCACATGTGCCGTGCAGGACTCAGGGCAGCCTGAGACCTGGGCACGATTCTGGGGCCTCTGCGTAGACACTGCTCCTCGGATCTGGGACAGGAGCAGGGGCATGCTGATTCAGCATCGCACACCATCTACTCAGCAGGATGGCAGGCGAGGTGCGCACTAGTGAGGCTGTGACCCACTCTGCCCCTGTTAGGGCAGGACCCTGAGCAGCTCACTGTCCAGGCCTCGGTCTCCTCATTGGTAACATGGGGATGACAAAGCTCCTACTTTGTGGGGCGTGAGGCATGTAAGCTGTCCAGCAGCACGCCTCAGGATGAGGGCTGCCATTCGCGTCCTCGAGGGAGTTTGGGACCTGCTGGGGGACGCAGGGAGCTCTAGGACACCTGAAGTCACCTGGCCAAACCCAGGGTCCCAGAGCAGCTGACTGCATCAGAATGGAGAGCTCGGTGGCCTCCGCCTGGCACTTCGTTCTGTCTTAGCCACCAGAGTGGGCTCCGTCAGGGCCGGGGGAGGGTTCAGGCACCCAGTGCTTCCCTCTCAGTGCTGGGGCACAGTTGCCACACAGAAGCCCCGTCTGCGTTTGCACACAGCTCAGCATATATACAGTACGTGAAATCACTCGTGACCCCGTACCTGCAGCTGCGACATCAGGCCAGCTGAGCCAGGCCGTGCAGGGGAACTGGGCACCTTAGCACTGGGCGACCACTAAGAATGAGAACGGGAAGTCTGGGCCTGAGTCCTGCCCCCACTTACCTATGCACCTGAGCACCTGTGTGCTTGGTCTACCTGTTCACCTGAGCACCTGTCCACTAGTTCACTTGAGCACCTGTCCACTAGTTCACCTGAGCACCTGTCCACTAGTTCATTTGAGCACCTGTCCACTTGTTCACTTGTGCACCTGAGCACCTGTCCGCTTGTCCACCTGAGTACCTGTCCGCTTGTTCACTTGTGCACCTGAGCACCTGTCCGCTTGTTCACCTGAGCACCTGTCTGCTTGTTCACCTGAGTACCTGTCCACTAGTTCACCTGAGCACCTGTCTGCTTGTTCACCTGAGCACCTGTCCGCTAATTCACCTGAGTACCTGTCCGCTTGTGCACCTGTGCACCTGTCCGCTTGTTCACCTGAGCACCTGTCTGCTAGTTCACCTGAGCACCTGTCCACTTGTTGACCCATGCATCATAGTACCTGTCTGCTTGTTCACTTGTATACTTGAGCACCTGTCCACTTGTTCATCTGAGCACATAAGCACCTGTCCACTAGTTCGCATGAGCACCTGTCCACTAGTTCACCTGAGCACCTGTCTGCTTGTTCACCTGAGCACCTGTCCACTAGTTCACCTGAGCACCTGTCTGCTAGTTCACCTGAGCACCTGTCCACTTGTTGACCCATGCATCATAGCACCTGTCTGCTTATTCACTTGTATACTTGAGCACCTGTCCACTTGTTCATCTGAGCACATAAGCACCTGTCCACTAGTTCGCATGAGCACCTGTCCACTAGTTCACCTGAGCACCTGTCCGCTTGTTCACCTGAGCACCTGTCCACTAGTTCACCTGAGCACCTGTCCACTAGTTCACCTGAGCACCTGTCCGCTTGTTCACCTGAGCACCTGTCCACTAGTTCACCTGAGCACCTGTCCACTAGTTCACCTGAGCACCTGTCCGCTTGTTCACCTGAGCACCTGTCCACTAGTTCACCTGAGCACCTGTCCACTAGTTCACCTGAGAACCTGTTCGCTTGTTCACTTGTGCACCTGAGCACCGGTCCACTTGTTCACTCATGCATCAGAGCACCTGTCCGCTTGTTCACCTGAGCACCTGTCCACTAGTTCACCTGAGCACCTGTCCGCTTGTTCACCTGAGCACCTGTCCACTAGTTCACCTGAGCACCTGTCCGCTTGTTCACCTGAGCACCTGTCCACTAGTTCACCTGAGCACCTGTCCACTAGTTCACCTGAGCACCTGTTCGCTTGTTCACTTGTGCACCTGAGCACTGGTCCACTTGTTCACTCATGCATCAGAGCACCTGTCCGCTTGTTCGCCTGTATACTTGAGCACCTGTCCACTTGTTCATCTGAGCACCTAAGCACCTGTCCACTAGTTCGCATGAGCACCTGTCTGCTTGTTCGCCTGAGCACCTGAGCACTATCCACTTGTTCACCTGTGTGCCTGAGCACTTGTCCACTTGTTCCCCTGTCCGTCTGAGCACCCAATGATTCGGCTTCCTTCTCTCAAGTACTTTCTGTTCTCAGGTCCCATCTGTGAGGAGCCCAGGTTAGCTCCATTTCTCTGGTCCCAACCACTGACCTCTGCCAGGCCCCTGCCCCCATCCCAGCATACAAAGAGCAGGCCTGGGGGAGTAGTAGTTCTGGGAGCATGGAAGCCGGGTGTGGGGAGCCAAGAGTCAGCCCTGGGGGCTCTGGGTGTGTGGAGTGGACATGCGGCCCCAGGAGGACACCAGCCCTTCTCCCAGACAGAGCAGGCTGGGGCCACACTCACTGTTCTGAAGACACTTGGCCTCCACCTCTTTGCAGGGTTTATTTGTCCAGTTGGGGGGTCGGCACCCTCAGGAGTGTCCCCTAGGGTGGTAGATGTGGTCTCGATCCTCCTCTGGCCCCCGAAGCACCTGGCGAGACAGCAGCACCCGAGACCAGGGCCCTGCCTCCTCCTGGGCCTCCTCGGGCGGAGGATGGTACAGATTGTCATGGTCGGGCTCAGGGCCCCTCCTGGGGCTTCGGAGGCCACGCAAGATGTCCTTGGTTCCTGCCTGGTCCTTGGTGCCTAGGGACAGGCAGATGGAGGTGTGGCCTCAGTTTCCCTCCAAAGGCCTCATCTATCCAAGTCAACCCCATGGGGGCTCCTCTCCTGTGGCCTCGCTCCCTTTGGGGGATAGCAGGGGACTTGCCCTGACCTTGCTGCTTCTCCTGGGTGGTGGCCATGAGCTTCAGTGCCGGGAGGAGTCCCATGAGCCGGTCCTCTTTCTCCGGAGGCTCCACCACTCGGGCGCCCCAGGCCCTGCGAGCACAGCTGGGTCAGGTCCACGTGCACAGCAGGAGGCAGACATAGCCGGCCCCACCAGGGAGGGCGCCCACCGCCTCCCAGGCAGCCCTGGGTCCCTGTGGACAGGACTTGACGGGAAGCGGCTCCCCACCAGAGTCCTCGGTGGCTCCAGCCCATCACCCACCAGCTGCCCAGGGTCCCCAGAATGAGCGCTGCTGCCTCTCCCTCAAGAACTATAGCCGCAGCCTCCACAGAACCAGACCCATGGGCCAGGTGTCCCTACCACATCCCTGAGCTGCAGGGGTGGGAGAGGGGCCCGGGAAGGTCGGAGCCTCCCTTGGCCAGTGTCCTGGAGGGTGAGGGACATGAGGAAACCTTCCTCCTGGCCCAAGACTGAGGCTGCCCTGGCTACAGCCCGGGGCGCTCCCTCGGGACGGACGTGGCACCGGCACTCAGCCAGTGAGACCCCACGAGCTTGGGCAGGACTCCCTCCTGTTCCAGTGTCAGTGGGAGCCCAGGCCTGCGCAGGCTGGGGACTGGCACTGTGTCCTCCGGCCTGGCGGGGCACGGCCCCAGGTGAAACCAGGCCGGCTGCCTTGTGGGCACAGGGAAGGGGCCATAATTCAAAGGCGGCTCTGTCTATGACCAGGGTCCATGGTGGGGGCTGCCAGCAGAGCAAGGCAGCTGGGGGGTCGGCCTGGAGCCCCCAGGCCCCATTCGCTACTCGCTGCTGACGGATCCCATGGGCTCCTGGGCTGACTGGAGCATCACCCCCTCCCGGAGGCTGCTGGGCAGGGTTTCCCCTCCACCCACCGTTGTCCCAGCTCAGGGAGGGCCCAGAAGAGGGGGCAGCAGGAGGCGCAGGCAGGGCTGCGGGGACACTCACTCCTCTGCGTCCTGTTCGCGGGCCCCCACTCCGCCTTTGGTCTTGATGAGGACCTGGAGAGTGAGGTCACACGTGTGGGCTTAGCGAGGTCCACAGAGCTCCAGGGTCGAGGACCCCTGGGGAGAGCCCCCTGCTGACTCCACCCCACCCCTGCCCACCCCTCCTGGGCCCTCTGGGGTCTGGCTGAGGCCTGGTGGTTTCTAGGGAGACCAGGGAAGACCGTTGGGGCTATACCTGCACCCCCGCCCTGGCTGGTGGCCTGACGAAGGGGGGCTCGTTCCTCTGAGCCCAGCCCTCCTTGTGGTGCAAGTTGGGGACGGGAGCAAATGAAACCGGCGGTCCCGCTGGAACATCAGCGCCTGGCAGCTGTAGGGCAGCCGTGCTATCCTCCCGTGTCTCCAGCCAGGAAGGGGCGGGCCTCCCTCTTTGCCTGGTCACTCCCAGGCATGCAGGGCTGAGTGGCTTTGTCCCAGGGTAGGGAGAGGACACGGCCCCAAGCACTGTCCTGGCCCTGGACACCAGTCATCGGCACAGAGAGCAGCTGACGTGCCCTGCACGCGGAGGTGCCTGGGCTTCACGGCACAGGTGGGCATCACTGCGGCCCCTCCTCCACCTGGGTCGCCTGGTGTCATCGAGGCTGGCCCGTCAGACCCCACAGAGGGGCCCACTCGCCCTCATCCTGAGGGTCCTCCCAGTGCCCATAGCACCGCCCAGTACAAAGGGACCCACAGTCACATCGGTGACCCGTCGTCTCTGTCCTAGGCCAGCTTGGTGCCCTTTCTCCACCCCCTTGCTGACCCGGCCGAGGGGGAAAGCTGAGGTGGGGGCCGGGCAGAGGAGCCCACACGTACCTGGGGTGCTGAGGCTATGCCTGCCTGCTGCAGCAGCATAGCCACCAGGTTGGTGACGAGGAGGAGCCTGCAGGGACGAGAGGAGAGTGAGAGGCAGGCACCTCCAGACAGGACACCAGACCGGCAGCCTCGTGCGGCCAGTAACATGGGTCCCAGCAGGGAGGCCTGGGGCCAGGTCCACAAGTAGTTTTATCTTCTCCCCATCTCACGGACCAGGACACACAGCCACAGAGACGTAGGACTGCCACACGACCACACCTGCTCCCCGGCCTCTCCCGCAGGCAGCCGCTGCACTCCACGTTCTGGGCAGATCCCACACTGCAGGCACCAGCCACCCACGTGGATCTTCTGGCGTCTGTGCTGGCCGCCGCACAGGGACACACACACCCCTCTCAGGGCGCAGAGCAGCGTGGGCTCACGGCCCCCTGTGCTTAGGCACTGATGGGGCAAGGACTTGGGGACGGCTCTCAGAGCGTCCCCACCCACGGCACCCCTGAAGCTGTGCACGTGGCTCCCTCAGGACCAGGCCACATGTCACTCTGTCCCAGAGCTGTGGGTGGACGGCGGTGCCATTACCTGGGTGAGAAGGATGGGGCACTCTGCCTGGACACATCCAGCCTGACCTCTGGGGAGGCCGGGGTGCCCACAAGGGAGAGGAGGTCGAGGACCAAGGCCCCAGCAGGGGTCTGAGGAGCCGTGACCAAAGGTAGGAGACACAAAGAGACACATGCAGGACTGAAGGGGACTGGCGGACTCAGCAGCGAAGGTCCTGGAGACCTCCTCCAAGACAGTGTCGGGAGAGCGAAAGATGGGAGGCTGACCAGTGCATGTGTGAGCACGCATGCATGCGTGTCTGTGTGCTTTGTTAAACAAGACAGCGGGCCCAGAATGGGTCGCTTATGCTAAGCCCCATGTCAGGAAATGGAGACGACTGATTCACAGTCCGGGCTCTCCCAGAAATGGAACCTTAGAGCCGTCGGTCAGGGACCCCAGGGTCAGCACTGGTGAGGTCACCTGCCTGACCGACCCCTGCCGTCCCCTAACGGAAAGCCACCTCAAACAACCAGCCCACTTCTCCCAGTATAACCTCCTCGTTCTGCTCCTGTCTGCCTATAAAAGTCCCTCGTTTTGTACAGCTCCTCGGAGCCCCTTTCTATCTGCTAGATCAGATGCTGCCTGAATTGAATCGATTTTTGCTCAAATAAACTCAAAATGTTCAATATGCCTCAGTTTATCTTTTAACAGCCCGTGTGCATGCACAGCTCTTCAGGTCTTGCATGGAGGGTTTCTGTCTGCAGCTGGCAGGGTGAGGCCAGGCTGGGGAAGGCAGGGGAGCGCAGGGGTCAGCAGGGGCCTCAGATCAAGGCTTCCTACACACTGCCCCAGCAGCCCCAGATTCCAGCCCCACAGAGAACTTCAGCCCCAGATTCCAGCCGCACAGAGACCTTCACTCCTTCTCTGGTGACTCAGCACTTTGGGTGCACACTGCAGGAGCCAAAGGGCAGGGGCTGGACTGGGACATGTGCACAAGTGTCTGGACCCCACGCCCACCACCACTCTGCCAGCGACGCCTGGGAAAGGACTCACAGGACAGGATGCTGCTGGACCTGGAGAGAGGCGATGGCGGTGGCAAGCATGGGGCAGCCTGGCTGTGGGCCCCCCTGTAGTCCCCTCTCCAGGCAGACAGCTCTAGAAACCAAGGGGTCCACAAGGCCCCCAAGCCACCAGTGGCCCACCTCTCTACAGGGAGGCTTGACCTCTGGTCCAAGCTGGGGTCCCAAGGAGAACCCCCAGGACAAGAGGGCCAGGGGGAGCTCTGGCTTGGAGGAAGAGGGACCCCCACAGGAGGAGAGGGAGGGGGAGGAGGGGGACCCCCACAGGAGGAGGATGGCCTTCCAGAGTCCAACAGGAGCCCCAGTGCTTCCCTGAGCCTCACACCCCAGCTTCCAGGGTGACGTCCCCTCAGGGCACCACCTGCCCCCTGCCCCCAGCCCCCAGCCCTGGCCTTCGTTTTATCTTCTTGAGCCCCCCTTTCTTTTGGGGGGTCACAGACCTGCCTCCTTTGAGCCTGGTGCCTCCCACCTCCTGCTTCCAGGGGCTCCCTGGGTGATTATCCACTGGGTCAGGGGACCCCCAAGGACAAGTGCCCACTCTCTCTCTCGTGGGGGCCACATTGGCGGCCCCGGGAGCTGGACCCCAGACACAGACACCAGATGGACAACCGGGAGGGAGAGCTCTGCCCTAAAGCCCTGTACACCCCAGGCGGAGCCGGACTGCTCCTGGGGACCACAGCCAAACACCGGTCTGTGGACAGACAGCCCCCCTTCTCTCTTCCTGACTCTCCCTCCCCTGGAACAGCCAGGGCTGGGGACACAGGCACCCCAGGGGCTGGTCTCTGAGCCTGGGGTTCCTGGAGCCGAGTGACCGCACAGCAGAGCCGCCAGGTTTGGGTGGGGAATCTGGCCTCTGGAGCACTGGGCATTACCTCTTCATGCTGGAATCCCCTTCTCAGTGTAGAGGGTGCTCTGGGGGGCCCGTAGTTCTAGATCCAGGTAGCCGGGGACCCAGGGATCCAAACACCTGGCCCTGCTCCTCCCCGCCCAGCCTCTCGGGGTTTTATGGCCTCCACGTGGGCACGGCTAGACAGAGATCAGGGGCCAGGTGACTGGCCCCACCCAGCTGGCCCCACACACCTGTCTGTCACACTCATGACCTTCCCCATGACCCATGTACCACCCACTTCAGCACAGAGCTGACTCAGCTCCCCCTGCCCCACCCCACACACTGGAATCCATACTGCCTCCTGCTGCTCCTCTCGCCCCGCCCCATTGCTGCGGGGCCCTCGGCGCTGGGACCTGGGGGCAGTGGACCCACAGCCCTGTCCTCCCGGCCCTCAGTGGCTGATGTGCAACGGGTGGGGCTTCCAATGGGGCAGGACAGAGTGAGGATCGTCCAAACCACCCATTTCAGAGGGAACCTGACCGACGTGCAGGAGCAGGTGAGAAGAGCATGCACCCAACTCCTGAAACTTGGGTGAGAACAGAGGAGGCCAGTGGCCTTCTTTCTGGGGGCTGCTCCCACCCCAACCGCAGGTCAGTAGGCACAGTGGCTCTGGGAAGTGGGTTTGGAGCCCTGGTGGCCCCCAGCGCTGACTGGGAATGGGGAATTGGGGGGCGGGGTCATTGCCTGAGGCTCCCACCTCCCCGGCTGACTGCAAGAGGGGGCACAGGCCAGCTCCACCCCTCGCTTACCACAAGCCTGTGCACACACGCAGAGGAGACGGGAGACAGCCCCACAAGAAGTGAAAGCCTGGGCAGCCTTAGAAACTGCCTTGACATGGATGGGCTCCCCAAGCACACACAGGCTGTCGGCAGAGGGCAGGATCCTAGCCGCCTGAGGAGAGCACAGCCTTGACCAGTGCAGACACGGGTGACCCCTGGGGAGCCAGGCTCACAGAAAAGAGGAGAAGGCCGGCCCTGTGGCATAGCGGTTAAGTGCTCGCACTCCACTGCTGGCAGCCTGGGTTTGGATCCTGGGCACGCACCGATGCACCACTTGTCAGGCCATGCTGTGGCGGCGTCCCATATAAAGTGGAGGAAGATGGGCACGGATGTTAACACAGGGCCAGTCTTCCTCAGCAAAAAAAGAGGAGGATTGGCATGGATGTTAGCTCAGGGCTGATCTTCCTCACCAAAAAAAAAAAAGAAAAGAGAAGGAGAAAGAATACTAGGGGGAGATCAGGTCCCCACACCACAGGGAAACCGTCCACAGATTCAGTCCATGGAAATTTCGAAACAAACCAACCACCACCACTCTCAGGGTGAAAATATAAAATTCCAAAGCGGCTACAATATGTAATCTAAGACATCTAGTTTTTTTTTTTTTTAATTAATAGGCTTTACTTTTTGAGTAATTCTAGGTTTAGAGAAAAATTGAGCAGAAAGTACAGAGTTCCCGTATATACTCACCCGTGAGCCTGCTTCCCTTACCATTAACAGTTTGTGTTAGGTGGCACATTTGTTACAATTGATTAGCCAATTAAAACAAGTATTTTCAACCAAAAATTACAAGCCAGGCAAAGAAACAGGAAAAGAGTGACCAACATTCAGGAACAAGCAGGTAACAGAAACTGTCTCTGAGTGGACCGGAGTGTTGGACTTAGCAGACAAAAAAATTAAGGGAAACCACGCTTAAAGAATTAAAGGAAAGTATGATGAAATGACTTAAATAATCTCAATAAACAGAATTTTTAAAAGAACCACATGGAAGTTCTGGAATTGAAAAACAGAATAACAAAATTTTAAAATTCACTAGTGGGCTTACTAGAAGGCATATTTAAGTATGTGATATCTTTAAATTAGATCAGCACTTAAAGATAGATAAATGGAAATTATCCAATCTAAAGAAGAGAGGAAAAAAAGAAAATTGAACAGCATCTCAGAGACCTGTGAGACAACAGGTGTCAAGCACACACACACATACACACACACTCCACTCACATACACACACCACACACACAAGAGTCCTAGAAGGAGAGGAAAGAAAGGGACAGGAAAAAATATTTCAATAACGGCTAAAACCATTCCAAATCTGTAGCATTTATCCTCAGATGCAACAAGCTCAGTGAGCCCCGAGTAGGATAAACAAAGACACATCGTAGTTAAACTGTTGAAACCCAGAGACAAAGAGAAAATCTTGAAAGTAGCAAGAGAAAAACTAGTCTCCTGCGCAGAGCACCAGCAACACAGTTAACAGCCGCCCTCTTCTCAGAAGCGTTGCAGGCTTGCAGGCAACGTTTGGGAAGGACCAAAACCAATCTTCACAAACTACAGGGGTGAGAACACTCCTTCCATGAGGCCAGTATTACTTTGATTCCAAAGGCAGACAAAGACATTAAGAGGAGAAGAAAACTATAGGCTAATATTCCTCATGAACATTGACATGAAAATCCTTAATAAAATATTAGCTAAATCCAGCAACACATAAAGAGGAATTTATCCTAGGAATGCAAAGTAGGTTTAATACTCAAAAACTAAATGAATGTATCATACTATATTGCTAGAAAGAAGGACAAAGACACACAACCATGATATGAGAAAATTCTTATATATTGAAGTATATGGGGAAGCCACTCTGGTTTGAACTTGATTTGGCCTGAATTTTATTTGAACCAAAGAAGCCTGACTTGTGGCCTGTCAAACATACATTGTACGTCTGCTTTGATCATGACCCTAAGGTAAAGAATGCACTCTTTTGAAGGTAAGAATTGACGCCACCCTTCTTGCAAGGCCAGCAGTCTTTGAAGATAAGTCTCCCTTCCCATGATACCAGGGTCATGTTGACCTGCCATGTACGTGATAATCTGTAGCAAACAGCCCCTTGAATCCTTGAAGGAATGTACCCCTGTTACGCTTGTTCTATGTATCTTTGTTTTGAAATGGTATATAACTGTGCTAAAAATTGCTATTCTTTGGAGCACTTTTTCCCCTGGAAGTCTGCAACTCCTGGGCCATAGTCCTCACTTTGGCTCAAATAAAACTCTCTTCTTTTCTTTATTACAGAATGATTACTGACTATTTGCATTGACAATCATTTTAATAGAAACAGAAAGAGAATCCGACAAAATTCAATACCCATTTACAATAAAAACTTTCAACAAACTAGGAATAGAAGGGAACTTCTTAAACCTGATAAAAAGGTATGTACAAAAAAACCTACAGCAAACATCATATTTAATAGTGAAAGACTGAGAGTTCTCTCCTTAAGATTAGGAATGAAAAGGATAACCACTCTCACCACTGCTGTTCAACATTGTACTAAAGATTCCAGCCAGTGCAACAAGGCAAGAAAAGAAAGAAAATGATGCTCAAGTTGGAATGGAAAAGTAAAACTGTCTTAATTTGAAGGTGATATGATCCCATACTTGGAAAGTTCTAAGAAATCAAAAAGAAATTACTAGAACTAATAAATGAGTTGAGCAAGATCTCAGGATATAAGACAAACGTACAAAAATCAGTTGTTTCTATATACTAGCAATGAACAATTTGAAATGAAATTATGAAAAACATTTTCATATATAACAGCATTGAAAATAATAAAATACTTAGGAATAAATTTAACAAAAGAAGCACGAGACTTGCGCTGAGAAAAATTACACAAGATCTAAACAAATGGAGAGATAGTCCATGTTCAATGATCGGAAGACTGAATTTTGTTAAGATGGTAATTCTCCCAAAATTGACCTATACATTCAATGCAATTCCTACCAAATTCCTATCAGGATTCTTTGTGGAAATCGACAAGCTGATCCTAAAATTTATACAAAATGAAAAGGACTCAGAAGAGCCAAAACAATTTTCTAAAAGAAGAACAAGATTGGAAGACACACGTTACCCCATTTCAAAACTTGCTATTAAGCCACAGTGATAAAAGATATGCCATAGGCATAAGGATGGAGACACAGATCAGCGAAATGGAATTAAGAGTCCAGAAATAAACCCACACATGTATGGATAACTCATTTTTGATAAAGATGTCAAGACAATTTGATATGGAAAGGTTAGTGTTTTCAACAAAAGGTGCTGAAATAATTGGATACCATACAAACACACAAGAAAAGGGCTTAGACCTGTAACTAATATTGTACATGAAAGTTAACTCAAAATGTGTCATAGACTTAAACGTAAAAGTTAAAATTATAAAACCTCTGGAAGAAAAACCTGAGAAAATTTTCATACCCTTCGGTTAGGTAAACAGTTCTTAAATACAACACCAAAACATAATACATAAGAGCCAGCCCTGTTGGCCTAGCGGTTAAGTTCAGTGCGCTCCACTTCAGTGGCCTGGGTTTGGTTCCCGAGTGTGGAACTGTCAGTAGCCATGCTGTGGCAGCAGCTCACACAGAAGAACTAGACGGACCTACAACTATACACAACTATATACCAGGGCTTTGGGGGTGGGGAGGAAGAAAGGAAAAAAATAAAGCATGACACATAAAAAAATTTTTTGATACATTGGACTTAATTAAAATTACAAACTTTTGCACTTCAAAACACACCACCAAGAAAGTGAAAAGACAAGTCACAGACTGGGAGAGATAATTTGAAAATCATATATCTTATAAAAGACTTGTATCGAGAATACATAAAGAGTTCTTATAACTGAATAATAAGAAGACAAAGAACTCAACTGAAAAATGTTCAGAATATTTGAACAGACATTTCACCAAAGATATGCAAGGGGCTAATAAACCCATAAAGAGATGCTTAGTTAGCATCATTAGTTATTAGGGATGCAGAGTCAAACCACAGTGAGATATCATGACACATCTACTAGGTCAGCATTATGGGCAGAACTGTTTCCCCCCAGAACTCATATGTTGGCTTCCTAACCCCCCAGTATCTCAGAATGTGACTGTATTTGGAGATAAGATCTTTAAAGAGATAATTAAGTTAAAATGAGGTCATATAGGTGGGCCCTAACCAATTCTGACTAGTGTTCTTACAAGAATAGGAGACTAGGACCCAGACACATGCAGAGGGACGACCATGTGAAGACAGAGGGAAAACACGGTGTCTACATGCCAAGGAGAGAGGCCTCAGAGCAAACCAACCCTGCCCACACCTTGATATCAGGCTTCTAGCCTTTGGAATTGTGAGGAAATAAATTCCTGTTGTTTAAGCCACCCAATCTGTGGTAGTTTGTCATGGCAGCCCTAACAGACTAACACAGATGGCTGTAATAAAAAAGATGACAAGAACCAGTGTTGATGAGAATGTCGAGAAACCAGAGCCCTCATACATATTGCTGGTGGGAATGTAAAATGATGCAGCCACTTGGGAAAAAAGTGTAGCATTTTCTTAAAAAGTTAAATGTAAACTACCACCCAACCTAGCAAGTCCACCCCTAGGTACCTACCCAAGAGAAATGAAAGCCTACGTCCACACAAATACTTGTACGAGAGTGTTCACAGCAACACTGTCAACAACAGACAAAACCAGAAACAGTCCAGATGCCCGTCAGTGGGTGAATGGATAAAACGGGGCATATCCACGCCATGGGACACTATTCAACAGCAAAGAATGAAATGTGTGTGAGGGGTGTGAGTGAGGTGTGCGTGTACACGAGGTGTATGTATATGTGAGGTGTATGCATATGCAAGAGATGTGCACCTATGTGGGTGTGCATGTGAGAGGTGTGTGTGCAAGATGTGTGAGGTGTGTGAGGGAGAGGTGCGTGTGTATGGGAAGTGTATGCATATGTGAGGTGTGTGTGAGAGGTGTGTGTGTGTATGTGAGGTGTATGCATATGTGAAGAGTTTGTGTTTGACGAGTGTATGTGTGAGGTGTGTGCTTGTATGTGAGGTGTATGCATATGTGAGGTGTAAGTGTGTGAGGTGTCTGAGAAAGTTGTTTGTATATGAGGTATATGCGCATGTGAGGTGTATGCCTATGTGAGATGTATGTGCATGTGAGGGGGATGTATGTGAGGGGTGTGTGTGTGAGGTGTGTGTGAAGTGTGTGTGTGAGGTGTGTATGTGAGGGCTGTGTGTGTGTGTGAGGTGTGTATATATGAGGCGTGTGTATGTGAAAGGTGTATGTATGTGACTGCTGTGTATGTGAGGGGTATGAGAGGTGGGTGTGTGTGAGGCGTGTGTGTGTCGGGTGTGTATGTGAGGGATGTGTGTGTAGGGGTGTGTGTGTGAGGTGCATGTATGTGAGGAGTGTGTATGTGAGGCGTGTGTGTGTGAAGGGGGTGTATGTGAGGCGTGTGTATGTGAGCGGTGTGTGTGTGAGGTGTATGCATATGTGAGGGGTGTGTGCGAAGGGGGTGTGCATGGGGGGTGTGTGTGAGGGGGATGTGCGTGAGGGTGTGTGTGTGTGAGGGGTGTGTGTGTATGTGAGGGGTGTGAGGGGTGTGCGCGTGAGGGGTATGCATGTGTGAGGGATACGTATGTATGTGAGGGGTGTGCATGTGAGGTGTATGCGTATGTGAGGGGTGTGTGTAAGGGTGTGTGTGTGAGGAGTGTGTGTGTGTGTGAGGGCTGTGAGGGGTGTGTGTGTGAGGTGTATGCATGTGTGAGGGATGTGTGTGTATGTGAGGGGTGTGAGGGGGTGTGCGTGTGAGGTGTATGCATGTGTGAGGGATATGTGTGTATGTGAGGGGTGTGCGTGTGAGGTGTATGCGTATGTGAGGGGTGTGTGTAAGGGTGTGTGTGTGAGGAGTGTGTGTGTGTGTGTGAGGGCTGTGAGGGGTGTGTGTGTGAGATGTATGCACGTGTGAGGGATGTGTGTGCATGTGAGGGGTGTGAGGGGTGTGTGTGTGAGGTGTATGCCTGAGGGGTGTGTGTGAGGGGTGTGTGTGAGGGGTGTGTGTGTGTGAGAGGATGTGTGCGTGTGTGAGGGGTGTGCGTGTGTGTGAGGGGTGTGAGTGTGAGGTGTATGGGCATGTGAGGGGTATGTGTAAGGGGCGTGTGTGTGAGGGATGTGTGTGCGCTTGTGGGGGGCGTGTGTGACGCTGCGGGGGCCCAGCCGAGGGCGGCACTGCGGGAGGGGCGGCAGCCGCGGCGCTCCCCTCCCCCGGCCGGCGTCTCCCGGCAACAGCAGCCTCGGTCTCGGCTCGGCCCCTCCCCCGCCCCGCCCCGGCGGCTGCGAAGCGTCTGGAACCGCATCCTTCCTCCGCATCCTCGTCCTGCGACCGCGTCCTGCCGCAGCCGCAGCTGCCGGGGAGCCGCCTGTGAGCCATTTCCACCTTTCTCCTTGTGGAGCGGGGGCGAGGGGGCCGAGTGCGTGTGGCGGTGTGTGTGTGCGCGGCGGTGCGAGGTGCGTGTGCAAGGGGTGGCAGAGTGTATGGGGGGCACTGCGGCTGACCCTAAGGCGGCCAGGCCGAGCCGGGGTCCTCCCTTGGCGTCTCTGCTGGCCGGAGCGCAGGTGTTGCCCCCAGGTCTCCGGGACGATCGGGGGCCTCCGCTGCCTGCACCTGCCCGAAGGACCATGAGTGTCCAGCCTTGCGCAGACCCGACGTGCTGCCCGATCCCCGGTCCTCAGCAGAGCGGGGCAGCTCCGGTGGGGGTGGGACTGCGGGACATCACCCCCCCTACCTAACTGCAGCCCCCTCCCCGTAAGCCGGCTCCACCCCTGCAGGTCTGAGAGAGCCAAGGGAGCTGGGCGTCCCGAGGAGGGGAGGGGGCGCGGGGGCGGGGTAGTGAGGGGAGAAGAGGGGAGGCAGAAGGGGCGTCAGACGGACCAGAGCACCGAGACGCGCTGCCGGCACCGGGAGGGGTTGGTGGCCGAGGTGGGGCGGCTGCGTGGCTGGCGGGAGGTGGCCAGGAGGCCGGGAGAGGGGCATTTCTCCAGAACCACCTGCCGCAGGCTCTAGACGCGGGCCACAGGTGGCTGGTACGTGGGAAGCGAGCAGCCCTGCGCCAGCCCCCACCCGCCCCCCTCCCCGGGCCTCTCAGGGCTGGACTGGTGGCGCCCGTATCCAGCTGCCCTTCAAAAAGGAGCCGAACCAAAGACCGGCCTGCAGGGTGAGGGGCGGGAGCGGGCCTGGGTGGGGGTTGCGGCGGAGGTGGGCGGGGGGGGGGGTGGTCTGCTGGGTTTCAGCAAAGCGCGCAGTCCCCCCGCGCTCCGCAGTCACACGCACGCCCGATGCGCGCAGGACGCTTGTGCCCGCACAAGCCCGCACCTCTCCGCGTGACGCAGCATCCCAGGTTGGGGGTGTGTGTGAGAGCGAGTCTGTAATGTGACCTGCAGCGGAGCTTCCGTGGGCTTTCAGCTGAGTGTCCGGCGCCCCCGTCCGTCCATATGTCCATCCATCCGTCCGTCCGTCCATTCATCCATTCATCCTTCCTTCCATTCATCCATCCGTCCGTCTATCCATCCATCCGTCCGTCGGTCCATCCATCCATTCATCTGCACAGCCTCGCCGCTCATCCTGTGCCCCCTCCCCAAGCCTCGGAGAGGAGACGTGCACCGCCCCCCGATCCCAGGGGTTGAACGGGTCCTGGGGAGCAGGTGACCGGCTGGAGAGGACACAATTAACAGCGCAGGGTGGAGGGATGGGGGCTGGTGGGGGGAGTGGGGACGCCTCTCCCCACCCCTCCCCCCATTCCACTAGCTCTGTTTCTGTCGTGTGAAGAACCCAGCCAGCCTCCCCAGCGGGTCCGCAGGACTCAGCCAGGGTCAGGAATGTTCTGGAGGAGGGGTCACAAGTGCAGCCCAGCCCCTTCTCCAGCATTCTGCCTGGAACCAGACGCAGAGGATCCAGAGGGCCCCAAAAGTCTCCTTTTCTTCGTGGAGACGTGTCATCTCTGGCCCATCTCCGTTGCCATGGAAACCTGCGATGATGTAACACGGACGTCACGCCGCGACAGAGGACTTGGAGACAGAGGACTTGGAGCTTACGTTTGGCTCAGAGGGGACCCCAGAGGCGGAGCTCCGTATCGGGAGGGGCCTCCTGCGGAGGGGAGGGGGGAGACCCCGGCACTGACCCTCCAGCGGACGTGGCCACCAACCTGAGACTGACTGCGCTGCGCCCCGCTCCCGTCTGCTTTCCCCTCTGTAAGCCACAGGCTGGGTTTGTGAGCCGCGGGGCGTCCGCTCGGTGAAGGCCCAGCCCTCCCCCGGATGGCACACCCCTCCCTCCCCCGCCAAGCTCCCCTCCAGCCCCAGGCACTTGCCGCCCCCTCCCGCCCCCTGCCCCTTCTCTGCAGTCTCGGTGGGTCAGTCCCTCCGCCGCCCCCTCCTGCTCTGATGAGCTCTCCAGTCTTCCCGGTGCCGGATCCCCGACCTCTTTACATCGGTATTCGGATGGCTCCCCTCCGTCTCCGCCTCACCGAGTGCGGACGTCGTCTGCATGCATGGTCCGCCTGAAGAATGACTGACCGATTGCCCGCTCGCCTGGGGCAGGTGCCGAGGTGCCCGCGCGTCCTCCCCAGGCTGAGCCCTTGCAGGACCCCGACCCACCTCAGGAGGATCTCCCAGCCTGGGGGGTTGCAGTGGGGGGCGCTTTGCTGGTCTATAAGGGCCCGGGCCAGGTGCGGGCATCCAAGGAAGGGCCAGGTTCAGGGCCCTAAGAGGACCCTCCACCCGGAGCCCCTGGGGAGTCCACGGTGCCGGCGGCTTCCTGCCCAACCCGCAGTGGCCGTCCTGGCCACCCGTCCAGCACACTCTCCACAGCCGTGGCCTGCCCGCCCAGTGCCTTCCACAGTCTATCCTGCACATCCGTCAGCCGCTGGGCAGAAGCCCCCATCTTCGTCCGTGCGTCTGTCCGTCCCACCCCTCCCCCAGCCTCCTGCACCCGGAACCCACAGTAGGGCCTGGCTGCTGGTGTGTGAGAGAGCGGTGACCTGCGAGCCTGGTGGGCACCAGTGCTGGTGTGGCCGTTACGGGGAGAGACGTTTGGGGATGGTGAGGTCACCCTAGGAGAGAAGTTTGGGGTTCAGAGGCACCACAGTCTTTGCAGGGTGGGTACAGGCGGCAGTGAGGGAGGGGCCACACTCAGAGGCCAGGACAAGAAGCCCAGGCCCTGGAGCTCTGCCCTTCACCCCAGAGTGGTCCTCACAAGGAAGGGGCACAGAGACAGCCAGGGCACAGCTGCCCAGCCACTGACCCTCTCTGTTCGGCACAACGTCGGGGTCCAGTCCTGTGGGAGGGCATGGGGTGGCTGTGCCTCTGCCACCAGCCTGCTGTCCTTCCGTTGTTGGTTTCGTTTGTTTTTAACCTTTTTTTGTTGTGAAATGTAAGGAATGTTCAGAAGAGGACATGAAACAAACAGGCAGTCTAGTGATATGCCACAGGGGAACGCCAGGCTTCCACCATCCAGGCGAAGACTGGAAACCGCATCCCGCCCCGAAGCCGCTCCCCTCCCCCAAGGGCACCTCCACCCAGACTCAAACCTTGGCCTGGACCAGAGGAGCGCACGTTCCTCTAGGCGAGATTGGTTCCTAAATGCGTGGATGGTGTTTGCTTGTTCTTGAACCTTGCTTTGTTCCTGGCTTCTTTCAGCCAACGTTGTTTTTGTGAGATTCAGGGCTGTTCCTGCTTGTAGCTAGAGTCCGTTCGCTTCCGCTGCTGCGCCGGACTCAGGTAGAAATGCCCGACCGTTTACCTCGTCTACTCTGGATGACGTTCGGTGGTGTGTGCCTCTGCGGGAACAGTGCTGCTGTACACGTTCGTGCATGCCTGCCTTTCCGCTAGTGTCCACCCAGGAGCAGGGCTGGTCACAGGTTCACCATCAGTAGATAAAGCAAGTCGCCCCTCCCATGTGGCGTCTTTGCTCCCTGCGCCGTCCTGTGTTCTGGCGAGCTTCAGCACGTCTCCTCCTGCTGGCTATAGTTTGTCTTCCTCTAGGAGGAAGGTTCCTAATGAGGGTGAGCACTTTGTCATTCATGGGCGTCTGAAATCCTCTCTGTCCACTTTTCCCTTGGGTTATCTGTCTTTTTCTTTACCAACTTGAGCTGTTCTTTGTGTGTTTTAGATATCTGTCCTGTGTTGGCTTCCTTGGGCTGCTGTAAGAATTACCACCACTGGGAGGCTTAAAACAACAGACGTTCATTCTCTCACAGCTCTGGGGGCCTGAAGTCAGAAATCAAGATATCTGAAGTGCCCTGCTCCCCTTGAGGCTCTGGGAGAGGCTCCTACCTGCTCCTCCAGCTTCTGGGGGCTCCAGGTGTCCTGGGCTTGTGGCTGCATCGCTCCACTATCTGCCTCCGTCTTCACATGGCCTCCTTCCTGTGTGTGTCTGTGTCCAAATCTCCTCCTTATGAGGACATGAGTCTTTGGGTCAGGGCCCACCCTAATCCAGTGCAACTTCATCTTGACTCGATGACATCTGCAAAGACCCTATTTCCAAATAACGTCTCGTTCACAGATACCAGGGGTTAGGACTTGGGCATATCTTCTTGTTGAACCCACAACAAGCCCCCAGTCATTTATGGGTCCAAATATCTTCTCCCAGTCTTGGTTTCTGTTTCCATTCTTTGAAGGCTATGTTTTGATGAGTAGAAGATCTTAATTTTAATGTAATCTTTTTATCAATGTTTCCTTTTATGGTTAGTGTTTATTTGTCATGTTGAAGAACTCTTTCCCTCCCTGAGACCAGGAAAATATTCTCCTGTGTTATCTTTAAGATGCTTTTCTAACTTTGGTTTATATACCTGGAGTAGATCTCTGTGTGGTGTGAGGTAGGGTTGGGTTCACCGTTTCCCACATTGACATCTGCTTATTGAAAGGTGGCCATCGCCCCGCTTTGCAGCAGCATCTCTCTCATAAACCCGTGGTCCGTGTGTGTAGGGTGTGACACATGGGTCTTTGTCTACCACAATCAATACCACACAACTTAATTTCCACTGCTGTGTAACAAGCTGGACCCCTCGTTCTTTTTCAGGATGTCATGTGTGTCCTTGTCTGCCTGCCTTCCATATAAAATTATAGTGCTTGTCAAGGTCACACAAAAAAATCCTGTTGGAATTTTGATTGGGATTTATTGATTCTACAGATACATTTGGGGGGGGTCGTGATATTTTAAGCATGGAACCTTCCAAAATCCATGACCATATCCTTCCTCATTTATGTAAGGAATTTAGGCCTTCTTTGGTCTCAGTGAGTAATGTTTTTAATGAGGTTTTTCACATGGAGGTCCTTCTCATCTCCTTAGAACTATTCTTGAACATTTGATATTTCTGATATTGTTTAAATGGAATCTTTCAAAAAATCATTTTCTAATTTTTTGTCACCGATAGAAATATAATTGATTTGTGAATACCGTAAAAGCATCAACCTTGCTGAACTCACTTCTCAATGTTTATAATTTATCTGTAGATTCTTTTGGATTTTCCATACACAAAAGGTGTTTTGTCTGTGAATAATGAGCGTATTCCCTAACCGTGTCCAGGCCTTGTATCTCTTATTTCTTTTTCCTGCCCTACAGCTTGGCTAAGACCTCTAGCACCATGATTTATAGAACTGACCATATAGGGCCTGTTTGTCTCCTTCCTGATCTTAAAGGCGGAGCTTTCACTGTTCACATTCAATAAGGTTTGCTGAAAGGATTTTTGTGGATAACCTTTATCAGATTAAGGAAGTTTCCTTCTGCCCTTAGCATGCTAATGCATTTTTAAAGTAGTCAACAAATATTGAATCTTATTACTTTTTTAGCTACTGTTGAAATTGATCAGATGACTTTTCTTCTTTATTCTGTTCATAAGGTGAAAATACTGATTGCTTTTCAGATGTTAAACTAAATTTCATTTCCAGAATACGCCCCACCTGCCGTGATGTGTGACCTTTTTGTATCTCGCTGGATCCTGTCTGCCTGCATTGCGTCTGGGGCCTCTGCCCTGATGCCCGTGGGTGGGGTGGCCTGCACCGTCCTCTCCCATGGTGTCCGTGCCGGGTTTGAGGTCGAGGTTACGTGGGCCTCACGAGCTGGAGTGTGTTCCCTTGTCCTTATGTTGGCAGAGTTTTGTGTGAAATTTGCTTTATTTCCTCCTTAAGCGATTGGTCGAGTGCAGTGGTGATGCTGGCTGGCCTGGAGCTCCGTCGGAGGGCTGTAACGACAGATTTAGCTTGTCGTTGGACTGAGGACCTTTCTTGCTTCTTGGGATCGACTGGAGGTGTTTTGCTTTTCTACTTCTTCGGTTTGGAAGCCGTTTGCTGCGTTCCTTTTCCCTTAGCCGTCAGTCTAGAGGTGAAATTGCCTTGACCCCCCAGGGTTAGGGGAAGCCTCACCCTCCTACAGGCCACGGGGGCCCGTCCACATCCTCCATGTCCTCCACGTCCTCCCGACTCTGGCTCTGGTCGGGTGTCCAGCTCTCCAGATGGTCTGGCCCCACATGCACCCTCCCTGCTGTGTTCTGTGCAGCTGGCGTTTGGATCGACTCGTCGACGTCCTCTTTCTGTAGCTTGGTGACATCCTCCATGTCCAGTGGGGTTTCCAGATAAAACACAGGACGCTCAGTTACATTTGAATTTCAGATGGACGACAAATGACTTTTTAGTTTAAGTACGTTCTGTATTGCGTATTACATGGGACATACATAAAAAACGGTCTGTATTGCTTCTCTGACTCAGAGTTAGCCCGGTGTTCTCTACTTTCATTGGCTAAGTCTGGCCACCCTACTCTCCAGGCCTCTGCCTGGGGTCATTTTCTGCTGACTGGAACAGCTGCCCTTGGAGCATGTCTAGAGCAGGTGGGCCGGTGGAAGAATCGGCCAGAGTTGTGTCTCTCGGTGGTCACTGGTCAGAGGCGCCATCCCCTGTGTGGCTGTGGGGCCTAGAAGGAGCCTAGGGGCAGGAAGGGCCGAGAAACCTGTGGCTGGACTCGCCCAGTTTGTCCTGGGGAGGTTGGTCTGGCTGCTCATGGCCCATCCTGGCTCTGGCATGAGGAGCATCAGGTCCAGCCCGGGACCTTCTCGCTCCACAGCCAGCTGGCGTAGACATCTGCTAGGTGGCCCGTGGGCAGTGACCCTGTGTCTGCCTCTGGACAGGACGAGGACCACCCTCCACGATGGTGAAGCTGGGCTGCACCTTCTCCGGGAAGCCCGGCAAAGATCCCGGGGACCAGGATGGGGTTACCACGGACAGCGTCCCTCTAATCAGCCCCCCTGGACGTCAGCCAGCTCCAGCCACCATTCCCTGACCAGGTGAGGAGCCTGGGCCAGCTTGGGGTGCCCTCCGCCTGCCCTGGGAACAGAGAGGTGTGGGGGAGTTTTCCTTAGACGTGGCCTCCTCCGAGGTGCAGGAGAGCAAGTGGAAGAAGGGCCATGCTGAAACCCCAGTCAGCCACAAGCGATCCCTGTGACTAGGTCAGCTCCCTTGTCACCAGAGGCCACCCTCTCCTCATCTGTAAACGGGGTACACTGGCCACAGGCGACTGTGAGAATTCACCCGCTGCCTCGCAGACAGCGCCCAGCCCACGGTGCTGCCCAGTGGGGGCTCAGCAAACAAAAATTCCCACCCACTCTGGGCCAGGCGCCCCGTCTAGGTTCAGGGCCTGAGAGGGGCCTCGGGGCAGGTGACGTGGGGAGGGAGCTTTCAGCAGGAGCCTGTGAGAGCTCTACCTGATCCCCCCGGGGGCTCTGGAGTGTGCACAGCACCAAGCATTGTCCCCGTGGAGGTGAGGGGCGGCCCCCTGTCCCATGTCAGTCACCCACTGGCTGGGAACCAACCGTGGGGCAGGGGTATCTCCCAGGCACTGCCAGGTGTGCTGCTCCTGTTGGCTGAGGATCTGGGTGGGCTTCAGCTGCATCTACTACAGTTCTGGACCCGGTTCTAAAAGGACACCGTGGGAGGGCTCAGTCCTTGCCCCTTGGGAGCACACAGATAGCACAGGACTGCACCTGCCTGTGCCCCATGTGGTAGGGCCTCAAGACTCGGGGAGCAGAGGAGAAGTCAGGGCAGACTTCCTGGAGGAGGGAGCCGAGCTTTGGAGCTGCTGAAGGGAAAGCTCCTGGCAGGGAGAGCTGGCACCCTCAACAGTTGAAGGCGGCCAGCAGACTGAGGGGCTCCATCCATGGTCTGGCCAGGCCTCAGGGCTGCCATGGCAGTGGCAGAATTGCAGCGGCCACCTTCCCTCAGCCTCAGCTTGTATTGACTGGAGCCCGGCCACTAGACAGTCCTGGCAGATGGTCAGCACCAACACCACTGCCGGGCAGCTGGCCTCGGCCCCTCCCCTCCCAGCCCTCCAGCTCAGGGTCCTCCTGGCTCATCTCTCCGCAGGTGGTCATCAAGACGCAGACGGAATACCAGCTGTCCTCCCCGGACCAGCCGAAGAAGTTCCCCGACCTGGAGGCCCAGAAGCTGACCTGCAGCCACCCGGAGGAAGGGCGCAGGGTAACGGAGCCCTTGGGTCCCGTGCCGCCTCAGTCCTACGGGGAGGCAGGGCAAGGGGAGGTGGACAGGCAGCGCAGGCCAAGGCACCCAGGCCCCCGGGCCGGCGGGCAGGCCCTGCTCAGTCTCCTGCTCTCAGGGGGACTTGGACAGGGAGTCACCTCATTCACAGGCCGGGGTTGGGGTGGGTCTGGGCGGCTTGGGGGACTTGGGCCGGGCAGCCCCAGGTCAGGTGCCAACCTTCAGCGACGGCTGACCTGTGGCTGCCGAGCCCCCCAGCCTTCCTCGCTGTGGAGCTGGGTGAGAGCAACAGCCAAGCAGAGGAGGCCCGGCCACGCCCGCTCCGTCTGGGCAGCACCGCGCGCTGTGTGCAGTGTTCCCAGTGGTCATGTCTGTTCTTCAGTGATGCGTGGGTTTTCTGTATACCGTGGAAAGTCACTTTTCCTGCTGTGTATCTGGCAAATATTTTCCTGCATCTTTTTTTCAGATCTTAACTTGAGTAATGATGGCTTTTATCATTTGTAGTGTACTATTTCTAAAGCCTTTCATTTTTCAGTATAAAACCTGTCCCTTTGCCTGTGGTTTCTGAGAGGGACGCGCTCCTCCCACAGAGGCCTGGGATCCTGCGGCTGTGTGCGCGGCCTGGACCCTGAGGGCCTGCCCCGTGGCCTTGGTGCCATGCCCAGCCCCTGCAGCAGCTTCCCCCCCACGCTGGGAACTGGGTTCTCCCCCTTTCTCTCCGCCCCGCAGCTGCCCACAGCGCGCATGATCGCCTTCGCCATGGCGCTCCTGGGCTGTGTCCTGATCATGTACAAGGCCATCTGGTACGACCAGTTCACCTGCCCGGACGGCTTCCTGCTTCGGGTAAGGCTGGCGAGCCTGGGTGGGAGTGGGGAGCGGGCAGCGGGTGGGGAGGGGAGGTCCAGGCCCTCCTGTGCTCTGGAGGCCTCCAGGCAGAGCGCCAGGGAGGGTCCCACGGGGTCTCCCTGTGGAAGCATGGGGGCAACGTGCCTCCCTCCCCCTGTCCCGGGCCACCTCCAGGGGCCACCAGGATGTTTCCTGCTCCTCTGGTGGCTTGAGATCCCCGAAGGAATAAACGTATTGGGGACACTGTCTGCAGTATTACCGAACTGCTCAAAAGCAGAAGGGACAGGGAGCCCCAGGGGTGCCCCGCCCTTCCCGCGTGCGGCACAGGAACGTGGCTCCCGCGTCGTGGCAGATATCACTGGGCACTCACCCCCTTTGCACATCTGAGCCCAGGGGCGCTCCAGCCCCCCTCCCGGCCCGGGCTCCACCCGCAGCGTCCCTCCTCCCCGTCCCCCTACCCTGGCTGGCCCTGACCGGCCCCCTCCCGCAGCACAAGATCTGCACCCCGCTGACCCTGGAGATGTACTACACCGAGATGGACCCCGAGCGCCACCGCAGCATCCTGGCGGCCATCGGGGCCTACCCGCTGAGCCGCAAGCATGGCACAGAGCCGCCCTCGGCGTGGGGGGGCAGCTACCGCGCCGTCAAGGAGGCGCCCAAGGCGCCCACCCCGGCGGGCGCGGCGGCGGCCACCCTGCCCCCCGGGAAGCCCTCGGCGGCGGGAGAGGAGGCGGTGCAGAAGGCGGCGGGGAACGCACCATCCCCGGCCCCCCAGTGACGGGCTCCGCGCCCAAAGCCCGGGTAGGTGTGCCCCCTGTCCCCTCCTCCGAGCCCGGGACCCTCCTCCCTGCGCCTCGCGGGGGCGCCCACTCTGCTGGCCAGAGCCTTACCCGGGGGCGCTGTTCCTGCGCGCGGCCCCTGGGACCATGTCTGAGCGCCGGGGCGGTGGAGGTGGGGGTAAGGGGAGCGGGGGCCTGGAGGGAAGGGACGTGGGCGGGGCGGGCGATGGGGTCTGGCGGGTGTAGATGGGGGGTGGGGGGGCGAGTGAACTGGCGGCGGGCGGGCTCGGCCTCACCGTCCTCCCGCGCAGGTGGGCAGTGGCGGTCGCGCCCCCGCCCGCTCGCTCTCACCCTCGGCCCTGTCTTAACAGCGCCCCGCCGGCCCTCGTGACCGCCTCGCCGCCCCCGCTGTGGGCCGCGCCCCTGCTCCCGGCCCCCGCTGGCGCCCCCGTCTCGTGAGCCTCGCTCTGTCGCTTTCCTCTAAGTAAAGATTCACATCCACTGATGCCCGTCTCCTGAGCATCTTCGGTCCCACCGGCCTTCTTCCTGCTCCCCCGCCTCGCCCCCATATGTGGGTGAGGGCCCACATCTCGCCCCCCGCTGCCCAGAGGGACCCCTGAAAGACCCCGGGAGCAGCGGCGGCCTCGGAGGGGCAGTGGGCTGGGCCCTGGGAGGCTGGGGCCACCGTGCAGGCCGGCTTGAGGGCCAGAGCCCCGTGGACAGGGCCTTATCTGGTACAGTGCTTTGCTAGAATATACTCACCCCCACCCAGGGGAGCCTCTGGGTCCTGGGGTCCATCCCTGACCTCCACCCAGTGCCATGCCCCGCGTGTCCATCACGCCCCCCCCCCCCCCCCCCCCCCCCCCCCCCCCCCGGGCTGGGCCTAGTTCCCATGCGCCTCCCCCGTCGCACTGGAGGATCTGAATGTCCTGGCTCTGGGCCGCGTCTGTCCTGCCCCCCCAGCGGTGTCTCCCTGGGCGTGACAGGCATGAGTGACTGAAGAAGGAGCCAGAGAGTGGATCTGAGGGGCACCTGGGGTCTCCAGGGAGAGAGTGAGGGCCCCACGCTCCAGGAGCACCCCGTCTCCGTTTCCTTGGAGCTGGAGGGGAGGTGGGAGGTCTGCGGGCCCATGGACCCGGGAGCTATCAAGAGTCTTCTCACCCACCAGGGCAGCTCCCCCTGGGGGCTCACCTCTGGGAAACGCAGCCCACCCCATCTCCTCCTCTCCCTCTGGCCCTGGGAGGCCCCAGGTCTGCGCCCACCTGGATGGGTGCCCCGGGCCCCCCACCCCCCAGCCCCTGTTCTCCTTCAATGGTTTCTATCCTGGGCCCAGACACCCTGCCTGGTGGGAGGTGAGCTCAGGCCTTGGCGCTAAGGGCTGGGTTTGAGGGGTGGTGACAGAGCCTGCAGAGCTCATGGGGACCAGAGGACACAGCTCCAGGCAGGACAGACCCATGTTTCCCGTGCTGCTCCATGGAGAGTGACGGTGCCCACCAGTGTAGGTGGCTCGCCCACACGTGGGTCAGAGTCCCTGGGGAGCCTCCTTTGGCCCCAGGGCAGAGCCCCATGACTTGGACGAGAGCCCAAAAGCCTCTCCACGGTGTCAGGGCCCTCTCTAGAGCCAGCATCAGTGAGTGCGACCTGGAGCTGGGCACTGGGGCCAGGCACTTCCCAGGGTCCTTGTTGGGGTCATGGGGCTGGTACTCAGACCCAGGGTGGGACCCCTGACTGTCTAGCCTCCAGGCCTGGGGGGCAAGGTGGGGTCTGGGAAGCTTCGGAATAGCAGGTGGTGCCCAGGAAGTGAATGAGACAGGTGTGCAAGGGGAGCCGTGGGCACACTGGGGGTGAGGTGGGGGGAGCAAAGGTGGGGGTTTCGGGGGAGGGTGGGGTGGAGTCAGGGAAGGCTCGGCCATGCACACTGTGCCCTTCATCGCTGGGCTTCCATTTGTCCATCTGTCCCGTCCACTCATCCCTCAATTGATCACTCATCATCGATCACCTGTTTGCTTACTTATCTGTCATCTGTCTGTCTGTCGAGTGTGTCATCTCTCTATCATCTGAATAAAGTGTTTTCTGAGCTGTTGAGAGGAGTTGACTCCTCACCCTTAAAGTCCTCAGTGTGGATTTCCCAAGAACAAGGCATTTTTCTTACATCACCTCCATGCAGTGATCAAAATCAGGAATGTAACTCTGAGACAATACTATTATCTAATCTTCAGACCTTATTAATATTTTGCCAATTGTCTCAATAATGTTCTTTTTAGCAAAAAGAAAAAATCTGCCTGGGATCCAGTCCAGGGCCCCGTTGCCGTCCTTCTTGACCCTCCTTCTGTCTGGGGCAGCTGGGTCTGTCTGTCGTGACAAGGACAGTTTTGAAGCACACTGGCCGGGTGTTTGCAGACTGACCTTGACTGGGACTCGTGTGATGTGCTGTCTCTATCAGCTGGAGAGGGTGCATGTGAGGATCTGCATCCCCAGGAGTGACACCAGGTCCTCCTCGGTGTCACAGGAGGGGCACGTGAGGTCTGCTTGTCCCTTACTGGTAACGGTAACTTGGATCACTTGACTAAGGTGGCTTCTGACAGGGGTTTTTCCCTGTAAAGTTACCATTTTCCCTTGTAAATTAATACACATTTTGTGGGAAGATGCTTTGAGACTATATAAATATCTTGTTCCTCACCAAACACCCCCCACCTGGTTTTAGCCTCCATTGATGGTTCTTGTCTGAATCAATAATACTGTGTTTCCCAAGTGGTGATTTTCTTTTTTTTTTTTTTCGTGAGGAAGATTAGCCCTGAGCTAACATCTGTTGCTAGTCCTCCTCTTTTTGCTGAGGAAGATTGGCCATGGGCTAACATCCGTGCTCATCTTCCTCTACTTTATATGGGATGCTGCCACAGCATGGCTTGATAAGCGGTGTGCAGGTCCGCGCCTGGGATCCGAACCGGAGAACTTAACCACTGTGCCACTGAGCCAGCCCCAACTGGTGCTTTTCTAAATTCATCATTTTTTCTACACTTACTAGTTGAGGTTCTATTAGTCGATTGTAAGGAAAAGCTTTCCCTTCTCTTCCTTTACTCATTGAGTCATTTATTTATATCATGTGACCCACGGATTCCTGTGTAACCCACTGGTTAAAACCTGTTACTGCCATCATTTATTTCACGTCCACATTGTTCCACATCTGGCTGGTGGGAGTCGTCCTTTTGACACATCCGCTTCATCCTCTGAGGCCTTCCTAACCTTCGGGCACAAAGATGCTCCAGGCTCATCCTGCACTGCCGAGATCTGGTGCTGGCTGGGCCCTCTCAGTGGATGGTGCTGGGGTGGGAGAGGTGGGATATACACACACATACTCCTCCTCTTGGTAAGTGTATATGTGCACGTACACACGTGTGCATGTGTGTGTAAGTACATGTACATATATAGAGTCCACATAAATCTATACACTGTATCCATACGATATCTACACACCATTTATACATACACATGAGTCTCCTTGAGTTCATAGTGAGTCTTCTAATTCCAATCTCAGACCTCAGGGTTTGTTCTTGTCGTCCCCCTTCCCACATGGACACCCTCCTTCTCCAACAGGGAGGAACCTAGTTCCTGTTACCTTCCACGTATTTATTTGCTTGGTCTTGGAAGACTCTGAAATTTGTATAAGAACTGGTGACCCACACCACGACAGAACAAGCTGGAGGCTGGAGTTTGGTGTCTGTGTAGAGTTCTTTTCGTCTTTGACCTGAGACGATGGAGTCAAAGTGCTGTGTGCAAAAGCGGTTTGGGCTCATTCTTTTTTTCACATCAGCGTGCTTATGTCATTCCTTTGAAATATATGGAGTCGCTTATTACTGCTTACACTCCATTTTAGGGTCCTCCTCCCATTTTTGTGGATTCTCTTCTATTATTTTTTGGTACATAAAACATTAACATGGTTCCAAAAGGCAAAATCATACAAAGGTGTCTCAAAGAGGTCACCCCCCTCCCTCCCACCCCCCGAAGGATGTCAATCTTGCTAGTTTCTAGGTCAGCCTTCTGGGGTATCTTTTTGCAAAAATAAGCAGATGTATGTGCATTTTTTATTTCTCCTACTTCACATTTCTCGCTGAAGGGGGACTTTTTCCACACCAACCACCACCAATTCCCCAGCACCAGCTGGGTGTCCTACAGTTTGGTCCTGTTCTGACACTGACTACTCAGAGTCCAAGCAGACCCCACAGGTTAAGGCCTCGGTCCCGCAAGGCTGCTCCCGCCTCAGATGCCATCACAAGGATCAGGGCCCTGGACCCGCCCGCAGGACAAGGTGTGGGGGTGGGGGCTCAGAGCCTCGGTGGCCTCTCCTGGCCCACCCTCTCAGCACCAACCTGGAAGCTCTCCAGACCTCCTCCCTCAAGTTTCTATAACCCAACGTGCAGCCCCCTCCCCACCCAGAGATCAGACTAATAATGCTCTGGTCTTTGTGGAGACCAGCCCTCCACCCGGGGTACCTAGGGGCCCCACCCTGAGTGGTCTCATCAGCATAAAGTCAGATGTGGTTATGAGAAACAAAACACACCTGTCCCTCAGGAAGTCCCCAGGGTTTTAGAAGCTCGAACAGGAACCCGGGACAGAGGCCCAATGTATTTTTTCTTTCACCACATTCACTTAGCATACGCTGGGGGTCGTTCCGCATCCGTGCACAACGTGCTCGTGCTGGTGCAGACTCCCCTCTTTCGTTGTCACGGTTGCACAGCAATCCTTGGCAGGTGGACCCTGTTCACTCACATCCACCCATACCCACCACAGAGGGGCATTTAGGTTGTTTGCAGTATTTTTGCGGTGCAAACAATGCTACCCTGAATAATTTATGCATATGTATTTTTTATTGTTGGAGATTTATCTTTAAGGCAAATTCACAGCAATGGAATTGTTGGGTTAAAGTTTTTTAATCTATAAAATTATACAATTTGATAATTTATAATTATACATTTAAAACCATCTTTCTCAAGCTTTAAGACTCAATTAGAAGCTTATTTATAAATCTAGTAATTTTTGTGTTAGTGAATGTCTTCGCTTATTCCATAATTAACATTCTACTAACTTATACATGTGATATATTCAACCTTTCTAAACTTTTTAAGACATTTCACAAACGTGACAAGCTTGATTAATTTGATTCCCTAGGCATTTCAGACTCTAATCATATGTCGATAGATCTGATTCTCCTGAGCCCTTTGAACATCTAATGGCGCAGCCGACAACCCCGTCTAACAGACCCTCCATGAGTGTTTGTACACGGTTCACAGTCTAACATGACAGGAACGTTGTGAACTGAAATCCTCTCACACATTCTAAAATTAAAACCCAAGGTCGTCGAGGTAACATTTAAGACATTTCAAATTACAAGTCACGTATGCTACGTCTTCTTAAGGCTTCAGACGCTTTCAGTAGCAACAATGTGAACGTACCGCCGGCAGGAGTCCTGGGTGAGCCTGACCCAGGGCAGCAGGAGCAGGGCTCCTCTCCCTCCCTCTCTGCCTGCGCGCCATCTCACCCCGCGCCCCCTCAGGAGGGCAGGGACAGACTCACAGCAGAGGGTCGTGGGTGCTGGCCAGGGTCGGGCTGTGGGGTGGGCCTCGGGCTCTGGGTGCCCCTGCCAGGGGCCCGGCCCCTTTGTCACAGTCAGCCTCCGGTTTGCAGACCAGGGTCTCACACATCCTCTGGGCGTCCTTTAAATTTTGTTCACGCCCAAATTTTACAGAAGCCTCTTCAAAAGCTTTCACAAGGAGGACGCCTTGGGGTGCAACCCCAGCCGGCTTCCTTCGGGCAGGCCGTTGTAGGAAGGATGCATCGTGGGCTGCAGGGGCTTGCCCCCACCCAGACCCGGCACCAGGTCAGCTGCCTCGACGCTGAGACGAGGCAGGCTGCTCACCTGTCGGTCTCAGCAGGAGAACAGAGCCTGGGCCCTCAGTTAGGGGCTGCCATCACACAGGGGACCGTGGCCTTTGCGGCCATCCTTCCACTGGACAGACAGTAGCAACGTGTCCGTCCTGCGTGAGTGACCCTCATTCTGGGGCTCAGCCGGGCTTGCATCATGTGCACGGCCGGCACTGCTATGACACTTGTTCTCTGAAAATGCGTTTCCACGTGGCTGAGGTATTCAGAGCAATTTGAGCAGAACATGAACTTTGCTTGGTCAGGCGTGATTTCCACTGTGAGAAACCCTAGGCTAACGCAGAGCACGGCACTAGGCTGGAGCACACACATGCACGCACGTGCCCACACACACCCACCAACCTGGTCAGCGGCCGCACACAGCTGGCTCCGGGTTACGACTTTCCCCACTTCCTCCCACCTCCTCCCACCTCTTCACAGGAACTCACAAGCACAGCCCCAGGTGCCCATGTCCTCGAGGTCGTTTCAAAGTTAAGTGCCCTCCCCCATGAGGCAAACACTCACTGACTAAGGACCAGGCCTGGGGACACAAGGATAACATTCTGCAGGTGGGAGACCCCTACTCAAGTGGGTCATCACAGCCCCTCACCATGCTACCAACCCAGACAGTGAGACACGTCACTAGGCCAGTCCCAGTCCCAGGAACATGGAGCACCTTCTCCCTGCCAGGCACCCGTCTGGAGCCTCAGGGAAGAGAGCTGAGCCTGGGGATCCAACACCAGACACGGTGCTATGTGAGGTGTCAAGAGGGAGACCCAAGAGCCAGCCCTGATGGCCTAGCAGTTAAAGTTCAGTGCAATCCACTTCGGCGGCCCAGGTTCAGTTCCCAGTCGCCGAACCACACCACCTGTCGTCAGAGGCCATGCTGTGGTGGGGGCTCACACAGAAGAACTAGGAGGACCTACAACTATACACAACTATGTACTGGGGTTTTGGGGAGGAAAAAGGAAGAAAAAGGAGAAAGATTGGCAACGGATGTTAGCTTGGGGCAAAAAAAAAAAAAAAAAAAGAGGGAGACCCAGCTCATGGGTTGGCTCCAAGCTGTGTCTGGGCCACCTCACCCTAGGGCCTCTGAGAACTGCAGGTTCTTGTGTGACCCAGCAGAACAGCTTCCCGGGGTGATCCTGCACCGTGACCCACAGTGTGAGCCACAGTGTGAGCCTGAGGTGTGATCGCGAGGAGCTGCAGCTTGCAAAAGACAGTGGAACAGGGGAGCCAGGACACACACACTCTTCCCTCAGGCGTCCGAGGTTGTGGTGGCCCTTCCTGGGTCCCCTCTGCATGCATGTGCACACACACACAATGCACAGTCACATATATGCACGCACACGCAAACACACGTGTGCACACGTGTTCTCACTCTCCCTCCTCCCCAGACGTCCCTCCCCACATAGGCATCCACACGCACATTTGCCTGGGTGGAGACCCCTCCCCAGGGTGGGGCCAGCAGACAGTGGCAGCTGTCCTGGGGTGTTGACGGGGGCTCCTTGAGCTGCAGTGTGACCGGAGGTGTGTTTGAATGGACTCCCCTCAGAACCAGCCTCCAGAACCCACCTGGTGCTATCCCCGGGTGCAGGGGTTCCTGCCGTTCAGCCAGGAGCCAGGCTCCAATGGGCGGGGAACCCAGGCCGGCAGACGAGATTCAGCCACAGGGGGCTGCACGGTCTCTTGGTGCCAGACCCCAGAAACTCAACTTCCTGGTCTGTGAGGGACCCTCTCACAAAGGTGGCTTAACTTACTCTGGAGCAAGGCTCCCGATGCCTCTCGTCACCCAGGCTCGGCCAGAAGTGCCACCGTCCACTGGCTCCCCGGGTGTCGTCTGCTGAGAGACACCCTGTCGAGGGTCCTCACAGCCCCCGTCATCGCACCTGCCCCCTCGCAGCAACAGGCAACTGTCTCCTTGGCCAAAATGGCCTCAGCCACTTCCGGACCCCCAGAGCCTGAGGGAACACTTCTCAGCGAGGAGGCTAGGACCCGCCCTCACGCTCAGTTCCCAGCTGGGCCTCCCTGCAGCCCTGCCCAGGTCTGTAGGGTGGTTCTCATCTGTAGGGTGGACCTCTGAGGAGACCGCTCTGGCTCAGGGCCTCAGACCCAATGCCCAGGCTACCCAGGGCAGGCTCAGGACAGCATTCTGCTGACCTGTGGCAAGGGATCGTGGTGAGGGCAGCTCTGGCCCAATCCCACTGTCCACAGTGAGGCTCACCTGACCCACAGAGCAGAGCCCAGCCAGGTGGAGGTCAGTGGAGGGGCCTAGGGCCCTGGGGGCATCCGGTGACCAGCAGCCTTGTGAGGGGCTCCCAGGGCTAGTTAGAACCTCAGCCCCTCCCTGGGGTCCACAGGCCCCAGCCTGCCTGAGGTCACCCTGCTGAGGACCAGCCCAGGACAGACCAGAGCCGCTTCCCAGGGCGCTTGCAGGAGGTGGAGCTCCCAGGGGAGGCTCCTTCCTCACCTGCCTAGGGCGGTGCATCTTGGGGCTCTGCTGGCTCTGGTATGGAGGGCCTGGCTTGGGGCAGACAGTGGAGGTCGGCTCGCCGTGGCTTCTCCCCACACCCCCCTGAAGGCTGCTGCTCCTAGGTGTGGCAGGTATGCCTGGGAGTGGGGACTCCAGCAGCCTGAGGACAGAGCCCCATAAGACCCCCAACTACTGACCCTTGGTGCAGGCCACGAGGCCGTGGGGTCAGGGCAGGCACTGTGACTCGGGGCAGCCCTGTGTCCAGGCTGCTGGGAGGTGGGCTGGCTCCCAGCGTTCTGGAGCCACAGGCCTGGGTCACACAGCCCCTGGGAGGGTGCTTGGGGCCCTGGAGACTCTCACTCCGGACACTGCTCCTCGGCTGGCACTCTGGGGGTACCACCCTTTGAGGTCTAGCGTCCCCCACGGCCTGAGGCTGCCCAGCCCCAGCAGGAGGATCTGTGCAGGAACGGGGTGGGGGCAACCAGACGCCGTGTAGGGAGCTGGAGGAGGGGCTGGCCAAGGCGGGGGCTCTGGGCTGGAGGGACAAGTGCCCCACAGACATGGCCTCCTTGGCGTCCCGTCCTGGCACAAGATGAAAGAGGCTCGGGTTTCCGTGGAAGATCAACTGTCCCGTAAAATGGCTCATTTAAACCTCTTCCCTTTGTTGTGTGCACAAATGTGCTATTTCGTGACTTAAAAAATCTCAGCCTTCTGAAGTGACAGATTTGTCGCCTCCTTTTTGTCTATCCACCCATCCCCCGGCTGCATGGCACAGTGCACTGGGGCAGGAATGCCACTGTTATCACACGGCTTCCCGAGGGGCCTCGGGGCCGAGTATGCGAGTGTGTGCGCATGTGCACACAGCTAGGCCCCAGCCCCCAGACCCCGGGCACTGTCTCCAGGCCTCCCAGTGCTGCAGCCAGGAGTCTGCTCCCGAAAAGCCTGGCCTGTTGCCCAGCTCTGCACCAGGGGCTCCTGCGCTCTCCGGCACGGCCGCACTCTGGGCACTGCGTGGACTCTGGGCCGGGGCAGGTGTGGCCGGCGTGGCCCGGAGTCGGCCTAGCTGTGCCTGTGGGCGCCACCTGTGTCGTCTGTGAGCTTGGCCCTGGCCCAGGCTGGGTGTGGGTGGGCCCGTTGGTGTCCTCGCCCAGCAGCGCGACCTTCGCCAGGGATGGAGGACCCAGCGGAGTCCAAGGGGGCCCTGGAAGGCAGCAGGAGCCCCCACTGCTCCTGTGAGGCTCCCTCTCCATGTGGGGCCCAGACTGTGCCCCCTACTTTGGACATCTCAGAGACCAGGTTGGGACCCCTTGGGGTGGGTCCTGGTGCCAAGCACTGCCCCCAAGAAAGTTCCGGCACAGGAAGCCACCCAGCAAGCCCCAGGGCTCACGGATGCTCCCCCACTTGGCAGCATCCACCTCCTGGCCATGCTGGTTAAATATGCAGGGGAGCAGGGCCCCATGGGCCACAGGAGAGCGCCGTGTCAGCACCCATCATGGGGGGCCCTGCGGGTCCGGGCTCCTCCCTGAGCCCTGCACTCCCACGTGGCACTGTGCTCACACTGTCCCCTGCCCAGAGCCCCCTTCTCTGCATCTCACACCCCTGCCTGCTGGTCAGTCTCCTCCAAGGGGGATCCTCCCGTGCGTGCCTGGCCCCAGGACGGAGGTGGCCGGTCCTGCCTCTGCGCCAGCCTCCAGCAGGCCGTCGTGTGGCTCTGTTCAGTGAACACTTGCTAAGTGGGGTGCAGGGCGCCCGACGGGGAGCCACGGCTCAGCGACAGACCACGAGAGGAATGGAAGTGGAGCAGTCTGTGCACGTGAGTCCTGGAGGAAGAACACGCCGCGCCTCAGGAGGCAGCAGGGGGTCAAGGCAGGGTGCAGACAGAGGCCGGACGCAGCACACGCCTGGACCAGGTTGGGGCGGAGAGCTTCGGGCTCCCGGCCTAGGGCCGGATTGGTCAATTCAAACCAAAAGAGCGGTTTGGTGAGCTCCACAGGGTCTTATCTAAGGGGCACAAGGGGAAGGTCCTGGGAGGGGGACTGTTGCTCACAAGGGCTGTTGAGGAAGTCACATCAGGAACTTAGATTCGCTGTGACTCTGCAGCTGCTATCTCCGGCTGCGCCTGTGGGCAGGGAGGCGGGGCAGTTGGTCAGTTTAAGGCCCCTGCAGGCTTGGCCACACAAAATGGATGCAGGGCAGCAAGACCACAGAAGCTGAGCTAAACTCTCGCCAGCGCAGCCCCTGGCCGAGGGCCCGAGGGCTCCCCGAGGTTCAGGGAGCATCTGCAGCACAGACCTCAAATCCGGCAGAAGGTCCTCTGCCCACTGCACATTTACAGACAGGTTAACTGAGGCTCCTGGAAGCGCCCTGGGGCCACTCCTCACCTCCAGGGTCCTGCCCTGGTGCTTGAGGCCAGAGCCGAGGGGATCCCTGGGGATCCCGGCTGGAGCTCACTGGGCACAGGTGCGAGGTGCAGGGGTCTCACTGCCCCAGCGGACAGAGTGATGCAGGGCCATGCATCTCAGCCAGGACGCTCACTCTTGCTCTCTCGCTCTCGGCGACAGCTCAGCCTTGTGCTGCTCCCTGCTGTGTCCTCAGCATCCAGGACCAGTCCACGTCCACGCCCTGCAGATGCCCCTCTGTCCTGAGCAGCATCAGCAGAAGCGCCAGTAGCACCAGGAGAGGCACTGACACGGAGCTCAGAGAGGAGCCAGAGGACGCCTCACCGCCAGGCCCCCGGAGGCAGCACTGCAGCCCCAGGCGCACCCTCCAGCACGGGCCGGCTGGAGACAGCTGCGGTCTCCATTTCAGGACCCAGGGCAAGGGCGGGAGTGCGGGTGGCGAGCAGACAAGGCGCACCCAGTCCGCAGTCGGCCGCGTGCAGACCCAGGTCTGAAGGGGTGTCCACGCTGAGGACAAACGCAGGCCTCCCCACTTCCAGCCAAGGATGGTTGAGGCTGGTACCCTGCAGCCTCTCAACGTGGACGGTGGAAGCATGGTGAACGTGTGTGTGTCCATGCCCAGAAGGCTGAGGGTGAATGGCCCAAGTCCCTCAGCGCTGACCTGGTCTCCCCGGCTCGGTGTCCCAGCATGAGGGGCAGAGGCCTGGGGGAGCTGCCCAGAGAGGGGGTTCTGCCCTGGTCCCCTGGTCACTAACTGGCCATCCAGAGAGGAGCAGTGACTGTCCCCTCCCAAGGGGTGGGCCGGTTCCTAAGGGGACCTGAGGGGTCCCGAGTTGAGCCCACTGCTTTCCCCAGCCTGCTCTCAGGTAGTTTGACCAAAGCCCCCTCCCCAACCTGTCAGATTGGAGCAGGACACTAGTCCTGGTGGGACTAGCACCGACCGGTAGTCACCTCTGCCCTCAGAGCAGGCCGTGGGGTCCTCCGGGTGGTGCAGGGGCCGAGGGCCGCTCCACTTGGCACAGCTAACAGAGGTGAGAGGCCCGTGCAATGTCCGCAGGGCCAGCCGAGGGGCAAGTGGACATCCAACCTCTCCCACCGTCACACGGGGTTGACCCCGAGCCCCCTGCGTTTCTTCAGCTGCAGAGACACAAACTGGCAGAAGCAGAGGCCCAGCTCCTGGTGGCCCCGCACGCCCGGGGCGCCCTCGTCCTCGCAGGGGGGGAAGTGTGCGTGGGCAAGGCAGCAGGCGTAGCTGGAGGAGAACTGTAGCAGGGCCTCCTGGAACAGGGCCTCGCCCTCAGGCGCCTGTAAGAAGACCTGCCTGCAGTCCCCCAGCAGCACGTACACGAAGTGCAGCTTGTTGAGGGTCTCGCAGCCCATCAGCACGGAGTGGTGCGCCAGCAGGAGGTTGGCTTCCCCCACTCTGAGGACCACCTCCCGCATCTTCCTCTTAGAAAACCTTCTGAACCAGCACAGGGTGCTGACTGCCAGGACCAAGAGGAGGGGGCAGAAAAATATATTGGCGGCGATTACGAGGAACCGCTGAGCTGGGAGTCGTTCAAGGAGCCCCAAAAGCACAGGGAGCAAAATCGACAACAAGGAGAGAAAGATCAGGAGGATGCCGAGCGTGACTCTGCAGCCCACGTACCGGAGGCAGGACCTGGGGGACTGCACCCCGTTCAGGATGCCCACAGCACGCCTGTACACCTCAGGGTCCTCCAGGACCTCCTTCAGGGGGTCCGGGACACTCAGGGTGCTGAAGGTCCCCACCCTCCACGAGGGCAGGCTGTCCCTGTTGATGCAGTTCAGGGTCAGCAGGGTCTTGCCACTGTAGAGGGAGGAGGCGGGGCGCAGGGCCGGCGGGGAGCGCGACACGCGGTGGTTGGGCGTGCACAGGAGCTGCACCAGCTTGCTGTAGAATCGGCTGTCCGTGGCCTCCAGGTACGTCAGGTGGCTGAGGTGCAGCGGGACCCGGCAGGGCCTCAGCAGGATGGGGATGACTGGCTTCCTCTCCAGGCAGGAGCCAAAGAGCGACAGGTCGGCCTCCAGGAGGCACCATCTGCTCTGCACAAAATCCTGGCTCAGCACCAGCAGCACCTTCTGGCTCTGGTGGATGCACTCCGCCATGTTCTCCAGGACGTTTCTGCCCGGGGTGAAGTCCCGCTCGTGCAGGCAGACCCTCAGCCCTGCGTGGTCCGCTTCCAGGCGGCTGATGAGCCCGTGGGTCCACGTGGCGTCCACGCTGCTGTAACTCACAAACAGGTGGAACTTCTCGCTTGGCCTCAGTGGAGGGATGGTCGGAGCCTCGCCCTCCTCCCCAGGACAGGAAGCCATGGGCACTGTCCCCGGCATCTGCCTCAGGCTGCAAGAGATCAGGACGGACAGACTGACTATGCAGACGGACAAGGGCAGACAATTGATAGAGATGGAAGCAGGTCCACAACCTGCAGTAACCAGCCCAGGAAAGTACCCCTGCAGCAACCGCCCAAACCCCCAGGACACGATCAGTGACCACCAGCTTCCCTGGTTACTACTTCCCCTTCCAACTCAGGACCCACCCAAGGAAGTCAAAATGCTCCCCTAACCAATCATGATGATGCCCTGCTTCTAGATCCCACCCCAGTCTGTCAGGCCCCCAGCCCCCATCGGGGGACCCCTGAGTCCCCCTTTCCACTATGAAGTCTCCACTCCTCTGCCTGCCTTTGGGTCTCTGCCAAACCCAAGTGATAGGGACGCCCACTACAGTGTGCTGAGGACTCAGCCTCAGCTGTTCTCATCTGGGGGTCTGCAGTGACGTCCACAAGACATTTGGCTTTGAAAGGGTGGGGGAACACGGTGGCCACACCTTCCAGTCCTTTCTCTTCAGATGTGGTTCATGCAGTCACTGGTCATGGGGGGCTGCTATAGAATGAATGACTGTGTCCCCCCCAATACATATGTTGAAACCCTAACCCCCAAGATGATGCTATCTGAGGTGGGGCCTTTGGGAGGTGATTGAGTGGAGAGGGTGGAACTGTCATGATGGGATTAGTGTCCTTATAGGAGAGACCCCAGGGAGCTCCCTCACCCCTCCACATTGTGAGGACACACTGAGAAGGCAGGCATCTGCAACCAAGAAGAGAGCCCTTACCAGAACCTGACCACACGGGCACGCTGATCTCGGACCTCCAGCTTCCACAGCTGTGAGAAATGAATGTCTGTTGTGGAAGCCCCCAGCCTGTGGTGTTGGGTTATGCAGCCTGAGCAGACTAAGAAGGGTCTTCCTTTGCAACACTTGCTCTAGGTTGGAAGGGCAGTCACACTTTCCAGAAAGCACTAGAACTTTCTCTATGATGCTCAAGACCCTCACATCAAGATCCGGCTGCTCAAACTCAGTCAACCAAGGGCTGAGCTTGAACTGCTGCCACATGGGGTCTGTCTGCTTGTTTCTAGCAAAGCTCACGAGCACCATCCCCCCAGGACTCATTGCTGGGAGCTACCTCATGTGCCCATGACCAGCTGCGGTGGCCCCACAAGTGGCCCTGCCTGCTGGAGCCTTGCAAACTCCACATGGCCAGCTCTGCAGGTGGAAAGCAGGCTTGCCATCACTCCGCCCTGTGGCCCCCAGCTGAAAACTCTCCCTCTCCCCACTTGGGTGAGAACGGGTGGGGTCATGAGGAGGCCGGGCCAGCCCTGCAGGGCCCCCATGCCTTCTAGCCAGCAACTCCAGGAAACGACAGAGGAGAAAGCCCGACTGCCCACTCCCACTTCCACGAGGACTTGGGAGCCCCACCTCCTCTGCCTGGCGGTGGGAAAGAAGGCTCCCGCACCAGTGACAAGGAGGGTGCTCATCCCGTAGCCTGCCCAGCACAGCCCAGCTGGAGCCTTTGCAAGAGGCCACGGTGCCCGCCCTTCCTGCCCAGAAAGCCCACATGCCCCGGACGCTATCCCCCAGACCCCCGCCCCATCCCTTCCAGGAGGTAACAGCTGAGACTCAGATGAGTGAGGCTCCGAGGGACACAGCTGGAAAGCGTGGCCTCTCGGGGCACCCCCTTCTCTCACCGGCACCCTCCAAGTGGGTGAGGGCGTGCTCTCCTTCCGCTGCGTCCCAGCCGTCCACTGAGTCTCCCGCCGACAAGGTGAGTGGTACTTGTTCACTGGATCCTCAGGCACCGTGACTCAGGTGCTGTTCTGGGCACCAAGAGCCTGAAGATCGCAGGCTCTTGGCTGGCCAGCACTGGCCACCCACACTGCCCACTGCTCACTCCAGTCCTCAGAGGAGGCCCACGGGGCAGCTGGGGACCCCAGAGCCGTCCCCAGACAGAAGGAAGTTTGCAGCCAACACTTTCTAGAAGGATCTCTGCTAAAACTGCCAGTGGGAAAATAAAAGAAGGAACCACATTGAGGAAGGCCCTGAGTGCCGGAAGGGGAGGGGTGACACTGGGAGAAGTGGCCGGAGTTAGGGGTGCGAGTGCACTCTTGGCGTCCTGGGGCTGGCTGCACCCTCCAAGGGAAGACCCTCCCCAAACAGCCACAATCCAGCTCCACTGCTCTTTGATCCTGGTACCTGCACCCAAGGGTGGGGCAGCCGGGGCGTAGCTCCACAGTGCCCGGAGGGCAGTGTCAACAGCCGAGGGCAGTCCCAACACCCATGTGGGGATGGGGGGCGCCCAACCCACGGGGTCTGGGAAGGCAGTCGCCAATCAGAGCCATGCCTGGCTCCTGGTGCAGCACTTGGGGACCCCAACCTGCCTCCCCACACCACCCCGGATCCCTCCCCACACTGCCCCGGATCCCTCCCCAACACACACATCACCCTCTGCCTGGGGGGTTCACACTCACCCAGGTCTGCGGGTGTGGGGGTGACCCCGGACCCCGTCGCCCTGAGGGAGCCACCAGGGGAGTGAGGGGGCACTGAGGAGGACTTCACAACACGCCCACACTCACACACACGCACACACACCAGCCTCCCCAGGCCCAGCTGAGGGACAGGCACCTGTGGGAGCGGGAGTGAGGGGAGGGGACAGAGCGAGGCTGGGACGCTGACCCTCCATCCCGGACCCCCACCTTCCCAGTAACTCCCCTCCGCAGTCAGATAACTGCTCTTTGCAAAGCACGCTGGTTCCCGACCTGATCGATCAGCGCCCAGAGGGGTCTCTCCGACCCCGGGTCCTCCTCGCTGGTGTCACCCTGCGCCGATTTCAGTTTGGGACTGAGCAGGTCTGAGGGGCGCAGGGTGGGGGCGTCGCGGTGGAGGGAGTCCTGGTGCAAGAGAGTTGTGGGGGTGGGGTTCCCGGCGGGGGGGGGGGGACGTGGGGGGGGTCCCAGGCAAAACCTCAACGTCACCAAATAGGAAGAGAAGGCACTTGCATCTCCCACAGGAAGTACAACTACTTTACTACTGAAGGAAGACTTCTCTCTCCACCTAGCAACAGCCCAGCCAATCAGACATGCTGCAGCTCAGCCAATCAGAAATGCCACAGCTCAGCCAATCAGAAACGCTGCAGCTCAGCCAATGGGAAGCCCTTGCCACCCTGAACTGTCACTCTCCCTCAATGGACTTTCCTTTAGAACAGCCCCGCCCTCTCCCTCTTCTCTATAAAAGCAGCTCCCTCCTTTGTTCTCTGAATTTGTCTGTGGTTCTCCGTAGCATGCACAGCCTGAATTGAAATTCTTTTGGCTATTCCCAAAGAAACTCATTTTAAGGGTAAAATAACAGGTGAATTTGCTTTTTAAGTTGACAGTTCCCAGTGGGCTGTGAGGCTCTCGAGGCCTGTTCCCACTTCTCTGAGTCCAGTGTCCCTCTACCACACCAGAGCACAACCCTTCTCCCTTTTGGGTCCCTTCATCCTGTTCCTGGCCCCCTACCATTTGACGGTTTATTGATGATCAAAGTCTTCACAAGAGAAGCAGCTTTTGGGAATTGGGGAGGATGGAAAGAGTGGGGAAGGAGGAGAAGTGGAGAGGAGGGAGGAGAAGGGAGGAGGGAGGAAGGGGAGGGGGCTGTGCTGACCCTGCAGGCAGTGGTAAGGGGATCTGGATGCTCCTTTTCTCCAAAAGAAGACCCTGCTCCTCCCCACAGGATCTAGTCATCTTGGGTATTTGAGGGGGAGGTCAGACTCAGGGGCCATGTGTAATTTGAAAAGCAAAAGCCATGGAACGGTCAATATCTGCAACAGTGGAGGTCACGACCGGGGGCAGGCCCAGGATTTGGGAGTTTGGGGGCCACTGAGGCCAGGTCACCTGTTCGGGTCACTGTCCACCTGGGACAACAGCTCAGGTGCAGCAGCGCTCACCCTCCCAGCCTGGGGCGCAGCGGGGATGTCACACTGAGCTCTCACTCTGGATTCTGGATTCCCAGGGGCTCACTCAAGACTTGAGGGAGCATCCTGACCCCACAGTGCCCTCGGCCCACCATCACCTGTTTCCCCAGAATGTGTCCAGGCCTTCCACGGTCAGTCCGGGAAGTATCCTGTTGTCAACAAGCCGCCCACTGTTCTTGGGAGTTTTCAGGCCAGGACTCCGTGCTCCCCCAGTGTCTTTGGCGGGTTCCCTCGGGGACACAGGGAAGGCCATCACCTAGAGAGCTGGTCCCCGGAACTGGTTTGAGGAGGGAGTCTGGGCCCCATGATGCAGGGAGTGGCGCTGGAACTCTTTGCCCGCCCCTGGCTTTCCCCTAACTCAAACAGACACCCACGTGGCTCATCTTTTGCCTTTCAATTGGGTTTATTGAAAACACTGGCTATTAATAGTTTCAGTGAGGTAAATAAAAATTTTGTTTTCTCTTTAAAAACAACTGCACATTAGTCCCAGGGGCCTTGTCCCACTGGAGACACATCAAACTGCTAAGGGCCACGGAGAGAAAACCCCTCCCCAGGCAGGTGAGGTGGGAAGACATCCCCTATGCAGCAGAAGTTTCCAGGAAGGGAAGAAACCCACAGGCCTGGGAGGACCCTAGAGTTGGAACAATGCAAAACTAATCATGTGCCCGAAGAGCAAAACTGGCACCAGGGCTCAAGGTCACAGGAAGAAACATCTACTGGACCCAGAACTGCCCCCTGAGCTTATTTACTGGTTTGACTTATGCCTGGATGGCTGTATTGGGCTTTTTGACCCTGAGAAGATCAGAAGGGGCTTCATAGGAAGAGAAAGGAAATCACCTGGTGTGCCCCAGTCTGGTTTGAATTAAGGGAAGGGTCCCAGGGCTGGGTGAGGGCCGAGTGGGGCATGGGGGGGACATGCAGCTCAGTTCTACGTCCTCATCTGTCTCCTCCTGTAATGACCGCAGGCCCAAGATGGGGATGGGGGTCAGGGTGGGGGTGTGTCTCAAAGCATCTCCAAGATGCCTGCAGAGGTGAGTTCAAGTCTGCATATCCTTGAGGGAACCTGGCTGGCACCTCCCTCTTGGGCTCACGTGGGTTCCCAGGCCTCTCCCCCATCCCCTCAGTGGGTAGTCCCTGTGCAGCCCCTCCCCTTCCTCCCACCCTCCCAGACAGCACCCCCCCAACTCCTGCCCTGTCTGAGTCAGCTCCCCTCCCAGGACAGCTGCTCCTGCCGGGTTAGTCCACTCCCACACAGAGGGAGCTCTCATGGGGGACTTGGGGTGTCACCCACTTTCCGCTCCTCCCTGCCCACCTCTCTGGCCACTCCACCCCAACACAGTCTCTAGGATCTCCTAGCTTGTGGTGCTTTCTTGCTGCAGGACCTTAGCACATGCTATCCTCTCCTCCCTGGCCTCCTGAAGAACTCAGCCTGGACGGGGCCTTGTCACTGGGCCATGAGCCCCAGGTGAAACTCAAGAGTAATTCCAAACGAGTCCTTGTCAGCCGTGGGAGAAGTCTCTTGAGGACAGCCACGGGCAGGCCCATCCCTCTCACAGGTAGAGGCAGGCCCAGGCCCTGGTCATCCTAAATGTGCTGGTGGCAGGAAAGGAGAGCAGAGGGAGGGAGGGAGAGAGAGAGAAAGCCACGTGGGAGGAGGGTGCCAGGAAGGCAGGGCAGTGCTGCTGAGAAGGTGGTTGCTAGGCTGCTGGCCCGAGTCCGGGTCGGCATGGGCAGGCGCACTCAGGGCCTCTTGCTCAGCACTGACCCCCGCGCCTGCCCTTCCAGCCAGGCCCAGCTCTGGGTCTCCCGAGTCATGGGTGCATCCAAGGGCAACCAGCCCTTGTGCACCCTGACCCCTGGGCCATCCCTTTGGTGTCACAGCATCTCCCAGCGAGGCAGGTGGCAAGCCCAGTGCCCAGCCGTGGACACTGGCGCTCAGTGAGGCCCAGGGCAGTGGGTGGGCACGTTCTGGGCCCTCCTGCTGTGAATCCACCTGAAAGGAGCAGTGTGGATGCGTCTGGTCCCAGGGCCGTGATTCTGGGGGAAGCTCTTGGCCTTTTGCCCTGGTGATGTGGGCCCGGGGGCGTCATGGGAGCCCCTTCTTGGGTGGCCGTGCGGAGGTGTGGCCCTGGCACCGGGGTCTGCCAGCCAGGTCACTAGAGGGCGATGGGTAAACACTGCAGCCAGCAGAGCAAGTGGTGAAGAAAGACCCAGCTCCTCGTCCCCAGTTCCCTGGCCCCCACATGTGCCTGGAGCACCCCCTACAGGCCTAGCGGGGTCCAGCCGGCAGGAGGCCCAGGGTCCAAGCCCAGCAGAGGTCTCCAGCTGCATCCTGAAATGACTGGGAAGCCCCCAAGGGGCCAGGCAATCCCATGTGACTCTGTTTCCTCGTCCCTCTCACCAGGGCTTTTGGTGCAGACGTGCTGTCTGGGTGCTGGGTGCTCGTCGTGGAAAGGCCTGCTGCGGGAGCCAGGTCTGGAGTTGGCTGCGGTGTGCAGGCGTGGATTGCATTAGCGGGTTGGGGCAACCACCACCACATCCAGCCCTAACACACACACACGCACACACACACACACACACACAAGGCTGTGCTCTGCATGTGTTCGGAACTTTTCACAGTAAAAATGGCTTAACAGGAAACAGAAGTGATGAGGTGGGAGAGGGGAACACAAGGGGGGAACGCGATGAAGGCAGTGCTGGGCTGGGTGAGAAGGTGGACCTGGGCCAGGTGCTGGCTGGGGGGCTGGGACCACCCGCCTGGTTTGCCAGGATGTGGGCAGTTGGTCACCCATGGGGAGTGGAGGGACACGGACAGTCCCAGGTCTGGGCGTGGTTAGATGCGGGAGGAGGAGACGGGGTTGTGAGGTGGCGGGAATGTCCGCGGGAGCACCTGTGCTGGGACAGGAGCCGCCAGGTGGGGCAGGTGGGCACCAGGTGGGAGAAGCTTGGGTCTGTTTGGAGCAAGCAGGTGAGGTGACTGTGGGCTGCCGTGGGGGCCAGCCGTGCAGATGTGCTCTGCCTGGGCCTGGAACACGGAGGACAGGCAGGTGCAGGAGCTGCAGGGTTAAGGAGGGAGAGGGCCACTGGGAAGAGCCTGGTCCCTGCAGCCAGGGGCTAACAGAAAGGCCACCCCTCAGCTGACCCCTGCCTTCTCTGCCTGGTTGGGGAGCTGAGTCCAGGCCTGACCACTTCCTGGGTCACCTAGGGCCCCCCACCCTCGTCTTAGTGAGGACAGAGGCTGGAAAGCAAGTCTGTGCTCCTGATGTCGAGACCAGGATGTGTAGAGCTGGACAAGAGAGGTGAGTTCTGTCCCCTTGGGGTGGCCCCACCCAGCTGCAGGCCACCAGTCACTTGGTGGTCACCCCGTTTCTCAGCCTCTGGCTGTGAAGGTGTGAGGCAGGGCTGGATGGGCCGAGGAAGAACAGAAGTTTTAAGGCTCGATGTGACCCCAGCTCTGCTACTTACTATCCACGTGGCCCTCACACAGATCCTTAAACCTCCCGATCTCAGGCGGCTCAGCTGAAAAGGGGCAGACGCTGCCTCTCTGAGGCCCAAGACAGGGCCCTGGACAGCAAGGCCACAGGGAGCTTTGCTTGACCCAAAGTGTCTGTTTTTTTTATTTAATGTGTTGCCCACACTTTAAAACTAGGACGTTCCTGACAGGTCAGGATTTCTAGCTTCTCTGAAGCTCTCAGAAGATCTGGCAGGCAGGGCCCTCCTTCCTCGAGATGGAAACTCTGGAACCTCCGCTGGCTATGCAGGGGCACGGACAGCTCCCAGAGCAGGGAAACGCACCCGACCGGACGTGAACCTGAAGCCGAACCCGAGTGGAGGGCAGGTGCCCCAGCTGCAGCGCCCATGTGCACTTGCCATCTCGCCAGCCAAGAGCTGCTTCTGGGGCTTCTGACCTGCCAGGTCAGAACCCAGCAACAGCAGATGGAGTCCAGCTCCTGCCGCCATCTCAGGCTCTCTTCTGCCTCCCCTTGTACTTATAAGGACCTTGTGATCATGTGGGGCCCACCAGGATGATCCAGGACAATATCTCTATTTTAAGGGCGGCTGATTGGAGCCTTAATTCCATGTGCAACCGTAATTCCCTCTGCCGTGTGGCCCAACGTGTTCCCAGATCCTGAAGATTAGGGCAGCAGCGTCTGTGGGGCTATTTTGCTGACCTTATGGCCCAGGCCTACCAGGGTGGCAGCGGCCTTGGATGCTGGGTCAGGGGAGATGACACTAGGGTCACCCCCAGCAGGGCCCTGGAGCAGGTGGAGTGATGACGCAGCCCCACTTCATTGTGGTCCCAGCGCCCTTTATGTCCCTCTGCAGGCGGCATCTGTTGGGGGCTTCAGATGCAGCCTCGGGTCTGGACACGGAGGAGCCTGCCAGCACCAGGTGTGGACGGAGATCCGGCCGGCGCAGACAGCAGGGCCACTCGACAATGGGCCCCTGGGCTGGCATGGAGCCAGGACTTATGGGGCTAGGCTGGCAGGGGGGGCACAGGAGATGTGTGATGACAGGCCCAGGAGCCTCCCTCAGAGCCCACCCTGGGGACACAGGTCTCCTCGTGCTTGGCTTCCCTGCTCCAGCGCCCCTACATCTTCCTCCTCAAGCCACCAGGAGCAGGGACAGAGCCGTCCCCGGCCCACCCCACAGGAGGGTCTCTGCTCAGCCACCTCCATGGCCCCTCAGTGGACGCCCATCACTCTAGCTTAAAGGTGTGCCCAGCCTGGACTGCCAGGGCCCTCCACACCCAGACCTGTGAGGCCCTCGGGGTCCTGGGGAGGGGGCTCTGACTGCCTCCCTGGGGGCAGAGCCCTGGGAGTGGGGGATGGGCAGGCTTCCTCTCACCCCACCGTCCAGCTGGAGGTCAGAGCCTGCCCGTGCAGCCCCTCCAACTCCAGGAGGAGGGGCCCCCCAACATCCCCAAGCTCAGTGTGGCCAGGCCCTGTAGCCTCACCCAGCATGGCAAACCAGCCACTGGCATCAGCTGCCCAGAGGGTTAAATATTGGCATTATAGATAAATATGTATTAAAATTAGTTTCACCTGTTTGTTTTTACTTTTTTTTAATGTGGCTATTAAACAATTTGCAATCACATGCAGGGCTCACATTGTATTTCTATTAAACTGCGCTGGTCTGGACACTCGTCCAAGAGCCAAAGGGCCAGTCCCAAGGGGAGCACAGGGGTCAAGCTCTTGACACGGTGCTGGGGCAGGCAAGGGGTAGCAGGAAGCACCGGGAGGGGGACCAGGTGTAGGGCCGGGGGCAGTGGCACCAGAGCCTGGGCTGAGTAGGTGGGGGGCCTGTGCCCCAGAGTCGGGGAACACCCCCTCCTTCCCGGCACAGGAAGTGAGCTCCCCTTCCACCCCCAGAGCCTTGTCTCAGCAGGAAGCTCAGAGTCAGGGCCCGAGGCAGTGCGGCTGGGAAGCCACAGGGAGGGAGGAATCTGCGGCCCACGGGAGTAGAGGAGGGGAGCGGGGGAGAAGGGTGCCTCGGCCACGACACGGGCCACACGGTCCTGAAAACACTCATTCTACAACCTTACTCACAAAATAAGATGGCGCATTACCCACAATGGCCAAAAAGTGGAGTCAATCCAGACGCGCACCAACTGATGAGGGGTAAGCGTCACCCTGCCACTAGAAGGAGTGAAGGAGGTTGTACATGCCACAACGTGGATGAACCTCGGAAACGTGATCCTGAGTGAGAGGAGCCAGACGCAGAAGACCACACATTGTCTGATTCCGTTTGTAGGAAATTTCCGGAAATCCAGAGACACAAAGCAGATTAGGGGCTGCGGCACGGGAATAGGGAGTGACAGCTAATGGGGCAGGTGTCTTATTGGAATGACGAAAATCTTCTGGAATGAGATCACTGTGATGGCTGCACAACTTTGTGAATACACTAAAAAACCACTAAAATGTAAACTTCACAGTGGTAAATTTTATGTTATGTGTATTATATCTCAACTAAAAGCCAAGGTGGCCTACGGGGAGATAGAGGTCAAGGTAGCCCACTCGCAACCAGAGCACTAAACACACAGGAGCAGCGAGCGCAACCTCTGGGGCGGCCCGGGCAGCCAGGCAGGCAGCTCCCACGATCACAGAGGAGCTGACCCCACAAAAGCAGCTGGAGTCGTCCAGGGGAGAAAGCGCCCCCACCGGGGCCAAGCAGGGAGGTGCCATCTGGGGCTTTGCGGGTTTTCTGAAAATAGAGCCAAGAGGGCTCCCGCCTCCCTTGGAGCCGGGGGCTTTCCTGTTCCTGCTGGGGTTGTAATTCTCCTCCCCTTACCCGACTCCTCTTGACCTGGAAAACCAGCCAGTGAGCCAATATCACTCCCACCTGCTTGGCCTCGCACCAACTGGCCCATCCCATCTGTCCTGCTCCGTCCTGGCCTCGCACCCCCACCACTCCCTCCTGATGCTGGCCGTCACCCCTCTCCTGCGACACGGGGCTGCTCCTCTCCTCCCTTCTCGTTAAGGCTGGACTGGATGACCTCGGTCCTCTGCTGCATGAGCCTCTTTGAACAGTGTCTGGATGCCATGGTCGCTGCCTGGGGGTAACAGGACCCTGCTGTCCTGTGGGGTCCCCAGATCTGACTCCTCCCAGGCTCCTGTGGCCCCCTCCTCCTCAGTGCCCCTCAATCCCAGGGCTCTGGCCAAGACAATCACTCAGCCCAGGTCCACCCGCTCGGGCAAGCCTCACTTCCCTCTGCTGGGCATCTTTGTCCTCTCGGCTTCCAGATCCCAGTTGAGTCTCGGAGTTAGCTCCCATGGCGTCTCATCCCCTCCCCAGCAACCCCCAGCACAGGCGCTGCATCCTGGCTCACTGGTCTCACCTGGCTGGACTCCATGTGGTGGACACGGCCACTTCTGTGTGTCTGGCCCCAGCACAGCCTGTCCCGGCCTGCTGAGCAGTGGTTGTGTTTGGGGACCGGGGGAAAACCACGCTGGTGGCAGCTCCGCCCATGACAGGCTCCCTTGCCATGATCTGGCCATAAATCAGCTGTGTCTGCACCTGGACTGTGCCCACCCCCAGGTGCAGCTCCAGGCCCAGGGAAGGCCTCATCCCCCTGGGCCAGGGCCTACCCCCCAACCCACTCAGAAGGGGTCCTGGGCTTCAAAGACCTCCTAGGGGGCCAGCAGGAGAGCCTGGGCCTTGCACAGCCCAGGGAGGCCCATGCAAGGTGAGGGCAGGTGGAGAGAGGCTTGACCAGGGTCAGAAATTGTGCCGGGCGACCTGATCCACTCTGAGCTGTGCCCTGGCACACAAGGAGCTGGAACCCCTCCCAGATCCTGGATGGAGGAAGCACCCCACGTCCACACAGCTGGCTCAGGGGCATGTGTCCCCCCACCCCAGACATAGCGCTGCCTCTCACTTTCCGCTCCTGAGGAGCTCTCACCTGGGCAGCAGGCACTGGCTTCCTCTCTGTGTTCAAGGCCGCAGCAGGACGCTGCCCCCAACCCCGGGTCCGGCATTTCCTGTCGGACAGCCAGCGGGTGAGTCAGCACAGCGTCAGCTTTCCACCAAGCGGAGACACAGGGCACTGGGCTCTCTTCCAGTGGCCGATAGAAAGTTTCAACCTTAAAAATAAAACAGACAGTTATTTTACCAACAAAATGAGTCTAATCAGGAACAGCCAAAGAACTGCATTTCAGGACATGCACGCTATGTTCAAATCCAGCCAACAACGGAGAGGAATGCTATTTATGGAGAAAAAGAAGGAACCTGGGAGGGGTGGTTTTGAACGGAAGTCCACTGGAGCAAAGCAAGAGTTCAGGTGGTGATGGTTTCTCATTGGCTGAGTTGCTGGGTCATGGATTTGTATATGGGATGCAGTGTACATTTCTTCCTATAATTAGAGATTCTTCCCTGTTGAGGATTTCGGGGGGGAGGATGGGAGGGGGGTGTCTGTAACTGACTGTCTTCCTGTAACTGACCTGGAGTGGTACTGCTGGGAGCTCCCACTTCTGGCCGCCAGACTCCATTTTAAATGAGGTTTCCCTTTATTAATTTTCACAAGAGTGTGCTGCCCACAGCCCGGGCCAGTGTGGCTGAGGTCGTCGGGGTGGCTCAAGGGGCCAGGTGTCCTCACCAGCCACAGCCACAGGGGCAGAGAAGGTGCCACATGGTCACAGCCCTGAGGCCCTGGGCAACAGGGGGAGGCCTGCAATTGGGGTGTCCCTCCCAGCACTGGCCCCTGGTCCTTCCTCCTGGGGAATCCTCTCCAAGGACCCACTCCAAGGATTCAAGGACATCCACCGCCCCACCAAGGTGCCACGTGGATGTCTGTAGCGCCATGTCTGAGGGTGGGACCAAAAGGAGGAGGGGCCCAGGGCAGCCGTGAGGTCAGAGGGCAGGAAGGACCTGAGGGGTCCCTTTTCAGTGGGCCCCAGTGTCGTCCTGATGCACTACTGGACAGTTTGGTACTGACCAGACTGTTTGGAACCTGAGGCCAGCGGCAGGGCAGGAACCCCACGAGGGGCCTGCTCGTCCTCCGTCAAGGTTAAGTCTGAATGCAATTTTAGAAAAGCCAAAGAGAAAGGTCTGAGGACGCCACTAGCTCTGCCTGGCGGAGCTGCCAGAGGCCTCTTCTCAGCCAAGTTGCTTCAGGTTGCAGGATCCCGGCCAATCCCTACTCAGCTCCTTGGCTCCTTCTGGGTAGGAGCTGTTACACAGAAAGTGTCCACTGCAGACAGACTGAGCACAGCCCTGCCCAAGAGCCCAGCCAGCAGTGCCCCCTGTGAGGCCCAGTGCCCACCACCCTGTGGTGTTTCTGCCCTTCCCCAAAGCCAGCGACGGGGAAATACATCCACCTCCTGGGAAGCTGATTTCAGTGCCGACGAGCCTGTGATGTGGGGCTCAGCCAGGACACGAGGCTTCCCAGGGACAGCACCCCCTCCCCAGCGACAGCCTTTGCCAACCGCCCAGCAGAGTGCCACCGCACCAGGTCACCTGTCTTGCGCCCTAGCCCAGATTTGGTCCCGACCTCACCGTGCACATCAGTCTAAAGATTGGGACGACTCGGCAGTCTGCAGAAGCTGGGTCCTGTCCTCACTCTGGCTCGGCTGGCCAAGGCCCTCTCCAGGTTCAGTGTCTCCCTAAGTGTCCTCAGACTCTGGGCTGGGCCTGTTGCTGACTCTCCCTGGCCACCCCACTGTGCAGACAGGGCTCCCAGGGCTCCTGTCCCCCTATGGAGGCGAAGACAGCCAAACAACCCTGTCTGCTCCCAGGACCCCTCCCTCCTTCTGACGTGCCCTTGGGAGGTCAAAGGCCAGGAATATCTCCAGCTTACCCCGGTGGTCGAGGCCAGGCGCCTCCTTGCTGACAGCCTTCACCAAGGCTGGAAGCAACACACTCTCAGGTCTCTTCACTGAGCCAGAAGACCTGTAAGTCAGACCTGAAGCTGCAGCTGGGGCTGCACAGGTCCCGGCCCCAGGGCACCCAGCCAGCCCTCACTCCCAGGTCTTGACCCAGAGAGGAAGCTCACATCTGCTCGTACTCATCTAAAGTTTCTTTTGACTTCCTTCCAAACCCAGAACAACGGCTCACACAGAAAACAGAAATCCCGCCATGGAGCTCATTTTGCACATAGTTGTGGTTGGAACTGATGGGGAATTGTGAAAAACTTTGTGTCGATGTTAATTGGTATCCCACGATGGGCAGCTGCACAGTAGGGCTCCCAAAGGCATCAGTTGCTCATGTGATCCGAGCTGTAATTCGCTAATTTGCTGCAGACACATGATGTTCCTTTCTTCCCCTGTTTGTTCCCTGAAACCGGTTTGGAAACAGGCCCAGCTTTGACCCATCCCCGCCAGGCCAGGAGTGGGGACTGCTGGTGCTGTGGCAGAGGGAAGCCCCCAGACTCAGGCCAAGGTGGAGGGGCAGAGCAGGGGCTTGGCCCCCCTCGCCGGATTGTTCCCCAGCCCAGGACAGATGGATGCTGAGGCCAGCTCCAGGTGCTCCCTCTGTGTGCTTCTAGGTACGTCTGTCTGTCCAGGGGCTGGGGCCCTCAGGATACTTCAGTTGCCCTGCCCAGCCAGGCCTGCAGCTGGACATTCAGGTGAGGACTGGAAGCCAACTGCCCTCAGGCATGGCAGCTCAGGACCTCAGAGCAAATGCAGGGCTGGGGCAGGCCTCGGGGTCACTGCCCAGCAGGCAGGGGACTGGCCCCCAGACCAAGACATGACGCCCCACTGGTGGATGTCACCTGCTCCTGTCTGGAGCCAGAGCCACGCCTTGTCTACCTGGCTGCTCGGAAGCCAGCTGGCTCTGGGCTGCACGGACCCGCCAGCTCAGGGTGCTCGTGAGGCTGCATCCTTGTGCAGCTGGGGCTGTCTGTGACCTGATGCCGGTATCCACAGCAGGGTGGCCCGGTCTTGCTCCACCTGAAAGGAAATCATTTCTTTAACGTCAGCTAAGTTACTTCCCCTTGAGACACACGGAGGCAGCACATGAGCCTATGTCTCCAAGCCTCTGCTGGGGGCAGAGGTGACCCCACCTGGGCTGCATCCTAGCTGATTGTCAGGTGAGACAGACTCTCAGCCATGTGCCTGCAGCCCCGGCGAGGAATGGGCCCAAGTGTGGTGGCCCCTGGGCAGCCCGGAGCTGGAGGGCACACCTGACACATGGGCTGCAGCACCTCTTCACAGGGTGTACAGCCTCCACTGTGGCTGTGCCAGGGCAGGAGCAAGACCCACAGGAAGGTGTGTCTTTCCATGGATGGGGCTGACCTCAAGCCTCAACTGTACACTGCAAGTCCAGCCATGCCGTGCCACACATGTTCAGCTTCAAAACCAGGCAGACTTTATAACATTCTTAATATAACAGGCTTATTGCCACATGCATTTTAAATAAGTGCAAGATAAAATTAACTCTCATTTGAGCAAACAAGTGGACATCATGGAGCAGTCCACACGGGCCAATTGAGGCTGCATCTACAGAGAGGTTCGGTAGCATTGAAATGACCACTGGAGGTCGGGTGAACTTGAAGTGATGCCTCCTCTCCCTGGCAGGCTACGCAGGGCAGGAGCGAAGTCGCTGTATCTTCAGCCCCTTCCAGCAGGGTTTCAACTTAAAAAGCAAATTTGCCTGTTATTTTATCTCAAAATGAGTTTATTCAGAAATAGCCAAAAGAATTGCAATTCAGGATGTGCATGCTATGCCAAACCACAGGCAAATCCAGAGAACAAACTGGGGAGCTGCCTTTATAGAGAAGAAGGAGAGAGGGCAGGGCTGTTCTAAAGGAAAGTCCATTGGGGCAGAGTGACAGTTCAGGGTGGCAACGGCTTATCATTGGCTGAACTGCAACATCTCTGATTTGCTGAGCTGTGGCATTTCTCATTGGCTGGGCTGTTGCAGGGTGGGAACGGAAATCTTCCCTCAGTAGTAAAGTAGTTGTACTTCCTGTGGGAGATGCAAGTGTTCTCTTTCCTGTTTGGTGACATTGACGATGTGATGGGGTGAGAGCTCCCCCTGCAGGCCTCCCGATCCAGTTTAGTGGGGGTTTCCCTCTCATTTCACAAGGGTCTGGTGGCAGGAACCTGGGAAGTTCCCCCAAAACAGAATAGTTCTGGCCTCTGAGCGAGGAGGGGCTCAGGGCCTGTGCAAGACACCACAGAGCCCCGAGCCCAGCCCTTCAGTGGCCACTGCCAGGAGAGGCCCCAGTTGGGGAGGGGGCTGACCTGGGCCCCCAGGAGCCCATGAGCTCCCCCCGCTTGAGGTCAGGTGGCCTTGTTGATGGTCTGCTACACTCTGGGCGGTGTCCCCTAGGAGCTCAGGATGCTGGGCTGAAGCTTCACACCTGAGCCTGGCAGGAGCAGGCCAGGCCTGGTCACAAAGCCCCTCCCACTGCTGCCTGGTCTGGACCTGGGGGGGTGCTGCTAGAGAGGGGGTTCCTTGGGAGGAAGGGCCTCACAGCGCAGGGGTCAGATGGTGCAGGGGTCAGATGGCAGTTTAAACCGAGGACCATGGAGTTAAAATCTCCCTGGATTAGGGTGAAACTGTGCCTGTACCCACGAGGTTGACATGGGAAACAAAGTAACCAAAGTTTCTGAGTTTGCCTTGCAGAACAGCAGGAGCACCGCTGATAAGAGAGCAGCTTGCTCACAACCTGACTAAGCATGGCGCAAATGTCACAGACTAAAAACTCACTGCATGCAGCACATAGAACCCCCTGAAATTTGCACACATGGGCCAGGAAGGAATACGAAAGACAGTGGCGCCTGCGCTGAGGACTCTTAGAACTTCAGCCCCAAGGCCACGTGCTCCCCCTCCCCCACCTAAAACCCCAGATAAAAACCACTGCTGGTAACTTTTTAGGGAGTTCGCGATTATAGCACTTTGCAATAAAATTCCTACTTTCTTCCACTACACCCATGTCAGGTGGGCTTGTTGCGCTACGGGTGGGCGAACCCACTTCAGGTTCAGTGACACAGTCAGGGTCAGGAGCATGGTGACAAGGAACCAGGGATGGCTAGGCAGCTGCCATGTCGCCCCTGAGGGGCACAGCAGACCCCAGAGGGAACAGAGGAGGGGTGGTGGGGTTTGCCCCCCTACACACCCCTGCACCCACGGAGACAGCTGGTCGGCAAGCCACCAGCCGGGTAATGGCCTCAGCGGGCTGGGAGGGGCTGAGGTGCACAGGGGCAGCAGTGTCTGAGCAGCTCCTGTTACCGGACTCACACACGGGGCATTCGCTCCCAGTCATGGCTGCCTCCAAGAGAGGCTCCACCAGACCCTGGGGTGGGGTGTCCCTGAGGACGGGGAGCCCTGGTGACGGGCATCTGGGCATCCTCGGAGCTCATCGGTGGGCTGCGCTTCCCACTGCCCAGCTGGTTCCCAAGGGTGTGGACAGGGAGCAGGTGCCCAAGCGCAGCATGTTCTGAGTGCCCACTGTCTACAACAACGTCATTGATCAATATATTTGCTGAGCACCTTCCAGCTCCTGGCAAGGGACACCCGACAAGCACTCGAGCGTCCACTCTAGTCGGGGGACAGAGAAAAAGGAGAGGGGTAATCCTACAGTGGTCCTAAGGGGTGGGAAGGACAGGGGAGTGTGCCGCCGGGGCTGGTGGTCAGGGGAGACCTCCCTGGGAAGGTGACCCGGAGCAGGACTATGCACATGAAGAGGCCGAGGGGGGACTGCAGGGACTGTGGGGGCTAAGCGGAGCTCCAGGCTCTAGTCGTGGGCCTGCCCCCCGGGTGCTGCCACAGTCCCAGCTGAGGTCCCATGGGAGGCCCCACGGGAGGTCAGTGCTCGGTGTGACCGCGTCTGTCCTGCGCCTTCATCTGGACAGCCTGAGGTTCACCGATGGAGGCGTGCCCCTGGTCAGGGGAGGTCTTTGCATCCATGGTCCCAGATTTAGAAGAAATGCCTGTGGCTAAGTGGCCCCTGCTGGCCCGGTGCCTTGGTCCCATCACAGGTGGAGGCCAGCGCTAGACCCAAGGGCCACATCCCCAAAACCACCTCCTAGGAGCCCTGTGCGGGGGTCACTGCACTGGGTCCTCAGGCTCCCAGGAGTGCAGGTGTGTGTGTGCACGTGTCTGAGTGTGCACAGAGGTATGTGCTATGTGTGCAGAGGGGGAAAGCCACTGCCTGAGAGGCGTTCCCAGGGACCTGAAATGAAGTTCTGTGATGCTCAGCTGAAGGAAAAAGGGAGAGAAAGGAGCACACCAACCACTGGCCAGCGAACAAGGCCCAGGGAAAACAGAAGCAAAACACTCCTGCAGGAGGGACACTGAGGGGTCAGGCCAGGGAGGGGGCTCCTCTCTCCGGGGCCTCTTGGAAGGCCCCCCCAGCTCAGGGACAGAAGGAGCAATCAGGGACCAGCTTCTGGTTGTTGTTCCCATGAGGCCAGTCAGGTGTGAGCTGCCAGTGATGTACATTGCCTCGGCCTGTCAGCCTAGTGGGCACCATCTGTTCCACAGGCCCAGCCCTCAGGCCAAGACAAATAGGAGTGAGCTTAGGAAACTCGAGAGAGGCATCCGATAGCCCTGATGCAGAGCTAGAGGCTCTGCGTTAGCCTCTCGGAACTTGAAATGGGAGCGATGCGCCCACAGCTAAGGCCTCTAAATGAGAAGCACGCCAGGACCAAGAGACACACAAACTGGCCTTGTTCCTGCCTCGCCTCCCTCAGGACCTGCTCTGCCCAGCCTGCTGGACACGGAAAACGACAGCCAGCTGCCAGCAAACACATCTGGGCCCAAGGGGCTTCTGCTCCGCCAGCTGGCTGCACTCGTCCAACGGGTACAGACCTGCCCTTCAAGGCCAGTGGCTGGGAAGAGCAATCCCAGGTCTGGGGTGATGACCACACGGCAGAGCACAGACGAGCCATGTCCTGGTCAGTCTTCACAGGGCTTGGACATGGGAAAGTGGGGGCATAACTGGGCTGCTCACCCCACACCGGGTACGCACCCCAGCACTCAAGCCCACCCCGGGGCTCAGTGTCCAGAGGGTGTCCATGAAGGGAGAGGGGCTGGCCCTGACCAGGCAGGTGGGAGTCACTTGGCCACACTAGGCTGTTCTGAGTGGTCTGAGAGGGCAGCTGAGCCAGGCCTGGGATCCGGTGCTTGCCCAGGAGGTCACTAGAGCCCGAGCCCAGCATGAGGGGCAAGGGGAGAACGGTGGCCTGTGGGAGATGTGACCAGGGTTAGAGGCTGTAGGGAGGAGAGCAGGGCGTGGGAGAGAGGGTGGGGCACGTGATGCTCAGAGGACAGTAAGGGCAGGGATCCAGGATGGGCCTGGGGAACCCTCATTCTCTGAGCTAACACAGGCGGCTGTGTCCCGGGCCAGGGAGCAGAGGTGCTGAGAGCTACCCACACTTGTGCAGAAGCTTCTGGAGCGGGCGCTGTGGGAAGGCCTCGGGGAATTCCAGTGGGCTAAAGGCTGAGGGGCCAGACCCCACCAGTGCCGCCTGCACACCTGGTCCTGCGTGCTCTCCCCCCGCCAGGCCTCACAGCCTGGACATGCTCCCAAGCAAGGGGCCTGGCCAGCAAGGACAGCGTCCCCTTGTACCTGCCCGTGGCTGCCTGCCCAGGGGCAGGCGAGTATGGGACCTCACTAGTGCAAGGCACGGGTCTGAGCAGCCAACTCTTGACCGTCCTCACACGGCTCTTCAAGCAGCCACACGCCTGGGCCCCTCCAGAGGACAGCCAGACCAAGCCTGCATCTCTGGACCCTGCATGGTTCCCTGCCCCTCCCCCACCTTGGGCCACCAGCAGGCTCCTGTGACAAGCAGGACTCTTGCTCTCCGAGGCCTCAGGTCACCTCCATCCTGGCCCTCCTCCTCCCTCCAGGGAGGTTTGAACAAGTAAACCCACCTTTAAAAGCACACCTGGCGGGTGCGGGGTGTCCAGAATCCATGGGACCCTCTGGTCCCCCTCTGCAACATCTTGCAGTCTAAAACTACTCTAAAAATAAACGGTTCCTTAGAAGCATCAAACTTCACCGTGTCCCTGCAACCAGCGCTCCTGGGGAAGTTCAGTGGACACACTTCTGACAAGAGGCCACTGGGCTGGCAACGCCACGGTCTGGAGTGCCCACTCAGGCCCTGCCCCGGCCAGGAGATGCCCACCGCGGTCTTCACCACACGACCCAGTCTCTGGACAGTGCTGCTTGACCCCGCAGACCCCCTGAGGACTGACACCCCAACCCAACACCCCGAGGCAGGAAAACTGCCGCGCATTCCTGGGCTGGCTGCGAGGCCGATGGCTGGGAGGCGTGGGCCTGTGCCTGGGGCGGGGAGGTCAGGCCCCGCCCCCCCGCCGGCCGCCCCGCCTCCCCGTCGGCTTCGCGGGCCGGAGCCTGGGGCTGGTTTTAATCAAGTTGACAAGGGAAGGATGAAAAGGAGCTGAAACGAGCGGCCGGACGGCGTCCCCGCGCGCGGGGTGGGAGCGCTCAGGGCCCGCGACGCCAGCCGGGGCTTCAAAGGAGCAATTACCGGGGCGGGCGGCGGGAGGCCGGGGAGGAGCGGGGCACGGAGGGGGAGGGCAGGCTAAGCGAGGAGGGGGGAGAGGCGGGGGCGGCGAGGGCACGGGGTGGGGGAGGGGAGGAGGAGGGGGCCGAGGAGGAGGGAGGGGAGGCCCGAGAGGCCGGCGGGAGGCCGTGGCGGCGGCGCGCTCCACCCTGGACCGGGCCTCCCCGCGGAAGCGCGGGCAGGGCGCCGCGGGGCGCCCGTTGAGTGTCGCGGCCATTGTGCCCGCGCTGTGAGCAGCGACCCGCTCAGAGCCCGCTCCCTGGCGCCGTCTCAAAGAGCCTTTGACGGGACCCCCTGGCAGGAGGGCTCACCTGCAGAGACGCTCTATAGAGCCTTTGAAATCGCAGCAGCTGCCAGGGGCTGTCGGCCGGGCACCTAGGGGGACGAAGAATGGGGGACCCGGCCCTTTGAATGAGAGGCCACTTGGAAACAGCAGGCATGTGCCAAGCCTGCAGACGGGGAAAGAAAAGTGTGCTTCATTGGTGACTCACTGTTTGAAGGGGACCCTTTCTCAGCCTAGGCGCCCTCATGTGCATGACAAAGGGGCCGCGGGGCTTGGGCTGCCAGGCCAACAGGCCCGGCAGGGCGTGCACAGGGCGGCCAGTGCACTCGAGTGTGGCCGGTGCATCCCACGGTGGAGCCCAGGCCTCTCCGCGGCATCTCCTGGTCCCACACTCCAGGCGCTCCTGTAGGGAAGCAGAGGGTCAAGGGTGCCGGCCCTCCGGAGCAGCCCCCTCCCCGAGTGCCTGCCCTGGGCCAGAACTGTAACCATCCCGGTGTTTGCTGAAACCAGAGCTGCCTGTACAGGAACCACAAAGGAGAGTTTGAGGCTGGGGAGCCCTTGTGCCACAGCGTCCCTGAAGCAGGGAGCCTAGCTTTCCTTCGCTGTCCCCTGAAACTGCCCGTGGGAGCACTGAAGAAACAGCGGCCTCCCCACCCCAAGCCCTGAGGCCCAAAGGGCTGAACACTCTTCCGCAAGCCCGAGGTCTGAGCCTGGGGGAGGCGAAAGCATCATTCACAGCCACCCTCCCCCAGCACCCTTAATAGACTCAGAGGTGCCGGCCCCCCTGTCGGCCCACAGCTTAGCACCAGCTGCTTCCTGACCCCACACCCGTGGGAGGAGGAGCAGGTCTGGCCTGGGAGGCCCTCTGGGGAGAGGCAGGGCAGTGGAAATGGTCCTCATCAAAGTGTCCTCACTGGGGACACGGGAGAGCCCCCTGGGGAGGGACATCTGAGGGTGTGCTCACCGCCCACAGATCTGGGACCCAGCCTCAGCTTGTGGTCTGAGCTGGGCTCTCTGCATCCCCATGCCCACCCCATCCTGGTCAGGTGGGGTGCCCTTCAGAACCCTGTGGATGAGGAGGAGTAGAGGGGTGGCTGCCTGCCTCCTGGGGCTCAGCACACCTCACAGGCAAGAACCCAGGAAGCATTGTTCTTCTTTGGGTCATGCGTGGCTGGAGACCACCCAGCCCTGCCCTGGCAGGGTGAAGGGGATGTGCTCGCTCGTCATGGGTGACAGAGGGTCACATGGCAGCAAGGGCCTGGGCCCTTGGAGCCTTCAAGCCTGGTCTTCCTTCAGCTTTTGCCTCAGCCCCTTTGTGGACCTTGGCTGAGAGTGCTGCCCTGCCCCAACCCTCAGCAAGTCAGGCCACCCCTCAGAGCACAGGGAGCCCTCAGCCTCCACCTGCATGGCTCCCTGGCATCCTGGGCCCCTTGCTGCTGACTTTTGGATGGACGAGCACGTCTAGGATTTCATGTGTGCCTCAGAGATGGTCCAGGGACTTGGTGCTGGGTTGAGGGTGACAGCTTAACAAGGGTGCACAAAATGGGACCCCCACTCAGGCTTGGTCATCAAGGGAGGGAAGAACAATCCAGATCCCGGGTTCCAGACAAGGCCCTGTCCAGGTTGGCCTGACACAGAGGCCATGTGTGGGTCCAGGTCTGGGACATGGGGTGCCATCCGGGAACTAAACTCCAGCAGGCAGGTGCTGCCCTCCATGTGGGCCTGGCAGTGAGCTCCCCTGCTGTGTGCCTGTCACCTGGTCCCATCTGGGGTCTGGTAACACCACAGTGTGCCCCACTCGGCTCCCTCCTGACTGAGCCCAGGGCCCAGACTCCCTCCCTCAGGACTGGGGAAGAATCGTGGGTGGTGGCAAATTTTCGGAAATGTTCGCTAAGCCAAGCCCCCCCCCCCAGGTCTTTAACGGTCTTTTAGACCAGAATTGAATTAGGTACTTGATGGTTAATTACCCTGTATCTTAGAAGATTGTTTTCAACCATAACAAGCCTCAGGCCGTGAGCTGTCCACAGATGCACACAACTCACAGCCTGTCCTCTTTGATCAAGAAGAGGAATTCCGCAGGCCCTGTCAGGCCCTAATTGGCCCCTAGTCTCAGCAGAGCTCCTGAGTGCAGCCCCCACCACCTCCCACCCACTGGAGGAGTAGACAGCTGCTAGAGCCTCTGATCTGAGGCCGGAGGGAGCTTCTGAATCTTCATGCCTGACCCTGCAGCCCCTCACTGGGAGGAAACTCAAAGTCCACGGTTTGCGTGATCCCATCCTGTCCCCCTGGCCCCGTCGGCCTTGCCTCTGTCCCCACAGCACTCCTGCATTAGTCTCTGCTCAGATGTCCCTCTTCCAGTCTCCCTGACCACACCACCCAAACGTCCCTCTCCTGTTTCTTTGCCATCAAGGCTTGAGGGCTGCTGGGGGCCACGTTCCCACCCTAATGCTTCCCCGTGTGTGGGGAGCCCCTGATTTACTGCATCCCCGGAGAGGTTGAGGCACTTGCCCAGTGGCCACTGTGGAGGGTGGACAGGGCCCAAGGGGCCCGAGCCCCTCCTTCCCCTTGACTGGGCGCGGGCTGGGGCAGTGCAGGGTGGGCTGCCCCTTTCTGGGCTGGCCTGTTTGGCTCTCACACCACGTTAGCACCCCCAACTTGGCCATTTTCAGGAACGGAGTCCACACTCCTCTTCACGTTCTCCCTGAAGTGGATGGTGTTCAGTGTGCAGGAACACGCCAGAATGTCCCGTGTCTCCCCGCTGGTCCTGACCCGCCCAACACCAGGCAGCGGGGAGGCCCCAGCTTTGGTTTATTTAGGCCCTGGAACTCAGCCCGGCTGGCTGGTGTTGCCCTTTGCAGAAGCGTGACGGTGCCAAGCTGAGGGTCCACCACAGACAGGCGGTGGGGCCGGCACATGTGCCCAGTGCCTGTGTGCTGGTCCTGAACCCAGACCCCCAGGGCCACGAGGGGGCTGCTCCTCTGGCCTGTCACCAGGGCCAGGCTGGGATTGGCCTGAGGCTCCTGTGTGTGGCCTTCCTCCACGCCTGCAGGGATCTGAGGCCCGAAAGGATTAGGCCGGATTACAAGCCCCAGAAGCCTACCCCCGCAGTGGCTCGGAAGTGTGAGTGGCCCACCCGTTCTGGCTGGAGTGGTCCCTGTTGCAAGGCGGGTCAGGGAGGGCAGAGGGCACCTTTGCGGGACCCCCACTTCTTGGTGGGTGGAGGGCCTCTGTCTACAGAGGGAGACTTGGCCTGCTGACCCAGAGACCGGCCATCTGTGCCTTCCCCACTCAAGGCCCGGGCAGCCGGAATGGGCAAGGGCCCAGGTCAGGAATGGCCACACTCTTCCCTCCCTCTGAGCAGCAGGACCGAGTAGCCCCTGCTTCTTCTCCCTGAGGCCACCTGCTGACATCTGTTGCTGGCTACCCGCCCTCCCCCAGCGCCTCTGGGCCTGGCTGATAGGAGCAGACGGGAGTGAAGTGGGCAGGGGCCTTGATGACCACAACAAATGGAATTCTTTGTAAGTTTGCTTCAGCTTGTCTAGGGAAGACCAAACAGGAAACTGAGGCCCAGAGAGGTTAAGATGCCACGTCAGGTGGCACAGCCCCTCAGCAGAGCCTAGAGGACTAGAACCAAGTATGTGACTTGCAGCCTGGAGGCCTCATGCGCTTCCCCTCACCCTCTTCCCACCTCCTCTAAGTCCCATCTGTAACCAGCGCTTGGCCTCTGCCTGGCTGGGCTCTGAGCTCCAGGAGGTGGGGGTGACCAGAGGCAGCGCAGCGCTGGGCAATGCAGGAGAGTGGGTGGGGGTCTGAGATGCGGGCACCCTCTCCAACTCGACTCATGCCCACAGGCCTCGGCAGCTACAACCTTCCACCTGTCCCAAGTGTGAGGGGCTTGGCCCTCAGGTGTCTTGCCCCGAGGCCTGAGCAGCTGGGTGGATGGGCAGCTCCGCGGGGGCTCCCAGCACCTCCCCAACTCAGGCTTCTTGCCGCTTTTCTAAGAGTCTGATGTTGCTGATGACTCGGGAAAGAGAGATCTTCCTCTGGGGCGGAGGCAGAGGGACACAGAAAACCTTGAAAGGAAATGAAAACACCAAAGTTATGGCTGCGATTGTCTGAAACTACCTGGTTTTGAATGTTAACAAGGGAACGAGGTCCCTGGGGCTGTGGGGTCTCCTCTTCTCTTCCTGTAGTCAGGGAATTGTGATGGATTGCACACTCATCCCCGCGTCCGTCTGATGGCCCGCCCTGCTGAGGCCCCTTGACACCCCTCGTTGTCCCGACCCCTCCCCTGGCCCTTGCAGGCGTCAAACCCCTTCTAGCCTCTCTGAGCTTCTGGAAACCACAGGACCGAGGCTCTGGAATCGGGGTCTCAGCTCTGAATTCCAGGCCCAAGCAGAAAAATGACCAACTCACCCGCTGGACTTCACGTGAAGATCAGAGTCGATTGCTTTTGGTGGTCCCTCTGTGGTGTGGCCCGGGGTGCAGCCGCTCTGCTGAGAGAGACGTGAAGCCCCTGTGGACCGCCCCCCCAACCCCCCGAACACGGCCCCCCACACCAGGGCTCAGCCTGGCTGAGTCTCCACAGACCGCCAGCAAGCCAGAGGAGAATTCCGAGGCTCACTGGCCCTGTCCACCTCATGAGGACAGGCCTCCTTCCTGAACAGGTTCTCATAACTCAGACACTCCATAAACACCTAAAGCTGAATGTGGGTCAGCCTGAAAGGTGGGAGAACGCCATCACAAAAGTGTCAGGCACCTTCCCCACTGCTCAGAAATCCACCGATTGTTCACGACCCTGTATCTCCGAGATGGTTAAGAAACTTTCCTGCAAACGACGTGCCCTGTGGGCCTGGCACGTTCACTGCAGAGCACATGGTGTCGGACCAAGCAAGGGGCAAGGTTGTGAGTGACCGTGTTCTCCAGAGCCTCTTGGTGGGGCTGGCCCAGCTGCTCTCCTTGGACGGGCCAGGCCACCCAGGCGCCTCCCACAGTGTCCACACCCAGGGGCCGGAGCAGGAGCAGTGCCGGGAGCCTGGTCCAGGGCCCCACTGCCGTCCTCCCCTGCCGCCGGCCACTGGAAGCCTCCAGACAAGGGAGGCGTATGTTACTCGGGTCCAAAGGTTGGCGGGGCTCTGGAAAATGGGGGAGGCAGGGGAAAGGCGTCTGCTGTTCGGTTTATTTTTAACGCCTTCTCATTCTGGGGTTCCTGGCTATGTTCAGAGTCCCTCCGAAGCCGGGCTGCTTGGGGTCTTCCCGGGAGGGGGCTCAGCCCTGGCCCACGGCCTCCACAAGAAAGCGCTGGGCCCTCGGACAACAAAGGAAATCAGTTCCGCCGTCTCCATGCAGCTAAGTGGCTCCGCGGCCCCTGAAGCGATCTTCACAGCCGAGGAAGCGCAATCGCGGGTTTCCAGCTCATTAACCACAGGCCCCTCCCCGCCTCGAGCCCAGGCCGCCATTGTCCGGAATGTGCCGCCCATTTACCCAGGCCCTTTGAGCACTCCTCCGCATTGTGGGCACGCCCGGGGTGTCCTGCCTCGGCCGGCCGGACGACGCCCCGGCCACGATTAAGGGGCTGGACGCCATGGGCAGAAGGTCGGATGCAAACTTCTTTAGCATGGTGCCCGGCCACTGGGACCCTGGCCGCGGTGTCCGGGTCAGGGGCGCTCTCCGCACAGCTGGGGGCGGGGCGGGGAGCACGAACCGACCTTCTAACTTCCCGGGGGGTCCGGGGGGGCAGGCCCAGGAGGACCCCTCCGTCTCTCCCTTCCCCACCCACGACCCCGAGCTGGCCCCCTCCAGGGTGCATCCGCCCGCGGTCCGGAGGGCTCATGAACATCCCTTCAATGGTGAGACGGCCGGGGGCCCCGAAAGGCTCCCGCCCACATCGCTCCCCTTCCCCTCTCCAGAGAGGCAGCCGCCCGGCCCCACGCAGACCTGGGACCACCCCTCACGCGCTCACGCACTGGGTGGGTTCCGAGGGCGGGGTGCGCCCTGGTTTGGGCAGCAGGGGAGTGACCCTGCCGTTTTTTCCCGCGGCTCCGAGAAAAGCAGTGAGGCCTCCGACCATCTCCTCTTGCCTTCCCGGGGCAGGGGCTGCCTCGGGACTCCTGGCGGGGACCCCAAGCTCAAGGCTGTCACTTCCTCTACCCTAGCCCAGGGCAGCACCAGCCCTCTGGCCCGATGCCACGCACATTTCCCTAGACTGCCCAGAGTCCTCAAGGCAAGCCCGCAGCGTCCCTCCACGTGCTTCCAGAATAGAGCCCTGACCGGCCACGCCGGCAGCCCCAGGACCCGCCCTGCCCTCAGTGTCCACTTTCCCCTCACTCCCTACCATCTGGCTACAGCGCCTCCTGCTGCTCCGGCATCTTCGCCTTTCCAGGCCGCTCCCACCAGCCCCTTCTTAGCCCAGAGTCCTGATGAAGGGCTCTTCCCCAGACAGACTGTCCGTTGTGGACTGCATTGTCCAGAAATGGCCACGACAACACGTGCTCTTCTGTCCCCTACACTCTGGGTGGGCCGTTTTAACTCCCAGAAGAACACTGATGGAGAGAGGCTGCGGCTTCTGCGGCTTCCGCCGGCTGGCTCTCTCCAAGCGCTGTGGCCCCCCTCCTGCGTGGGTCCCGTGGCCCCTCCTCTCTGAGCACCGTGACCCTGGCCTCTGCCATCAACATCTCTCTCTGCTCCAGCCTCCCCTCTCCTCCCAAGCCAAGGCCTGTACAAAGGTTGCCCTGCATGGCTTGCCCCCCAGGATGGACCCTCAGCCTGGGCGCAGGTGGAGTGAGTGCCCGCCTTGCTGGCCTCCCTGCGGTTTCTGCTCTCAGCTGTGCAGGTGAGAGGGCAGGACGGGGTCCCAGGGGAGGAACTCGGCACACGTACCCCAGTAAGGAGTTTCCCACAACCTCCGGTGACTCTGCGAGGCAGAGATGTTTGTAATAAATACTTGTGCCAAAAACGTGACGCTCGTGCAGCATTCCTGCCCTTTACGAGGCCTTCCTTGCTCTTGTGGGACCCACTGAAATGGGAGGCAGACCCGGTTCTCAGGCCAGCTCTCTGCTAAGTTGAGAGGAAACAGGAGGGCGCGGGGCAGGGCCCAAGACCAGCCGGCACCTCAGGGTCCCACAGGGACTGCTTGATGCAGGAAGGTGGGGGTTCCACGGTGGGGGGCTCTGCTGCCTGTCCAGGGTCCCCAGCACTCAGAGGTTGTGCCATTGCCCTCTCCCTGGTGAGCGGTCCCCTGGACCTCCTGCTCTGTCTCCTCACTGGCCAGGGCACCTACGGCCTAACCATGGTTCGAACTCTGGCCTCAGTTCTCGCTTCCACATTTCAAGTCCCAATCATAATTGTTTTCTTTTTCAACACCTCAAAAAAATGGCTTCTTTTTGAGCTTAAACTATACAGACCCAGGAATGGCACTGATAATTTTCTGAAACCTCCAGTGTGGCAGAGGCTGGTCAGCAAGAGTGACATAATCTGAAGACGCCTGGGTGGCCTGTGATGAGCTGGGGAGGAACCGGTACAGGTGGATGCACCGGCCTGGCCACAGGGCAGGAAAGGAGAGTGCCTGGGCTGGCGCCCCTGGCTGGCTCCACACCACTGGGTGTGTCTGGGGAGATCTGCAGAGATCCAGCCCTCAGGGACTCGTCACCAGTTGCTAAGCTGGTCTCTCCACTCCAGTTTGCAGAGCACCTGCCTGAGCCTGGAAAGCGGGAAGCTCTTACGTGACACGTGGGAGGTGCCTGCCAGGTGTCACTGTGTTAAGCTGGGCAGGTATGGCTGTGCCATGCTGGGGTGTCACCCCTACCAGCTCTGGCCGCCTGGTCTTTGACTCACCCATGTGGGTGCCAACCCAGAACTTAGGGGTGACCCCACTTCTGGCTGAGATGGAGGAACAGGGACAGGATTTACTCTCCTGCCTGAAACAACCAAGAAGCAAACAAGATATATGCAATAGTTTTCAAGAGACTGTACATCAGGCCATGAAGGACAGCAGTTACTCAGAGACAGGAAACAAAGAAGGTGACCCTACGATCAGCCTGGCTCACGGCCAGGGTGCAGGCAGGGAACCAGCTGGAGTCTGATGGGCTCCCTGGGTGAGGAGATGGAGCTGAGAGAGTCTGGGGAGACAAAGGAGCCTGAGGTCAGCAGGACAGAAGACCAGAGAGGGCAGAGCTGCACAGAATGAGAACTCGAGTTCCTCAGAGGGCCTCTGCAGCTCAGCTGAGAACTGACCAGCATGTGCACGTGAGGAGACTAACCAAGTTGTAGATCACAACATCCAAATGTGTTAGAGAGTCTTGCGCCGCGCTCACTCAGGCCTGGGAACAGCGCGCGCCTGTTCCCACCAGCCGATGGAAAGCTCCTTGATCCATGGGGCTTGGGGAGGGGACAGAGGGCCCTGCCTCAGTTGGGGAATAATTAGCCCTGGATGAGCACTGCTGCAGACCTGCCTGAGATCTCTTAAAAGGAAGCCTCAGAGGACCAAGCATTTCCAAAGAACTCACCCATGTCCCAGAACAAAACTCAAGGACATCCATAGGAATGTGAAACTGTCCAGCAGCCAACAAGCTGAATTCATAAAGTGTATCATCCAATCAAAAATACCAAGAAGCAAATAAGTAGAGCTATGACCCTTAATGAAAGGAAAAAATCAGTCAAAATTGACCAAGAACTGATACAGATGATAGGCTTAGCAAAAAAGTTATTATAACAATACTCCATTGTTAAAAAAGTTAAGTGAGACATGGAAGATATAAAAAAGACCCAAATAGAACTTCTAGAGATGAAAACTACAATGTCTGAAGCCAGAAACACACTGAGGAAGATTAATGGCAGAATAGACATCACACACAAAACAAAAGATTAGTGAACTCGAAGACAGAGTGGTAGGAATTACCCAAAATAAAACTCAGAAAGAGAAGACACTTTTTTAAAAAGTGAAAAGAGCATCAGTGGAACCACTTCAAGAGGATCAAGATACATGTGATTGGTGTCCCCAGAGGAGGAGGAAGTCATAAAAAATGTTTGAATAATGGCTGATAATTTTCCAAATTGGATGAAAACTCTAAATCCACAGATCCAAGAAGTTCAACAAAAACTAAGCATGAGAAACACGAGTAAAATTACACCAAGGCCTGTCATAAGCAAATTGCTTAAAACCAGTAATAAAGATAATCTTAAAAGTAGCCAGAGAGAAAAGACACCTTATGTACACAGGAACAAAGATAAAGACCATAGCAGATTTCTTGTTGGGAAGAGTGCCAATGAGAAGACAGTGGAGCAACATCTTTAAAATACCAAATCCTGTCAACTTATAATGCTATACCTGGGAATTATCTTTCAAAATTGAAGGGGAAATAAACACTTTTCCAGGCATACAAAACCTGAAAGAATTTATGAGCACACTTGCACTACAAGAAATATTAAAGAAAGTCCTTACACAGAAGGTAAGTGATACCAGATGGAAATATGAGTGTACAAAAAAATGAAGAGCACCAAAAATTGTAACTACATGGAGGAATAGAAAAGATTTCTTGTTATTATTTAAATGTCTTTAAAAGATAATTCACCATTTAAACAGAAATGATATCAGTGCAGTGTGGGGTTTATAGCACATAGAAGTAAAGGGTATGATGACAACAGCACCTGGGTCTGGAGGGGGAAATGGAGACCCCAGACACGCTTGTGAATTCCTACACTACACACAAAGTCTGATGATATGGCTAGCAGGTAGACTGCGGTCAACTGAAGGTGTATACTGTCAACCTGAAAACAGCCACTAAAATAATAATAAGACTTATAGCTAAGAAGCCAACACAGGAGATATATTGGATAATAAAAAATATTCAATTGATCCAAAAGAAAGAGAAAAACAGAAGAAAGAACAGATGGGAATTTATAAAATTATTAGTAAGAAAATAGATTTAAACCTAACCATATCAATAAGTACACCAAATGTAAATGGTCTAAATACCCTATTAAGAGGCAGAGGCTGTCAGAATGAATAAAGGACCTAGACCCAACTACATGCGGCCTACACAAAGCACTCTTTAAAGATAAAGACAAACTTTGCTAAAAGTGAAAGCATGGAAAAGATATTCCACACCAGCACTGGTCAAAATAAAGCTGGAGTCTCTCTACTAATATTATACAAAATTGACTTTAGAGCTAAGAAAATACAGAAGCATTTGGTATTGCTAAAGGAGTCAATTTGTCAAGAGGACATAGCAATCTTAAACATTTATCAACCTAATAAGACAGTTTCAAAATACATGAAGTAAAAATTGGTAGAACCACAAAGAGAAATAGGCAAACTCACAATTCCTGTTGAAGATTTCAATACCACTCCCTCAATAATTGATTGAACAAGTAGGCAGAAAATCAGCAAGGATACAATAGACAGGTGACTATCAACCAACTTGACCCAATGGATGTTTATTGACCACCCTACCCAGCAACAGAAGAATCTATATTCTTTTCAAGGACCACAGAACATTGACCAAGATAGACCATATTCTGGGCCATAACACAAGTCTCAATAAATGCAAAAGGACTCATGTCAAACAATGTGTGTTCTCTGCCCACAATGGAAGTAGACTGAAAATCAGTACAGAAACATCCCTGGAAAATCCCCCAAATACTTGGAAACTAAATAACACACTTCTATGTGAACCTGGGTCAAATAAGAAATCAAAAGGGAAATTAGTATTTTGAACTGAGTGAAAATGAAGACGTATCAAAATTGTGGGATGCCACTGAAGCAGGAAAATTCATAGCACCAAATGCAGTGCTAGAAAAAAGAAAGGTTTAAAGATCAATCACCAGCTTCCACATTTAGAAACCTGGAAACGAAGAGCAAACAGAACCCAAACTAAGCAGAAGAAAGGTACCAATAGAGTCAGTGACCCGAGAGCTGGGTCCTTGGGACCAGGAGCGTCGACAGGCCTTGGGCTACTCAGAGCTGGGCCAGCAGGCTCCGCGGGTTCTCAGTGCACCTTCGTGCCACAGTCCTGCCTGTCCAGCCTGCCCCAGAGCAGGTGCCCGTGGCCCATGTGGCCCAAAGCCCTGGGTCTAACTACTGTCCCCCTGGGGCCTCAGAGCTGAAGTACCAGGCCTGGAGCGGCAGTGTGGCTGTGCCTGCTTCCGAGCCATCCTGCACTCAGTCTTGTCCCCTCCTGAATGGTGTTGTCCCCCCAACCCCCAGCCTTGTTTTCAAGCATCTCCAAAGAAAAGTTGTTAATCCTCAAAATAAAACAAATATTCACAATTTGGTAATCCCAAAAGAGCATCCTATAAATATCTGTGGAGCCCTGGCCCACACCTGGGACTGTACCGCGAGCCTGTCCTTGGGTGGGACACAGGACAGACGCTGTTTCTGCACAGGGGGGCTTCGGCTGGCCCGCTGCTGTCCTTGTGCCCACTCAAGGACCCCCCAGCCCTGCCTGGTCTCTGCAATAGGACCCCCAACAGCCAGTTCCCCCAGGAGGCAGTGCCCCACCCCTGCTGGACATAGGCAGTCAGCCTGGTGGCCGCCTCTCAGCTCTGCCAGACAGGAGGCCGAGGAGGAGCAGACGGACCTCTAACCTCGGATGCCAGCTCAGGAGGCCGGGTTACCTGCACCCCAAGCAGGGCAGGGCCAGTCACCCCACAGATAAAGAGGTGGCTGGGGGCGCAGCACTGAGCTGCCCCAGTCAGGGTCAGGGCAGGCCCAAGCCCCCTCAGGACATGAAGAAAAGAGTAGGATATGAGGAGAGCAATCGGGGTTCAAGCCCCAGACCCTCATCCTTCCAGAAAGTGAGTCTGTTTTTCAGTCTCCTGGCATGTCCAGGGCGGGAGGGAGGCTGGGAGGGCTGAGCTGTGGCTGGGCTGAGGGGCCAGAGAGCAGCTTCTTGAGCATGCGTGGTGAAGTGAGCACCGGGCAGACGTCCCTCGGACCTGGAGGGGATCCCACATCCCCGGACGCCCAGGGACCACAGAACTGCCCCTCCCCTGGATCTGTCACACTCCCCACTTCTCTCTGGCCTGATCACAGTGACCACCGTGTGTGTGGTGAGCCGGCTGCAGGGCTGCTGCCCACCAGGCACCCAAAGCCATGGCCCCCTGGCCTTGCAGAAGTCTGACCCAGCAAGGCGTCAGAGCCTAGGAATCCGAGTTTAAGGGGCCAACTGCTTAGCAACTGAGAATTTGTGGTAGTGCTTCCCACTCCTGGAAGGACTCAGCGGCATTCCAGGGAGCCTCTGGCCAGGGGCCAGGACCTGGGGTTCTGAGAGGGACAGGAGCAAGGCCTCCAGAGAAACGGGGGGCAGGAGTGGGGCAAGGTGTGTGCTCAGCAGGCCCTAGGCCCTGACCCTCTGCCCAGGCCCCACGTGTGCATCAGGTCACGCCTGGTTCATCAGCTCAGCCAGTGCCAGGCCCTGGACTGAGGCAACGAGAGAGATAGAAAGAGACAGAGACAGAGACAGAGACAGAGAGATAGAGAGATCGAAAGAGACAGAAACAGAGAGAGAGAGAGATGATCAGACAGAGGTGCACAGAAGCAGCTTCTGGGGCTGGCGAACCAGGAGGGAGCCCCACTCTGCCCCTCTGAGAAGCCTGCTTTTCTGGCCCCAGAGGAAGCCCTCATCCATCCTCAGGGGACCATGCCCCTGCCCCAGCCCTGGGGTCCTGAGGCTTGGGCCCAGGGCATTTACGTCCAGGAGGCACTCACAGAGGGCAGCCTAGCCAGTCTCGGAGTGGACAGCAGCAGGTGTGCCAGGCCCTCACAAAGACGCAGACCACCCCCCACCTGCCTTCTGTCACTGTGGTTGGGCCAGTCAGCACCCTGGGCTTGGTTTAGCAGAGTGGAGGCACCTGAGAGCACATCCCACCTAAGGCGCTGTGGCGATGGGGCTGGGCAGGCAGAGGGAGGGAGGCTACGAGGGAGGCTCCAGGACGCGCCAGGGAGGCATGGGCTTCTGGGAGAGCTGGTGCTGGAGCAAAGGTCCCAGCATGCCCCAGGGCCCGGGCTCCCTGCTGCCTCTGACTCGTGGCTGAGCCGTGGAGAAGAAGCTGGGAGTGGGGCTGAGCCCCAGAGACAACACCAGGTCCACCTGCCCCTTGGGCAGCGTATAGAGGAAAGAGCGCAGACTTCAGAGTCACACAGGGCTGGGCCCATCCTGCCTGACCCCCACCAAGTCGCCCCTGTCTCTGAGCTGCAAGTTCCTCTCCCACAAAAGCAGGGGTGAGGATAGGTACCTCAGAGGGTGGGTCGGCTTCCCGTTGCAGCTGTAACAAGTTATGATGACTGAGTGACTTAAAACAGCACAAGTTTATCATTGCATAGTTCTGGAGCTCAGAAGTCCAAGGGCCTCCCTGGGCTAAAGTCAAAGTGTCGGCAGCTGGTTCCTGCTGGAGGCTCCAGGAGAGGCCTGGTTCCTTGCTCCTAGAGACTGCCCACAAGAGCTAGCACTCCTCGCTCCGAGAGGCTGCCCAGAAGAGCCAGCACTGGCTGGCCGAGCCCTTCTCACGCTCTTCTCTCTGGCTCTCCCTCCCCTTCAAGGACCCTCTGATTAGATTGGAAGAGCCAGGATGACCTCCCCATCTTGCGGTCAGCTGATGAACAATCTTAATCCCACTTTTGCCATGGACCCTGACATCTTCCCAGGTCCTGGGGATTAGGCTGTGGATGTCCTGGGGGTCATTCTGTACTGGACACAGTTATATGCACATTTCACTCTGGATAGGGGGTCGCTCAATAAAGATGGGCCACTCCTCTGATTTCCCCCTTTGGGAGGTTTGGTAAAGAGTAAGTGTGAAAGTGAACTGGCAGAAAAGACGGAAGGTGAACAGGAGACGGAAAGAAGGGAGGGGACGCCATGAAGGGACGGGGGCCACAGGATGAGCCCCCACGTTCATCGGAGCCTTTCCCATCTCACAGGCCTCGTCTGACTGAGAGCAGCTCCTCTCCTGAGTACTGCCAAAGCATCCCCAGGTGGACCTCATATGCCTACTGGAGGACCTCCTGGTCTACCTGGTGCCCTTCATGTCGCACCTGGTGCCCCTCATGTCCCATCTGGAAGATCTCATGTCACACCTGGTGCTCCTCATGTCCCACCTGGAAGACCTCATGTCGCACCTGGTGCCCCACGTGTCCCACCCTGGAAGATCTCATGTCGCACCTGGTGCTCCTCATGTCACACCTGGAGGACCCATGTCACACCTGGAGGACCCATGTCCCACCTGGTGCTCCTCATGTCCCACCTGGAAGATCTCATGTCCCACCTGAAGGACCTCATGTCCCACCTGGTGCTGCTCATGTCACACCTGGAAGACCTCATGTCCCATCTGCCCCCCTTTATCACAGCTGCCAGCTGCTGGAGCTCTCATCAACTGGTCCCCCTCTGGCTAGAGTCGTGCGTAAAGAGCCACTTGTGTTTGGACAATTATCCAACAAGTTGAGAAGGAAAAAGTCAAAGACTCCAACACAAATGCCTTTGGGATGGGGAGTGGCCCTGGCCTTTCAGGATGAATGGGAGGCTGTCTGGGCCAAGGCTGACAGCAATGATGTAAGAGGATGAGGCATAAATTGGTGGTTTCCAACCCAGCTTTTCCTTGGAGATTACACTGTCTGGGAAGCACAGCCTTTGGAGGAGGCCCAGAGCCGGTGGTCCTGCCCTGGAGTGAGACCCTGGGAGTCAGCTGCCCGCACGAAACAGGCCAGCAATCGTCCCATTGTGCGCAAACTGATGATTACCACTGGCTGCGAGGCAGCAGGGAAAAGTCTGCTCGGTTTTTTCCCATCAAAGACTCAATATGCGTCATCGATATCCAAAAGGGGACAATTACTTTCTTCAGTAACGTGGTGTCACCTTTAATCCCACATCACGGTCTGGAACAGGCTTTACATGACCTTAGCTCCACAGCATCAAACGCTCCCCTCCACCAAGTTTTAAGAAGAGGGAGAGGATTTCTGTTTCAATTCTGTCCAGTTCCAAACTTGGCCGTATAAATCCTGCAAAACAAAATCCATTCTCAAAACTTACCCCGTTACACTGACTCCACTGAGGAAGTTCCTGGCACTCATTTCTGAAAGCTAAGAGTGTGTTCACTCCCTGTGGAGTCAGCACCAAAAGGAGGCACCAAAACACAGGACAGAAGAGCTTTGCTGGACCTTCGGTCCCCTCCTGGCTCAGAGCAAACAGCAGGTCATTGTGGGCAACAATGCCACTCAAACTGGGGACAGTATCTGCCAAAGTGTGGGGTGAGCAGAGCAGTCTTTGGGGTTTTGCCATCATTGCAGGGGCACACCTGGGACGGGGCGGGGGCATTGACGTCAGCACCTACCAGCCTCAAGAAGGGCCCATTACCAGAGGATCTGCCTGGCGTCCTGTCCACACAACACGCCTAGCTGGCCTGCTCCTGGGCTGCTGGGAAGCCAAGTGCTTGCAGGCACCGTCGTCCCTCCTGGTGGCCAGAGACAGTGTCCAGGCTCCCTTTACACATGAGATGCGAGTTTCTGTGCCCAAAGCCACCATGTTGACAGAAGTGGGTCCCTTCTCACCCCCACTACTCCCTGCCCACCTCCTCCCAGAGCCTCTGCTGGCCAGGCCCAAGTAGGGGCTGGAGATACTGCTGTGCTGGAGACCTGCTTGTGCTCAGCATTGGTGTCTGGGTTTGCACATCCAACACTGGGGGCTCCCCAACTCTCCCCCATCCTCCTTCCCTCCTCTGCCCCCCTGCTGAAGCCAGTGCCAGGCGGGGGCCTGGTCAGTGCTGGCCCAGCTGTGCCCTGCCGGGAGGGACAAACACCAGTGCTGACACCCACAGGGAAGGGCAAGATGTCCTGAAGGTCAGCACCGACGCCTGACCCTGTGACCCCGTCCTTCCCCCAGGCCAGCCAGGCGACAGCGCAGGCTCCCACTTCATCCAGACGCCACCTTTGGAGCGTCCTGAGTGGACATGGGGCAGGCTGGGGCGGCTGGCTGGTCATCTTTATTAAAATTCTTCTTCAAACGCTCCCGGGAGGGGCCTGCTGAAGATAAACTACTGGGAGAGAGGCCTTCAAAGGACGTGCTTTAATGATGCAATTGTTTTCCATTGTGGGAGATCAAGATTTGGCCACCCTGAAATATATCTCTTTACCTTGTTTTCTCTGAGGGACATTTGACCTCCTCCACTAACTGCCTAAAGAATTTGACATGGTGGCTCCCTCCTGGAACAGATCTTCTATCATGATGGCTGTAATGATAATGCAAAATAGATGTTACAATGGGAGGGGCACCAAGCCCCTTTTATCAAAAAACTCTATCTCTCCCTGACCACATTATCTATAGATGACCCTAAAAAAAATTGTCTTCTTGCCCTCTGAAGTCCCAGACCACTACCCACCCCCAACACCTCCCTCGCCTTTAGCTACAATACTTAAGCAAGCAGCTTAGACAGACAGACGAGTTGCTCATTTCTGAGTTTCTCCCATGTATACATGTTATTAAACTTGGTATTATTTTCTCCTGCCAACCTGTCTTGTTGATTATTTGGCCAGCCATTAGAACCTTAAGGAAAAGGGCAGAGGGGGATTCTCCCTCTCTCCCCACACCATCAACTCAGCACATCTTTACTACATTAGAAAGGGACAATCCATCTCAGAATATAGAAAGAGCTGATCCAGCCACAGACACCAGGCCTGGCCCCAGAGCCTGCCTGAGGGCCCCTTTCAGCAATGCTTCTAAATTTGTATGGAGAAAAACCTTTCCAGTGAATGTCTCTGGCTGAGCTGGACAGTTCAACTGTCCCCAAAAGCTGGATTTCATTAAAGGAACTTTGGTTCTTCATAAATAAATATATATTGATTTAGGTTGCTGTTTCTGTGCTCTGGGAAATTAATTGGACATAAAGTCGTTACCCGCAAACCACTCTCAGGATTTATTCTAAAACTCAGCGAGGTGCTTCCCTTCCGGGAGAGCCTGCGCAGCGGCTCCTCGTCTGCAGCACCCAAGGTTTTTAAACCAAAGATTGGTCCAACCAAAGAAGATCTCTGTCGGCCTCTGCTCCTCCTCTGGCGAGCCTGGGGTGGGGCCCTGTCTCCGCCTGGGTCCGCAGGCGCCTCCCGGGAGCAGACCCTTGGGCTGCAGTCGGTCGGAAGCCCGGGCCGGCCAACGCCCCTCTCAGCGGGAATTGTCCCGGGTCCCGGGACGATTCGGCCGAGCAAGCGCGGAGCGGGAGATGCTGACGGTGAAACGAACACGCAGCGCCGGACTCCGTGCTCACCGCCAAGAGCGGCCAAAGGCGCCCACCTGTGTCCCAAGCCCTGCGTCGGAGGCGGATGAGAGGGCAGCCACAGCCGCCTTCCCCGGGGCCCCGGCCCCGGGACCTTTGACGCGCCCCGCCAGCTGCTCCCAGGGCCGGGCCGTGGGACGCCCGGGCAGCGCGAGGGGCAGCCCCTGTCCGGGAGAGCGCTTGGCCGCTACAGGTGCCTGAAAAGCCACCCGAGGCCAAGGACCCCGCAGTCCGACTTCAAGGCGACGAATGCGGAGTCGCCAGTTGGGGCGCGGGATCCGTCACTTGTGGCCCCCAGGGCTCAGGGAGCGCGCCTGGGCCACGGCAGGCGCGCGCCGAGGGCTCCGGCTCCGGGCGGGGGCGCAGCGGGAAGAGCAGCCGGCGACCCACGGAGGGACGACACTGCGGGGCGCGCTGAGCTCTGGGTGTCGCAGGATCCGCGCGCGGTCAGGGGCCGCTGCTACGACGGCGGCTCCGTCAGGCCGCGCCCGCCGTCAGCTCCTGCGCTTGGGGAGGCTGGGGCCACTCCGCAGGCTCCCCGGGTGCCCCACCCGCCTCCTGGGCAGGAGGACGCGGGGCCGGGCCTCCAGCGCTCGGGGAGCGGACGGCGGGCGCTGGGAGCCGACGGGGCGGGAGGCGCCGGACCCAGGCGGTGGCCCCGCCCCTCCCTGTCCGTTCCGCCCTCCCGGGTCAGCGAGGCCAATGGACGCCTAGGCCCGCGCGGCCACGGCCGCGGCGATTGGACAGCGGCGCATGAAAGGGGCGCCGCCTTTTTATAGGGCACGGCGGGCGGGGGCGCCGCCAAGCCCCGGGCAGTCGGTTCGCGCTGCCGTTACGTCGCGCCTGCGGGGCCCCGCCAGCCCCGCGCCCGCCGGCCGGCGCATGGCCCCGGCGTCGCTCGGCATGAACCCCGCTGGGCTCAGGACGTGCGGCGGGGTCCGGGCGGGGCCCGGCCCGCTGCCCTTCAGCGTCGAGTCGCTGCTGGAGGCAGAGAGCGGGCTGGGCCAGGAGCCCGCGGAGCCCCGGGAGGAGAGGCCGCGGGGCGCCGCGGAGCCCGGGGCCTGGTTCCCGCCGGCCGCCCGCCCGTCCTGCCCACGTAAGTGCCCTGTCGCCCGGTCGGGGTCCGGAGAGGAGCGCTCCCGACCCAGCCTCGGAGGACCAGGGTGGGAACGGTGCTGTCGCTCCTAACTTCGGAAAGGAACTAGCCTCTCACGCGCCCGCCTGAGTGCAAAGAAAGAAAGTAACCCACCCGAGGCCTCTGGCGCACAAGCCCCGCAGCGGCTCCCGCGTCCCACGCCAACCAGGCTTCCGGTCTCCTCCAGGGCGGAGTCCGAAACCCACGACCCCACGTCTTCTTGGCTCCACCCTCTCCGGCCCGAGCACCCCCCTGGCCCCGTCCGTCCCCGCGATGGCTAACCTGCTTCGCCGAGTCCTTGCCTCTGCGCTCACAGCGCAGTTCCTGCAGCGGCCTCCCGCCCAAGCTTGTCGCTTCTGCAAGTGGGCAGAGTCCCCTCTTCCCTGGGGTGCGGGGCTGCCCATTTGGGGAGCAGAGCCCGAGTCCACAGCGCCCTCTCCCCGTGCCGGCTCCGGGTGCCCTGCCTCTCTCACTCCGGTGGCTTTTGGGGTCTCGTCTCCTGTGAGGCCCGCGGTCACAGACACGGCACTCGCCTCTGGAGCCGGCCTTTGTGGGAATCCGGGAGTGTCGGCAAGGGGCGCGCACCGCCGACGTCTGAGGGCCCGCTTTGTGCTTATCTTTCCTCCCAGGCGCCCCCAGTCCTCCACCCTGCACCCTCCGAAAACACAAGAACAACCGCAAGCCGCGGACGCCCTTCACCACGGCGCAGCTGCTGGCGCTGGAGCGCAAGTTCCTCCAGAAGCAGTACTTGTCCATCGCAGAGCGCGCCGAGTTCTCCAGTAGCCTGAGCCTCACCGAGACGCAGGTCAAGATCTGGTTTCAGAACCGCCGGGCCAAGGCCAAGCGGCTGCAGGAGGCCGAGCTGGAGAAGCTGAAGCTGGCGGCCAAGCCGCTGCTGCCCGCGTTCGCCCTGCCCTTCCCCCTGCGCGCCCACCTGCCCGGCTCCCCGGCCGTGTTCGGCGGCGCGGCGGGCACCCTGCCGCAGGTGCCGGGACTTGTCTCCGCGCCCGTCGCCGCCTACGGCGTGTATTACCTGTCCTAGGGCGGCCTGGGCGCGCGCGCGGCGAGCCGGGGGACGGGGGTGCGGCCGCGGACGGAAGGCGCGGGGCCTGCGAGGTGGGGCCGGCCGCGTGCTCGTCCGCACGGGGATCTGCTGTCCCTGGTGAGCTCCCGGCGGCTCCGTGTTGTTTTGTGTTTGTTGTTGTTAATACAGTGTTAGAATGGACGCCTCAAGCCTATTCGTGAGTGTTTTGCAGATATTCAAAACCTTTTAAAACTCATATTCGTACCAGACAAACTTTGCAGAAATAACATTGTTTCCCACAGCGTCCTTGAAGTGGACCAGTAGGGCTTCTTTTGTCCAAAGCAGCCAGTCAAGTATTTTGCGGTTTATTCCGACGCCCTTTCCTCCTGTACTCGCGTCGACTCGGACCTTGCTGGCCGGTCTCGGGCTTCGGCGAGAAACGGATTCCCCAACAAAGAAATGAAAGTAAGAGTTTGGTGCCAGGACTGCTGACGTAAAACTTACTAATTACTTTCACTAACTAGGTTTGTTCCCGTCGTGACCAAATGGAAACTTGCACGCTTATTTTAGGGAACTTTTCCCGTTATTTTTTACTAGACAACTTCCTGGAGCCTGAGGCCAAATGCTATCTCTATGGGAGTGTGTGCGCGGGTGTGAGTGTGGTGTGAGTGTGTGGGGTGTCTGCGCAGGGAGGCCGGCGGCCGCTGAGGCGCGAACAGGGCACCGCAATCCGGGCGCACCCGCTTGGCTTCCGCGGGGACGCAGCCGGTGGGAGATGCGCTGGTCGGGGTCGGGGCAGCGCGACCCAGAGGAGCCGCGCCCTCCGCCCCCAGGTGCCGGGAAGGAGGAGGGGGAACTGCGGGCCTCCAGCAGTAGGACCGCTGGCGCCAGGTGTCCGAGTTGGTCCCCCGGCTTTGCCCTAACTCTGCCAGGAAGACCAGGGACCTGCTAAATACCATATGATCTCACTCATTAAGTAGTAGATAATAATAACAACAAACAAACACATAGAGACAGAGACTGGAGTGGTGGTTACCGGAGGGGAAGGGGGGAGGGAGGAGGGCCAAAGGGATAATTAGGCCCATGTGTGTGGTGATGGATTGTAATTGGTATTTGGGTGGTGAACATGAGAACATGATGTAATCCATGAAGAAATAGAAGTACAAGGATGTACACCTGAAATTTATACAATGTTATAAACCAATGTTACTGCAGTAAACAAGAAATTAAAAAAAAAAAAGACCAGGGACCTGCTGGTCATCCTGCTGCTGGACAACATGCTGATTAGTTTAGGAGTCTCCTGGTGGCCGCCCTCACCCACAGGAAGGAGGATGATGGTCCCGGCCTCTCCAGGGACTGGGGCTGTGTAAGGCTCGGAGCGGGCGGGAAAACCCACAGATGCCGGTTCCGTGTTGGCTCCTGACCCGGTGTGCGAGCTGGAGACAGACAAGTGGGCTGCAGACATGACCAAGCCGTTCTTTCCATAGAATGACCAGCGCTGGCCGGGGTCCTGCTGACCCTCGGAGGAGGGGAGGACAGGGTTTTACTCAGCAGGCAGCTGAGGTGCTGCTCCAGAGGAAAGAACCACAGAACCATCCAGAAGTGTTGATAATATTGCATTAACTTGCCTACTAGTAGCCATCACTCTCCATATGTTTCCTGGAAAAAGGAAAATTCATAACAGATTTTAAAGGAAACTAACCTAGTTCTGCAAGTGCAAGCTGCTGAGGGTGAAGCTGTGGTGATGAGGGAGAAGGAGGCCGAGGCTGCCCTCCTTCCTCAGGTGTGTCCCAGCGCATTCTGAACTGTGCTCTTCAAACTCGGAACACAACACCAGTCACGATTTTCAAGAGAGCAGATCTGCCTGTGGTCTGTAAATACACCAGGGAAGGTGGGTGGGGGCCGCTGCACAGAGGGTGCTCGGCGAGGGGCTGAGGGACCTGAGAGCCACCACCCGTGCTCCGTGTACCCTCATGCACCTCACAGAGCACATCTGCCCTTTTTAAGGCCAGTCAGCACTTTAATCCTCTTCTCAAATCTGAGGTCCCTGAGAGACGCCTGCCGGGAAGAACAGCACCAAGTTTTATGGCCGAGATACCAACGCTCATTTTGCAGTTTGAGGTGGCAATGAAACCAACGCACGAGGAAAACGAGCATCCAGGGCCTGCTGCCCAGCGTCCCCCTGGCTCCCCTGGTCTCCATTCCAGCAGTGGCCTCCCCATGGAGCAGGGGTCTGCACACACACAGCTCTGCCACTTGGAACATGCTGTTGCGGTCCACGTGGTGCCAGCTGCCCCTACGGTCCTAGAGCACTGGGCAGTGCAGGGCTGCCAGAGGAATTTGCTGATGTGTCTCCGTAACCATTTCTGACCCGAGACACCTGCCTGGGGAGGCTCCCGGCCCAGCTCCTCCCTCTGAGCCAGTCTGCCATCCAGACCACCCGAGGGTCAACCAGGCTCTGGGGGCCCAGAGGACCTGAGAGCCCAGCAGCTGGTGCACTTGATGCTGGGCAAGGCTGAAGCAAACTTGTCAAGACTGAGACTTTTCTGCTGTTCTCCTCAGGCACAGGAGAAGGCTCCAGCCTGTCAGCCTTCTCAGGTTCCTGAATGCCCTGCCGGCCACCGCCTTCAGCCAGTCTGTCTCCGAGTGGGAGGGCCCCGAGACCCTGAGGCTGCCCCAAGCTGGCCAGAGCCATCATGGAATGATTCTCCCCTCGTGACCCTGCACGGAAGCCTGGGACCTCTGCTGCCCTTCATCGTAGGACAGACACCGCATGCTCTAGGATCCTGGCCCTCCATCCGTGACCTTGCATCTGCTTCACACCTGGCTGCTGCTGGTGGATTCAGAGACCCCAGCCCCAGCCTTGAGAGCCACCTGGATAAGGGGGTCAGGAGAGCAGTTCAGGGCACACTGTGCCTCTTTGGGGGTGCAGAGGCCACTTGGTCTGGGGACAAGGAGTGGGCTGAGTTGTGCAATGGCGTGGACTTTCGGTGACCCCTGGTAGGGCGAAAGTGGGAGGGCGGGACTATGGAGGACCCCAGACAGTGACCCACACACCAAGCCTGGGTGTCCCGTGGGTCTCATTAAGTGAGTGATGTAACAAATAGGCCTGGCTGCTCTGGGTGACCAGAAGACCACCCGAGCCCTGGGAGACTGCCCTGAGGCCCCTGTGTCAGTGCTCATTCTCTCTGTTCCTGGGCGAGGATTGGGCTGGGCCCCCAGGGTCCCTTCCTGGCACACGGTCAGTTCTCAGAGCCCCTGACCCCGCCCCCAGGTACAGATGCCCCCGCACCAGCCTTGCCTAGTCTGTGCCTGGAGGTGTTGCTATTGGCCCACCCCAGGCATGGACCCCAAGCCATAGGTCCTGTGCCTGTGGACCACTCGGAGGGTGGGGCCGGGTCAGTCCTGTTTCAGTGTTTCTGGGGCGGGGACTCCTGCAACCTGACCGTAGACCTTGAATGACCGTGAAGAAGCAGTTGTCTGGAGGGCAGAGGCCTCCACGTGGGACTTCTACAAGTGCAGCACTGGGTGCTCCTGAAGCTGGGAGGCAGGACTGTGATGCCTGCTGTCTCTGCCAGGACATGTGCGTTTACGTGTGCCTTTGTACGTATGAAATATGTCATGACAAGAAAGCGCCGTTTGGGCAGAACTTGATCCCAGTGGACTGTAAAGGTAGACGACCGGCTTGTAAAGAGCAATACTGTTTCTGTATCGCCTGAAACGCCGTGCAGCCCGGGGCTGGGCAGAGGGCACGGGCTCCCTCCTGGCCTTCTTTGAGACCCCTGTGCCTCCCTGCCCGTGCGTGCCCTCAGGAAGTGTCTCTGAACAAACGGGCCGCACTGTGTGTTTCCTGGCATGATGATGCATCACGCTCTCCAGATGGTGTGAAGTTCTCTGGTGCTTTCATTTTCATGTTTAAAAAAGTGTTGTCTCGGGGCCGGCCCGGTGGCGCAGTGGTTAAGTGCACGCGCTCCGCTGCGGCAGCCCTGGGTCTGCAGGTTCGGATCCTGGGCGAGCACCGCTTGTTGAGCCATGTTGTGGTGGCATCCCATATAAAGTAGAGGAAGATGGGCACAGATGTTAGCCCAGGGCCAGTCTTCCTCAAGAAAAAAGGGGAGGATTGGCATCGGATGTTAGCTCAGGGCTAGTCCTCCTCACAAAAAAAAAGTGTTGTCTTATTTACCTGAATATACAGGTTTTGCTATTTCTGACATTCTGTATTATATGCTGTATTTCCATCCATTTGACCTTTAAGGAAAATAATCATGTAGCAAATTGCACTGACATGGCCAGCGATGGTAAGACACAAAACTTTGGAGGTGGTAGAATGCAGAAAGGAAGTGTCTTAGCTTGTATGAAGCAGGTGTTTTTAAAAATCACACCAAATAGCTACATTATTCCTTTAAACTTTCCAGTGGTGTTATTTTTTTTCCAGGTTGTACTTTGAAAATTTGTAGAATGAGGAACCATGTACTCAGCCCTACCCTCAGCGAGCCCCCATTTTTACAACTTGGGGTGGTGAAAGCTGCACCCAGAGGCAGGGCCCCAGGACCCTGCAGGAGGCTGGGGAGGCCCCGGGGCCAGAGACAGTTAGACAATTGCTTACCTCGTTTAAGCAATTGTTTGGGCTTTCTGTTAAATGGAGCTGAAACTAAACCCAGGGGCACACACCCCTTCTCTCTTTTTCTTGTCTTCCTGGGCTGGCCAGAGCCTCCAGTGGGAGTGTGGATAGAAGTTGCCAGAAGGGGCATCTTTGTCTTTTTTATTTTTAAAGGAAATACTTTTAACATTTCACCGTAAGCATGATGTGTGTGGTGGGTTTTTCAAAATACCTTTTCCAGGGGACTAAGTTTCCCTTCTGCAACTAGTTAATACCAAGTTTTATCATCAATGAATGTTGTATCTTACCAAATGCTTTTTCTGCATATATTGAGATGATCAAATGATTTTTTCCCTTCAGTCTGTTAATGTGGTAAATTATAATAATATATTTTCCAATGTTAAGCCAACTGTGAATTCCTAGAATAAACCCTGTGGTGGTGGTGGGGGCAGAGCTTTTGGCACATAAAAGCAAAAAAAAAAAAAAATTGCAAAGATAACAAATGATGGATTGACTACATAATTGTTTAAAACTCCAGTACAACAAAACATAACAACATTAAGTCAGGAGCAAATCAGTGGACACATGTAACATCCTCTATTTGGTGAAAGAGTGAAGGACTCGCAGCAGTCACAGGAGACATGCTGAGCAGAGAGAGGTTGCGTTAGAGAGTGTCCTGAATCGATGGCCCATCTGCAAAAGAGCAGCTCGAGTGTGGCCCGCACGTGCGCACCCAGTGTGGAACACGGCTTGCAGTGTACCTGGACCTGTAGGAGAGGGGAGGGTTCAGTTTGCTGGTGAAAGCTTGCCTGTTTTCTAATGCTGTAGAAAGCGTCTGGGGACCCATTCCCCGCCTGCTCGCCCACTAAGGTCTAGCTGGATCACTTTGCAGAGAGGTTGCCCCATCCCTCCAGGTGTAGTGCCGGCTCCCTCCTACCTGCCTCGGCTCAGTTTGCCCTTCCACTGTCAGTTCTTACCATGCCCTGCCTAGAGCAGATGATGGCCCGGAAAGACAGAATGCTGTTTGCCATCTGCTCCTTCTGTGCAGCCTGGTGACAAGGTTTGGTTGAGTGTGAGCCTCTCGGCAGCCGTGTGCTCACAGATGGCTGCCTAGGGTCGCTCTGTTTTGCACAGACGGGGAGGGGGCTGCCCTAAAAACATGATGACCCTTCCTTCATCCCAGAGCTCTGATTCCTGAGGCTGGTCCAATCCACTGCACCTGCCTCAGCTTCTTCTCTTCCTTTTTACTTTTATTATGGAAAACGCCAAGCGCGCGCGCACACACAGAATGGGGACCTTCGTGTCCCCATCTCCCAGTTTCAGCAGTCATCAACTCAGGGTCAACCTGGTTTCATCTAAACCTCAACAGTCCTCTCTCCTGGATTATTCGGAAGCAAATCCCAGATGTATTATTTCCCTTCACAAATATTTCAGGATGTATTTTGTTCAAGATTATTTTAGAAAACATAACCACAGTATGATCATCACAGAATATTAATAATAATCATCAAATACTCAGCAGCATTCAAGCTTCCCAGATTGTCTCATGATTTTTTGGTTGGTTCTTTTAAACAGCTTTATTGAGATATAACTCACATACTATATAATTCACTCATTTAAAGTGTATAAATCAATGCTTTTTAGTATATTCACAGATATGTGCAACTATCACCACAGTCAGTGTTAGCACATTTTCATCACCTCAGAAAGAAACCCCGTGCCATTTAGCCATCATCCCCACGTTCCCATGGCCCCCCAGTCCTAAGTAACCATCAACCCACTTTCTGTCTCTGTAGATTTCCATGTTCGGAACATTTCTAGAAATGGAACATATAATATGGGCTTTGTGTGTGTGTGTGTGTCTAGCTTCGTTCACTTGGGCATAACTTTTCAAGGTTCATCCACGTTGTAGCACATATCGGCGCTTCGTTCCCTTTTACGGCCAAAGAATATTTCATTTTATGGATAGACCAGATTTTGTCTATCCATTTGTCAGTTGAGGGACATTTGGTTTGTTTCCATCTTTTGGCTGTTATGAATAATGCTGCTATGAACATTCGTGTACAAGTTTTTGTGTGGATGTATATTTTCATTTCTCTTGGTCATTTACCACGATAGGAGTGGAATTGCTGGGTATATGGTCACTCTAGGCTCTGAAGGACTGCAATACTGTTTTCCACAGTGGCTGCACCATTTTACGTTCTTACCAGCAGTGAAGGAGGGTTCCGATTTCTCCATGTCCTCTCCAACACCTGTTGTTACCTGACTTTTGATGCTAGCCAACCTAGTGGTGTAAAGTCTCATGGTTTGACTTTGTATTTCCCTGATGACGAGTGGTACTGACCATCCTCTCATGTGCTTATTGGTTTCTTCTTCAGAGAAACATCTGTTTAAGTCCTTTGCCCATTTTTAAATTGAGCTGTCTTTTGAGTTGAGTTGTAGAAGTTCTTTATACATTCTGGATATTAAATCCTGAGCAGATACATGGTTTGCAAATATTTTCTTCCATTACATGGGTTGTCTTTTCACATTCTTGATAGTGTCTTTTGAAGCGCGAAAGATTTTAGTTTTGATGAAGTCGAATGTGTCTATTCTTCTTTTGTTGCTTGTGCTTTTGGTGTCACATCTAAGAATCCTTTGCCAAATCCAAGGTCATGAAGATTTACTCTATATTTTATCCTAAGTGTTTTATAGTTTTCTCTCTTATGTTTAGGTCTTTGATTCATTTTGAGTTAATTTTTCTATATGGTGTGAGGTAAGGGTCCAACTTCCTTCTTTTGCATGTGGTTATCCAGTTATCAGCACCATTTGTTGAAAAGACTGTTCTTTCCCCATTGGACGGTCTTGGCACCCTATCAAATATCAGTTGACTGTAGGTGTATGGGTTTATTTCTGGACCATCAATTCTATTCCATTGGTCTTTTTTTTTTTTTTTTGCTGAGGAAGATTTGCTTTGAGCTAACATCTGTGCCAGTCTCCCTCTATTTTTTATGTGGGTCGCTGCCACAGCACAGCCACCGATGAGTGGTGTAGGTCCATGTCTGGGAACCAAACCTGGGCCACCTAAGCAGAGCATGCTGAACTTAACCACTAGGCCACTGGGCTGGCCCCTCCATTCGTCTGTATGTCTGTCCTTCTGCCAGTACCACACTGTCTTGATTACTGTTGCTTTGTAGCAAGTTTTGAAACCAGGAAATGTGAGTCTTCTTATATTGTTCCTTTTCAAGATTGTTTTGGTTATTCTGGGTCCCTCGCAATTCACATGAATTTTATAATCAACTTGTCAATTTCTACAAAGAAGTCCACTGGGATTCTGATAGAGACTGCATTGGATCTGTGGATTAGGGAATATTACCATTTTAACAATGTTAAGTCTTCCAATCATAAGCATAAGATATTTTTCCAATTATTCAGATCACCTTTAATTTCTGTGAACAATGTTTTATAGCTTTCAGGGTATAAGTTGTGCACTTTTTTTGTTGAATTTATTCCTAAGTATTTATTTTTTTTGATGCTATTGCAAATGGGATTGTTTTCTTAACTCCATTTTTGGATTGTTCGTTGCAAGTGTATAGAAATAGAATTGATTTTGTATTTTGGTCTTTTATCCTGCAACCTTGCTGAGCTCATTTATTAGTTCTAATAATTTTTCAGTGGGTTCCTTAGGATTTTCTCCATACAAGATTATGTCATCTGTGAATAGAAATAATTTTACTTCTTCTTTTCCAATCTGGATGTTTTCTCTTTTTCTTGCCTAATTGCCCTATCTAGAAACTCCAGTACAGTGCTGGATAGAAGTGGCAAAAACAGATATCCTTGTCTTGGTCCTGAAAGCACCCAGTCTTTCACCATTAAGTATGACATGAACTGTGGGGTTTTCATAGATGCCCTTTATCAGATTAAGGATGTTCCCTTCTATCCCTAGTTTGTTAAGTGTTTTTTATCATGAAAGGGTGTTGGATTTTGTCAAATGATTTTTATGCATCAATTGAGATGATCATGTAGGTTTTTAAAAATTCTATTGATATGATGTATTACACGGATTGATGTCGAACCAACCTAGCGTTCCTGGGATAAATCCCACTTGGTCATGGTGTATAATTCTTTTTATATGTTGTTGGATTTGGTTTGCTAATGTTTGTTGAGGATTTTTGCATCTGTAGTCACAAGAGATAATGGACTATGCTTTTCTTTTCTTGTGATGTCTTTGTCTGGTTTTGGTAACCCAGTATTACTAGACTTATAAAAGGAGTTGGGAAGTGTTCCCTCCTCTTCTGTTTTTTGGAAGAGTTTTTTAAAAATTGATATTAATTTTTCTTTAAATATTTAGTAGAACTGGTGAAACTATCTGGTCCTAAACTTTCCTTTATGGGTAGGTTTTTGTTGTTGTTGTTTTACTATTTTAATCTCCTCACCTGTGATAGGTCTGTTCCGATTGTCTATTTCTTCTTGAGTCAGCTTGAGCATTCTGTGTCTTGTTAAGAATGTGCCCATTTCATCTAAGCTATCTAATTGGTTGGTATACAATTGTTCATAATATTCCTTTATAGTCCTTCCCATTTCTGTAAGGTAGGTAGTAAAGTTCCCACTTTCATTCTGATTGCTAGATATAGAATTCTTATTTTATTTTATTTTATTTTTTTTGTGAGGAAGATCAGCCCTGAGCTAACATCCATGCTAATCCTCCTCTTTTCGCTGAGGAAGACCGGCTCTGAGCTAACATACACTGCCAATCCTCCTCTTTTTTCCCCAAAGCCCCACTAGATAGTTGTATGTCATAGCTGCACATCCTTCTAGTTGCTGTATGTGGGACGCGGCCTCAGCATGGCTGGACAAGCGGTGCGTTGGTGCACGCCCAGGATCCGAACCCGGGCCGCCAGTAGCGGAGCACGCGCACTTAACCGCTAAGCCATGGGGCCGGCCCGAGATATAGAATTCTTGACAGCTTTGTTCTTTGAGAAGTTTAAATATTTTATCCTACTACTTTCTGGCCTCCATTATTTCTGATGGGAAGTCAGCTGTTAGTTATTGGGGTCCCTTGTAAGTAACGAGTCATTTTGCTCTTGTTGCTTTCAAGATTTTTTCCTTCTCATTAACTTTCAGCATTTTTATGATGATGTATCTGGACTCTCTTTGTATTTATCCTACTTGGAATTCATTGAAATTCCTAGATGTATAGGTTATTTGTTTTTCAATAAATTTGGGAAGTTTTCAGCCATTATTTCTTCAAAAATTTTTTTTGTTGCTCCTTTCTCTCTCTTCCCTTCTGGTACTCCCATTGCATGTATGTTGGTGTCCTTAGTGGTATTCCAAATTTCCCTAAAGCTCTCTTCATGTGTCTTATTTTTCTCTCTCTGTTCTTTGGCTTACCTAATCTCAGTCAATCTATATTCAAGTTCATTTATTCTTTCTTCTAGTTCAGCTCTACTGTTGAGCCCCTCTAGTGAGTTTTTAAAAATTTTTTAGTTATTGTACTTTCAACTCCAGAATTTCCCACTTGGTTCTTTTTTTAATATTTCTCTTTATGGATAGTCTCTGTTAGATGAGACACTGTCTTGATCCTTTCCTTTAATTCTTTACTCACAGTTTCCTTCAGTTCTGTGAACATGTTTCTAATGGCTACTTTGAAGTCTTTTGTGATAAATCCATCCTGTCATGCTTGGGGCAGTTTCTGTTGCTTGCTTTTCAGGTGTATGATTTATACATTCCTGTTTCTTTGCATGCCTCATAATTGCTTGTTGGAAATTGGACATTATAGATAACATAGTAACTCTGGGTACTGGTCCCCCTCCTCTGGGGCTTATTATTGTTATTTGTTTAGTTTAGTGGGGCTGGATTATTTTAGTGATGACTATTCCTTTCCACCTCCCCACGCCCACAGTGTTAAGCCTCTGATGTTGTTCCTGAGGGAGGTGCAGCTTTGGGTACGCCCACAGTCACCCTGGAATGACAGTGCTGTCATAGGACTCTTGTGATGAAAACAGCTATTCTCAGTTGCTACGTTGGCACTTCACAATGTGACAACCCTGCTCACACCGAGTTTAGACATTTACAGAAGGACCTGAGCTTAGGTTCCCTGCCTCAAGTTCCCCTTTGCTTCTCCTGGGGCACCTTTTAAAATGACCACTCAGAGTTGAGCCCTGAAAAAGTTAGTGATCTCCACTCTAAGCACCTTATAAGTAACAGGTGCTTGCTATTCTGCTCTCGATCTCCTGCTCACTGGTGACCTGGGATGGAGAACTGCCCTTCCCTGGCTCATTGCCCCCCCTGCTTCTGGGATCTGTAAGTAATAAATCTTGTGACTCTATTTCTTTTGTGCGAGTGTATTGAAACTGCACCTCCAATCAAAACGCCCCCAGGGTTTTCACTTCCCCAAAGTGGTAGCTCAGATGCTGAGGGAGCTACCTGCCGACCCCATGTGGGTGGCTTGTGCCTCCTCATTCAGCAGGTCATAATCTGCATATTCTTGATTAAATACACCAGCTACAGCCCCCAACACAACTCCTTACCTGACCAAACCCAGCTGTTAAAATAATTGCCAGCTGATTGCTCTATTGTTTTCAACAATTCCCCGAGCATAAATTCGTCTACGAATGAATCCAATCAAGTTCTGGCTTCTTTTCTGAGGTCAGTGTTTGATACAAACATACCTTGTTTCATTGTGCTTCAAAGATACTTCATTTTTACAAGACCCTCCACCAGCAAAAAGATTACAATGCTCTGAAGGCTCAGATGATCATTAGCACTTTTTAGCAATAAAGTATTTTTTAATTAAGGTATGTACATTGTGTTTTTAGACATAATGCTATTGCACACTTAAGAGACTACACTATACTGTAAACATAACTTTTATATGCACTGGGAAACCAACAAATTCATGTGACTCGCTTTATTGTGATATTCGCTTTATTGTGGTGGTCTAGAACTGAACATGCAATATCGCCAAGGTGTGCCTGTATTTGTTTTGACCCCAAAAGGGCTCCTCCCAGTGTTCCTTTTCCCTGGTTCTCTCTTGCAAACCAGCCTCCAGTTTAGCCTGTACCTTGAACCTCCTCCCAATTACCTTTCTCCACTACTTGGCCGTTCTTGAAGATGCCCTTGGGCTTCAAGTTCTCCACTGTCTGTTGCAAATCAAGTCAGTTCCTTTGGGAAGAAATTAGGAGCAATCTACTTTTCTGACTTGCTTTCCCTCCCGGCAAAACCTCTGAGCCCGGCTCTGGAGCTGGGGGCAAAGACAACGGTAACTTTCTCTGAGCGACACCTGTGCTCTCCGAGCGCAGTGGGAGGGGCAGTCGCCTGACGTCCTCTCAGCTTACCTCTTCTGGCATGGAACCACTGCCTCACAGCCCTGGCAGGGGGATCAGGGCCCCAGCATGTTCAGTGGTGCCTCCCCCACTGTGGAGCCTCCGCTCCACGGATGGGGGCTGGGCAGAAGGGAGCCCCTCCTCTCAACCAGACTTACCTGAACTTAGCCTCAGCAACAGGCACTGGGGCACTGCTCCTTCTGCAAGGAGGCCCTCCACTGGGAGCTGAGGGGAGAGGAAGCCCTGTGCTCTTGGCTGCGGCACTCTGAAGTGGAGTCTCTGGCTCACTGAGCCGGGAGAGGGGAAGAAGAGGGTGGTCTTGGCTCAGATGCCACCGACTCTTTCCTTTCTTGCCGAATTTTCATAGATTTTCTTGGATAGGTGTTTCTTTTTTTGCTGTTTGCCCTTAGGACCATTCTTAGAAGCTTTAAGTACAGTAGTCCCCCTTTATCTGCAGTTTCGCTGTCTGTGGTTTCAGTTACCTGTAGTCAACCACAGCCTGAAAATATTAAATGGAAAATTCCAGAAACAAACAATTCATAAGTTTTAAATTGCACACCATTCTGAGTAGCGTGATGAAATCTCAACCCTGTTTCGCTCCATCTTGCCCGTCCCTTTGTTGGATCCCCAGCCATCAACATTGTCTGCTCCTGACATCCAACCATTGGCATCCTCATGGCTCGATGACCCTCCTTCTCCATGGATCTTATGATCCTCCATCAGAAGGTCAATAGTAGCCTAGCGCTAGGTCACAGTGCCTATGTCATTCCTCTCACTTCATCTCATCACGCAGGCATTGTATCATCTCACATCATCACAAGAAGGGTGAGTACAGTACGATAGGGTATTTAGAGAGAGAGACCACATTCACATAACTTTTATTATGGTATATTGTAATTGTTCTATTTTATTATTATTGTTAATTTCTTACTGTGCCTTATTTATAAATTAAACTTTATCATAGGTATGTATGTATACGAAAAAATGCAGTCTAGATAGGGTGTGGTCCTATCCACGGCTTCAGGCATCCTCTGGGGATCTTGGAATGTATTCCCCGTGGAAAAGGGGGTCTACTGTATTGTTTTTTTTTTTGTTTTTATTATTTTTCCTAATTTTCACCAGTTTCATTGGGAATGGGTCAGTGGAGTGCCTCACGTTGTCATTCTGGAAGGTGATCCTCAAGTAGTCTTGGTTTAGTTTTGTTAACTTTTTTTCAGTTTGTTCATTTGACTCTGGATCCCAAGAAGGTCCCCACACTGCAGCTGGCTGATGCACGGCTTAGGTTCCGTGTCTGTAGGTTTTCCTTCTCTGTTCTTTATTGAAGAAACCAGGTCATTTTCCAGAATCTGGATTTTGCTTCCTGCATCCCTGGGCGTCATGTAACGTGTTCCCTCATCTGGAAGCTTAACCAATGCCCCTGGCACCTCCATGCCCACCTCACGCCTCCTCAGTCCACCTGTGGACTCATTTTTGCTGCAGCAACAAGCTGCTCACGGGGCAACCCGATGGCATCTCCCATCGGCCACTCCGAAGCTCCCTCTCTACTCTGCAGCTTCTCTGCTGAGGTGTGGGGTGCTGGACCATTCTGACCATTCATGCCCCCAAACCTGGAAGTGTGAGGGAGTTAATGCCCCATGGGGCAACCTTTAGATGAACCCTCTCCTCTCTCTGTCTTGGGTGGACGCTTCTGAGGCACATCCTACAAGGGTCCTCACAGGTCTCCAGTGGGATGGAGCCTCAATTGCCCACAGTGAGGACCACTCCAATGACGTCCCCAGTGGGTGGGCTTTCCTGCCTTCCTTGTCTCACCCTCTCCAGTCCCCACACCTGTTCCTTAGGATCATTTCTCAATATAAACCACCTTCATGCAAGCCCTTGTCTCAGGCTCTGCTTTTGGAGGGAACAGGCTAAGACAATCAGTGTCTTAATGTCTTGGCAAGACTACTAATAGGAGTGTGGTGAACTTCCATCAGGAAGAACCCAACGTCTGGTCCACTCTCTCTGTGATGTTAGTTGTCACTGACACCAACTTAGTCACCCTCAGGTATAGTTCTTGCAGGAAAGGTAGGACAAATTCTTGATTTTTCCTTGATTTACCAGTTTTCAAGGTGTCGTCAGTTCCTGATATCCTCCCAAAGGTAGTCAATGAGGTTTTCATTTTTAAAGAATCATTATGAGCTCGTGGATTTAAATATGTTTGATATGTTTCATTCAACTGTAGCTGTTACTCTTAATGACGCTCCTGCTGTCCTATCCTTGGTCGGTGGGACTTTATTTAAGTTGGCTCCTGAGTCCAACCTTAGTGTTCCTCAATAACCTCCTTGATTTATAAAAACTACTCCAGGGTTTTCAGCAGAGCTACTGATTTAACAACTATGGAATATACATTATCAACTTATAGCAGTGCTTTTACTTTAAATTCAGGACTACAGGGTTTTTATTAACATCATTGATCTTAAATCTGTATCTTCTTTTTCCCAAAAAATTTCAGTTCTCAACACTCCTTGGATCATTTGAGACTTGGGACATTTGAGTTGTTTTCAGTCTTTGGCTGTTAAAAATTTTACTGAATAAGTTGCCCTTTGAGAAGCTCTTTTGAATTTTTGCCAATGTGTGTTCAGGATACATCCCTAGAAGTAGGATTGCTGGGTCAAAGGGTAAATGCAGAAGTAATTTTGTTAGCTATTGCTAAATTCTCCTTCTTCGGGGGTGGCAGCATTCAGCATCCCCACTGCCGACATGTGAGATGCCTGTCTGCCCACAGCCCGACAACAGAGTGTGCCATCAAACCTCTGCATTTTTGTCAGTTGTATGTGTAAGAAAGTGTCTCTCGGTGTATCTTTACTTTTATTTCTCTTTCTGTGAGTGAAATGAAGGGTCTGTTTCTATCACCAGATGTTCCACTTTGGCTAAGGGTTGTGTAAAGGCAACACAGGAAGGACATGCATGAAAAAGTGAATTGGGAGTGAAAACTCATACTTCATAATTTTTTTTAAATGGTTCTAGATTGGTAGCACCCCCAGTCACATGGCAGAAGCAAATACTAATATTTTCTGGAAGAGCTCACAGATATCAGATAAATTCCAGAGGTAAAGTTCCAAAAAATAGAAACTCACAGCCAAAAATCACAAAATTCACTAGGAAACAAGGCACCATGAGTGAGTCGGCAGGAAAAAAGGACAGAAGAATCAGACCCACAAGTCTTCAGATAGTGATATCATCAATCAGAGAATATAAAATAAGTTTAATATGTTTACAAAATAAAAGAATGGATTGAAAATGTGATGAACAAAACACTATAAAAATCCAGCAAATTAGAAAAACAATATGGGGGCTGGCCCGGTGGCGTAGTGGTTAAGTGTGCACGCTCCGCTTTGGCGGCCCAAGGGTTTGCGGGTTCGGATCCCGGGCGCACACTGACACATGGCTTGTTAAGCCACACTGTGGCGTCGTCCCATATAAAGTAGAGGAAGATGGGCACGGGTGTTAGCCCAGGGCCGATCTTCCTCAGCAAAAAAAGAGGAGGATTAGCATCAGATGTTAGCTCAGGGCTGATCTGCCTCACACACACAAAAAAGAAAAACATGGAACTTATAGAATTGAAAATGATCATTATTGAAATGGAAAATTGAATTCATTTAAAAGCACATTTGATCAGCTGATGAGAAAATTAGTGAACTGAAAAGTGGATCTGAAGAAATTATCCAGAATGTCAGCAAGACAGATAAGGAATGGGAAATATGAAAGTGCTGTTAAAAACATGGAGGAAAGGGTGAGGATGCCTACCATACATTTTATCAGAAGAGAGAGTGGGGCAGAGGGATATGTGAAGAGAGAAACCTGAGGTGCAAGCACTCCGTGGAGGGGGACAGGGCAGGCGGTATCATCCCCCAGCACCTTGAGCACGACCACAGACCACCAGTCAGAACCGACCAAGTGTCTTCACACCTCTGAGCACGACCACAGACCACCAGAGTCAGAACCGACCAAGTGTCTTCACACCTGAGCGCGACCACAGACCACCAGAGTCAGAACCGACCAAGTGTCTTCACACCCCTGAGCGCGACCACAGACCACCAGAGTCAGAACCGACCAAGTGTCTTCACACCTGTGAGCGCGACCACAGGCCCCCAGAGTCAGAACTGACCAAGTGTCTTCACCCCTTGAGCGTGACCACAGACCCCCAGAGTCAGAACCGACCGAGTGTCTTCACACCTCTGAGCGTGACCACAGACCACCAGGGTCAGAACCGACTGAGTGTCTTCACACCTTGAGCGTGACCAGAGTCAGAGAACTGACCAAGTGTCTTCACACCTCTGTGCATGACCACAGACCACCAGAGTCATAACCAACTGACTGTCTTCACACCTTCAGCGTGACCACAGATCCACAAAGTCAGGGAACCAACTGACTGTCTTCGCACCTTGAGCACGACCACAGACCACCAGAGTCAGAACCGACTGAGTGTCTTCGCACCTCTGAGCACGACCACAGACCACAAGAGTCAGAACCGGTGAGTGTCTTCACACCTTGAGTGCAACCACAGACCCCCAGAGTAAGAACCGACTGAGTGTCTTCACACCTTGAGCACGACCACAGACCCACAGAGTCAGAGAACCCACCGAGTGTCTTCACACCTTGAGCGCGACCACAGACCACCAGAGTCGGAACCAGCCGAGTATCTTCACACCTCTGAGTGTGACCACAGACCACCAGGGTCAGAACCGACCAATTGTCTTCACACCTCTGAGCACAACCACAGACCCACAGAGTCAGAGAACCAACAGAGTGTCTTCACACCTTGAGTGCGACCACAGACCACCAGAGTCGGAACCAGCCGAGTATCTTCACACCTTGAGTGCGACCACAGACCACCAGAGTCAGAACCAGCTGAGAGCCTTCACACCTTGTGCACGACCACAGACCCCCAGAGTCAGAACTGGCCCAGTGTCTTCTAAGGAACAGCGAGTGGCTGACCTCTGGCTTCCCAGCAGCGACAAGGACACAGGAAGGCAGTGGAACAACGTGTTCAACACGCTTCAGGAACAATTGCCAACCGATACTGTATTCATAGCAAAAACAGAACTGAGCACATCTGTTACTCCTGCCTCTCACCAAAGGAATGATACAGGTCCTCGCCAGGCAGAGGGAAAGTATTCCCACACACAGAGTCCGAGAGGCCGGAAGAAACGCCCCGCAAAGAGAGCGCTCACTGAGGGAGGATTTGCGACCCTGACCGTCCGGGACCACAGCGACGACGTCTCGCGAGACCACACGCGGAAGCCTGACTGCCAGGCACGATGCTGACAGCGCGCATGCGTGAGCCGGGGCTCGCGCGTACACGGTCCCTGCACTGTTTGGCGGAAGGGAAGAGATGCTGACTACTCTTAGACCCGAACCAGCTACGTATTTATACCAAAATTGGGGGGATAACTGCTAAAATAATAACTAGAGGGTGCCCAGCTTTCCAGATGACGGAGTGAGAAAAGAAGCTCACTGCATCCAGGGGAGAACGCGGCAGCCGGGGGGACCCGAGGGGCGGGGAGGACACCCCCCACGCGGACTGCGGACCCCGCGCCGGAGCGGCACTCCCCTTGCGATGGGCCTGCACTCGGCTGGCGGGACCAGGCGTTTCGTGGCGCGAAGCGGACACGACGGCGTGCCGGCTCCTCAAGAGCGTGAGCACCTCCCACCCCAGCTGGAAAAGCAGGCTCGCCCGGCCGCCCTGGTCCCCCAGACAACAGAATGCTGACTGTGGCATGTACACCCGAGCACGAGATCCCACTCCCACCAGAAACAGGCCAACGCAACTCAGTGACGTGACGCTGCTGGTGTGGACAGCGGCCCTGAAGCGGGACTCCGAGCTCTGCAGCCGAGCTCCTCCTCCTGCAGGCGCTTCCACCTCGGAGCCTTCCTGACACATGACGGAAAGCAGGCCGGGTCTTGCCGCAGAAATAGAAGCGTCTCCTCAGAATTAATGATGCTGGTGGTCGTTTTTTTGTTTTTTCCCTTCAATAACATTCCTCACACTGAAGTTTTATATTCCCTGTTTTTTAGAAGAAAAACCAAGACAGATTAAACAAGTAGCTTTCTAGGTAGGGATGAAGCTAGGATTGGAACCCAGGACTGACAGTCCCCAAAGACTATAAACCACACTCCTACGTGGCGGCTGATGCTGTGGACGAGAATCTTAGCAGAACGTGCTGTTATGCAAAGGCCCACATGCTCATGCCGGGTGGCGTACAGAGGACGCAAAGCAGTCAGAAGGAATGAGGTCTCCGAAGGGAGAGGGACAGAAGGAGCAGCATTTTTGCACATCAGCATTTTTCTCTTTTTTTTTTTCAAGAACCCAAGACAGGCCCCTGGGCAGCCCTGCCGTAGCCCCTCAGCCAAGCTGCTCACTGCCCACCCAGAAGGGAACATTAGGCCTCTCTTCACCAACATACTAGGACAGACTATACTTAAGGTTTTACTTTCCCTTGTGACCCAATAACCCACCTTTAGAATTTTGTGCGTGGAGCCGCTGGTATGATGTGACGCCATCCTGGAAACCCCCTCTGCTCCAGGTCTCTGGAGAGCTTGGGTCTCAGATGACCACCAGCTGCCTCCAGCCAAACCCAGAGGCCAGAACAGGAGCAGGTTGGAAGTGAGATGGGGAGGGGGAGGCCCATCCTCCTGCTGCTGGCCGAGCCGGAGCCCTCAGGCTGCATGGCCCGCGCAGCTGCACCCCAGGTGCCTGCTGGAGGGGACGAGGCCTCTGGGGGTAGGCTGTGCCAGGCCTAGCCCTGATTTTATTCAAACAGAGCTGATGCAGCTGTTTCTCTGTCGACACGTGGCTCCGGTGGCATAGATCTGTGCTCCACGCCCCCGCCCTGGCTGCTTTTCCCCACTGTGGCTCTGTGGGCCCCTGCTGGGGTGCCCTCTCTAGCCATGTTACCATCACTGGTCATCGAGGAGAACTGCATGACTCTGCTCTGTTCCCGCCGGAAGACACCAGGCAGGCACTCAGGGTCTACGCAGCCCCTCCCTCGCTGCGAGGCCCTTTCCTCCACCCATCACCGTCTTTCGTCGCTGTCCCTCCTCGGGGACGCCGCCCGGCTGGCCCTCCTCTTTCCCAGCACTGACCACCCTGCCCCAGGCCCCTGGGAGTCTTCTCTGGTTTCCATGTCAGGCATCTCTGACCCAGGCATCTCTCTCGGAGCTGTGAACCATCGACGACTCGCATGAGCGAGACGTCCTGCCCAGTCCTCCCCGAGGCTCTAGGACTTCATCAGTCTTTCTGAAAACCGAATGTTAAAAACAAGGCACTCACGGGGGATTACTCTTGTTTCTCTGTCTAGTTCAACAGTACAGGAAGGATGACCAAGACCCTTGATGAAATACATTTACTTTTTGTGTTTAAAAAGGACATTCTCAGGATGGCCCTGCAGAGGGAGGTGGGCCAGTCTCCACGTCTCACTCATTGGAGCACCTGTTGGGCTCATTTCTGGAACCTGTGGGACTCTCACTGCTTCTGATGATGGCTACTGACATCATTCCATCATTAGCCCAGGGACCCAGACATTGAGGGTGGCAAAGGCCTGGGTCCTAGGGGCCACACCAGCAGGCGAAAGAAAAGCCCACCACTGACACCATGTCCTGCAAAAGGCAAGGGTCCTGCCTCAGGGTCTGCCCGCAGGCCTGTGATTCTTTCTCTCCATCTCAGTTGTCACTGGTGTTTATTTCTTTTCTTGGTGCTTTTAAATCCTCGTGATGCACCTTGACCAAAACAGATGATAGGAGGTATTCTGAAATGGAAAACAATCTTCACACTAAACTGTTACACCTTTCACCAACAAATGACCCAATTCATAACCGGTCTCGGGTGTGTTCCTCTCGTTCCAGGACACTCCCTCTCACCCTGGGGAGCACTCAGGACGTCGGCTCTCCCTTCGTGCAGCCCTGGGCAACTCCCTGACTGCAGCTGGCCAGCCTGCCTCAGACCCACCTCCTATGGGAGACCCTCCCAGCCACCAACACACGCTTGCTGCTGAGAACTTGGCCAGGAAGGCTGCCTCCTGCCAAACTCTCCAGGGCTCCAACTTCCTGTACCCCCCATCGGGTGAAACCTAACCACCCACTGGCACCCGGGACTCACTCGCAGGCCAAAGTCCGGGCAGCTGCTCAAAGGCAACTGAGGGACATGAGTCTATTTTCTTGTCAACTTGGATTTGTTGGCGATTTTTTTCCATTTTTCCCAAAATCGGATTTCAAATCAACTTTAACCCAATAAAAGCACAGTTCATGCTAGAAAGACAGACTCACAGGTTGTAACTTATGCAATTACAACCAAGGTTCTTTCTATCCCAGTTTAGGCCACGATGACAAGGGGGGGTGCTCTGCGTCTCTGTGCTGCAAGGGTACCAAACACAGAGTGCACGAGAGAAACTAAGTTACTCGGAGACAGGAGAGTCACGCTTTAATTCCTGCTGAAGCGCACACTCCGACCCGGCGCCAGCTTCTCTCAGTAATGGTGCCGGCCCAGGCTCAACCCCGCGATTCTCCCCGTAAGACACAAGTGCAGAACCTGCTCCAGAAAGAGACCAGGTACTGACCTGTGGCCACACGTGCGCCTCTCACTCGCGGGTTCTGAGCAGCCTTCCATGGCGTCCCCTTCTGACTGCTCCCAGTCAGCCCCCAGGGCTTCTGCCGACACTTGCACGGTGACCTGGGGTGTGGCTAGGCTGTGGAGGACAGTGGGGTGAGCGTCTACTCCTGCAGCCCCAGTTTTCCCCTAGAAATGAACTCGTGAGGGAGATGTTATTTTTTCTGGCAAAGATATTTTAAAACAATGATGGCATAGTGCAGTTTCCAGGCTACCAGGACAAAAAGAAGAATTACAGAAGGTCATAAGTGAATGTTTATATGATAAATACCACATTTTATAAATTTAGGTATAACAATTACACTGTCTTTCTTTTTTTTGTCTTTGCTGAGGAAGATTGGCCCTGAGCTAACATCTGTGCCAATCTTTCCTCGATCCTGTATGTGGGTCGCCACCACAGCATGGCTGATGAGTGGTGTAGGTCCACAGCTGGGATCCGAAACTGTGAACTCAGGCCGTTGAAGTGGAGTGCACGGAACTTAACCACTACACCACGGGGCCGGCCCCTATACTTTGTCTTTTGAAAATAGTATTTTTACGGTGCCACGTGGTAAATGCCTACCAAGGGTGCCTAGTGTCTTTTCCAGACAATCAGTGAGAAATTTACTAAAGTTGACTGTACGATATTGAGAGTCTCCTCCCTAACACCAATGTTTCCATCCACCATTGCAGGGTTTTCTTCTTAAAATGATCCCTTGGAAAGGAAGGAGTTACCGTATACTCAAGGCCTTACAAAAATCTCCCACGTCGCAGTGGGTTCTCAGAATTATTTTACTTTAAACAGCAAAGTTCTGTTAGAGGAAAACAAATTAGTCTGAGTAGACTTCATTCAATGCAACTTTCAGATGGTTATGAAAGTTTACCTGAAAGAATCAGTTACAGGAACAGGCAAAGAAACGTAACACAGATTTAAGAACTATCCCCACAGGCATTTCCCCACAGTGCACTCTGCACAGTGACGTGTAACAAACCGCTTTGTTGTCAAGTTCGTAAATGTGCACTGATGGGACAAAGGAAACACGAGAAGGCCCATGTCAGGGGAGGGCTCAGGGCCTGGGACAAATCCCAAGGCCCACAGCTGCTCCACGCAAGCAGAGCTGATGCACAGGACGGAGGAGAGGTGCAGCCTCGTGAGGTGGGAGTGCAGAGCAACGTGGTGGTGTTCCTACACGCCCTGGCAGACACTCGAGGGTCCCCCAGTCACCCCAGCACAGAGCCCGGGAGGCCCGGTGCTCCCCTTCCTGTCCTCTAGCAGGGGACCCCACACAAAACCACCCCCACTTGTCTACCTCTTTTGGTGACTCTCGACTTCTCAGGGTTTCCGTCACCTGCAGCTAAATAAGAGGTTAAGCGATACAGATGCTGGACTACATCATCTTCATCCTTAAAGTCTACACACTCAAAACCTTGTCTAAATTCAAGAGGTGGCCGCATCCTGCAGCGTGGACACGTGTGTCGCCTCACGTACCTTCTGGTTTTCCTTGGTTTATCAAACCGAAAGTCCACAGGGTAGAGGTGACGGTTCACCAGGTGATCCTTCCTGTCTTTGCTGGTCTTGAACTTCTCTGTGCAGCCTTCCACCAAGCACTGATACTGAAGCAGAAACGGCGTCACCTCCATCCTGACCCCCCCCAGCCCTCCCCTCACACCTCCATGGGCACAGGGCCGGGGCCAAGGGCGGGGAAGGTGCCCCCTGGCCTTGCCCCTGGCCCTGAGAGCTGGGAGCAGTGCTCTGAACCCCTCGGCCCTGGTACCCGCTGGGCAGACAGCTCAGAAACAAACCCCCTCAGCAACTGCACTTGGCCTTAGTCACCCACCATGTCCTGCCTCTCGGACAGGATCTGGAACAACGAGTCATGCCACTCCAGGATGTGGACATCCAGCAGGTGTCCAGAGGGGAAAGCCCGTTTGCAAAAGGAGCAGACGTTTCTGTGCAGAGTGTGGTAGTGGTGCTCATAGTCCTCCAGGGCGTCGAACACCTGGCAGCAGCCCGCCACCTGACAGGTGAACTCGGGCACCCTGGCAAAAGAAACGGCCTCATGGGGACACCATTCCGCTGCTGACAAAAAACATCAAACTCCCTGTCGACAACTTCATTTTAAGTGACGCGATAGAGTTTTGAGTGTTTCTTTTACAACCCCAAATCCTACCCTGTTAAGAACTATATTTTCACACCAGCTAGGCGGTGGGGAGGCCAGCCTCTCCGGCGCGTACCGTGCAGGCAGGGGGCGCGGCGGCAGGTCCTCCCCACCTCCACCCCAGGGGTGGTCGGGAAGGGGAGGATGGGAGCCACGGGAAGGAGGCAGGGTGGGGTTGGGGGGCGAGAAGGGCCTCTCTCACCTGGGCTTCTCGGGCTCCCCGGCAACCTGCGTGAGCACGTCCTGGAGATAAAGGTGCCGCTGGACGTCCCCTTCCTGTAGAACACGCGCCGTGGGCTGAACCGGCACCTCGCAGCCCCGCCCAGCCGCAGCCCCGCCCCTCAGCCAGAGGCCCCGCTCCACCAGGCCCCACCCCCCACCCAGGCCCCGCCCCTCACCCGGAGGCGCCGCTCCACCAGGCTCCGCCCACGACCAAGGCCTCGCCCCTCAGCCAGAAGCCCCACTCCACCAAGCCCAGCCCCTGAGCCTCAGGGCCCGCCCCACGACCCAGGCCTCGCCCCTCAGCCGGAGGCTCCGCTCCACCAGACTCCGCCCACGGCCCAGGCCCCACCCCCGAGCCTCAGGCCCCGCCGCCGGACAACGGCCCTCGGCGTCGGCTCACGCACCTCGAAGAACTCATGCTCGCGCGGGAAGCGCACCAGGCGCGCCATGAAGCGGAAAGGCGCGGCCCCGGCCTTGGGGTTCCGCTCCACGGGCAGCGGCTCGGCCGCCCCAGGTGCCCCGGCGAGGCGGGCGTGCAGCGCGGGGGGCAGCTGCATCGCCGTGCGCGGCGGCGGCGCCACACTCTGTCAGCCACCGTCTGTGGGCCGGCCGGGGCGGGGCCGGACGTGACGTCGCGCCACTTCCGCCGCGGGCGCGGGCTGTGCGCGCGCGGGTCCTGCGGTGAGTCGGAGCCGGGGTCGGGGGGCCTGAGCCCGGGGGACTAGGGGTGGCGGGGTCCGAGTCTGGAGGGTAGGGGCCGGGGGGTGGCATGAGCCCTCTGCCCACCGGACGCCCGGCCGGCGCGGGGAGAGCTGGCCTCCGCGCTGTGGCGCCGCCGGCTCGGATCCGGAGCGGGTCTCTGTTCGCCGTCCGCCCCTGTGCGCGGCTGGCGCCCTCCCCCCGTCCCCGGTGCCGTCCCCCGTCCGCACCCCTTCTCTCCCGGCTGACGGGCTGCGGCCGCCTCTGGGCCAGGTCTCTGTGGAGACCTGAGTTGTCTCGTAACCCTTCGGTGGCTTCCCACTGCCCCGGTCCAGGGCCCGCCAGGCCCTGCTGTTTCCCGCCTGCCCATTGTCCCCCATCCCACCCCATCCTCTCCCGGCGCGGACAGGGCGCGGCGTGTAGAAGTAAGGTGGTCCCGCCGCTCCGGAGCCTGCAGCCCGGCAGGAGAGGCGGACGTCTAACTCGTGACACAGTTACCGAGTTAAATGGTGACGGGTGACGCGGAAGGGACGCAAGGATGCTTGAGCCCTATTGCGGAGGACGGCCGCAGGCCCGCTCGCCACTCCTCACGCCGAGTGGTTCCCGAGTGGTTCCGCACCGAGCAGACGCCGGGCGCGCATACGTGCAGTGGCAAGGGAAATGGGTTGCTGTTTCTCTAAGAAGTTAAAAATGTAACTTAAAAATATAATTAGAAACTTGCACTCACTTCATTTTGGAAGTAAAGGTTTGTGGCTACGTCCTCCACCGGTCATTTGCGTGCCTAAGAAGAGCTCTAGACAGACGCAGACTGTTTTTCATCTCTTATGCATTGATTTTCTGTCTCTGAGACAGCATTAGGCTCCTGACATTTTTCACACGTTTTAAAGTAATGTTCTTCAAGCCAGTTTGTCCAATTAGCTTTGAGCTCTTCAACAAAGAGTGCTTGTCACCTCCCTTTGTGTTTCAGTCAGATGTTCACAGGTGTGTGTGCCTGACTCGTGCATAGGTGTCGCTGCCTCCTTGCCCCTGCGCTGCCTCACACTCGTGTGAGGAGGAGATGGGTTCTGCTCAGTCGCCGAAGTCTGCGTCTGTCCACTTGTGGTGACTAACACAAGTCAAGAGCATCAAAAAGATCACGTGAGCCGCTGCAATTAAATGTTCCTCACAGCTGTTTTTAGGGGGTACGCTGTTGGCATTTTTGGTGGGACGTGTCTGTTGCTGTTTAACTTCCCTGGGCTCCTGCCCACTAAATACCAAGAGCACCCTTCCAGTCACTGTGACAACCAAAAGTTACCCCTATGCGTTTCCAGAGGTCCCCTGAGGGGAGGTGCTCCCTGCAGGGCAGAGCCAGAAATCTTGCAGGAATTGTTCCCCAAATCCACAGAGAACAGTGGACTCCTCCGAGGATTAATACTTGTGATGTGGGGTATCTGTGGTTTTATTTCTACTACAGTTGTGAAGATTCATGAAGATAGTTTTTAAGTAAATATTCACTTAGGTGATCTCTCTTCAGAAGAGCTCTCTCCGCCTGCTTGTATCTGGTGGAGGGGTGTTTTGTGTCCATGGTAAACGCAGCAGCATCCTTGCCAAGGTGGTCCTCAGGCCAGCCCTTACAGGACAACCCGCAGTCCTTAGGAAGCCTTTTGGAATGTGGGTCAATCTGGTTGCTCTTAGGTATGAAGAGGCTGGCAGTGGGAGAGTTCGTGTTTTCTTTTCTGTTTTCTGTGGTTTGTAGGGCCTCATTCAGGGCCCTGGGTGACTAGTAGGATAACCGATGGTTTCCGATGCTCTCAGTGATTCAGATCCAGTTTTCCTTTTGTAAAACCAACCATTTGTCAGGCAACAATGAACACTTGCAGTGGTTGGCTTTACGTGGTAATAGCAGCAGCACTTGTTCCTGCTTTTCTTTTGTGTGTGTGTGTGTGTGGAGGACCAGCCCTGAGCTAACATCTGCCAATTCTCCTTTTTTTTTTTGCTGAGGAAGACCGGCCCTGGGCTAACATCCGTGCCCACGTTCCTCTACTATATATGGGACACCACCACAGCATGGCTTAACAAGCGGTGCGTCGGTGCACGCCTGGGATTGAACCGGCAAATCCCGGGCCGCCGCAGCGGGGCGCGTGCACTTAACCGCTTGCGCCACCGGGCCGGCCCCCCCTGCTTTTCTAATAACACTAGTGCAAGAACTCAGTACACGCAGGCCCTGTGGTGCTTTATAAGACGATCAGTCTCCACAGCAGCTCTGTGGCTGGCGTTTACTACTCACCCCTTTCAGAGGAAGCTTTGAGAGGGCAAGCTCCTTGCCCAGGGCCCTCTGGCCTGGAAGTGGCCAAGTCAGGGTTCAGTCTGTCTGGGGTTCCACAGCCTGTGCCCTGCTGTGCCTGCGCCTGTAACTGTAGTTACTAGGAACACCTCCTGATTCACAAAGGACGTGCGCTAGTGACTTAATACACCAGCTGGTCCTTACTGCTGTGCTTTCCTCTTTGGAGACACCCTGCATCTGGCCAGTATTTGCTGTTTGTATACTGTGACACTGTGATGTTTACGTATGGAGAACTAGTTCTCCATCACACGAGGTTAGACTCTCACTTTCTCAGTGTAGAATTACAAATTAATGTGCATTGTTAGCATGTTGTGAGGGTGTGTGCTGAGTCTTCTCCACTTGATGTTTTCTTTAACTCATGGCTCATCTTCACTGAGCTGTTGGCACAGTGGTTCTTAACCTTTTTTTGGGTCACAGAGCCTTTGAGCGTGTGTTGAAAGACCCTCTCTTCAGAAAATTCACAGACAAAAATGATTTTACTTATGATTTCCAAGAGTTCTTTTGTTGTTTGTGGACCCTAGATCAAGAACCCTTGCGTAGGTATATTGAGATGTTTACGTGAAGTGTGCTGGTGTTCGTTTTTTGAAGGTATGACTGGTTGCCTGTGTGCATCTCTCTTCTTCCCTTTTGTCACTACTTGTGATGATAATGGCTAACTGGTTATCAGTGGGAGAACACATGCAATCCGCTACTGTCTGCCTGGTGGGATCTCACTTGCGGGTTGTTTTTTTTTTTTTTTTTTTTTGTGAGGAAGATCAGCCCTGTGCTAACATCTGCCAATCCTCCCCTCTTTTTGCTGAGGAAGACTGGCCCTGGGCTAACATCCGTGCCCATCTTTCTCCACTTTATATGGGATGCTGCCACAGCATGGCTTGCCAAGTGGTGCGTTGGTGTGCGCCCGGGATCCGAACCAGCGAACGCCGGGCCGCCACAGCAGAGCACGCACACTTAACCACTTGTGCCACCGGGCCGGCCCCTCAGTTACGGTTTTGACCCCAGAGGGTCGTGTGTCTAATGGTGAGACCCTAGGACCTCTGGTCAGCAGGGCAGACTGAGCTGAAGTGGAGTGCCACCCAGCTCAAATGCGTAGGAAAAGTATAGTAATCTTACTGAAAGCATCTTGGTATACGGCCAGGTTTGGGCAAGAAAAGGAAACGTCCTAGGCACCAGAGTGCAGAGAGAACGCAGAACTGGTGGTGTGAATGGAGGTGCAGCTGGACAGCATAGGGTTTCAGAACCAGGTGTGGGCCTCACAGGTGGGAGCTGGAGTTTTAGTATTCGTGCCAGGACGGGGGGCAATGGCTTAGGCCTGCACAGAGCTCCTTGCATAGATTCAGGACCCCTGCAGGGCCAGGACCACTGTGTCTGCACAGCCAGAACTGGAAAGCTCTGTTGCCAGCTGACGGGGGGCAGCTTCCTGCTGGCCCAGGGCCATGTGTGGTTGGAGTCACCCAGGAGGAAGGAGGGCTTGGGCCTGTGGGGCCACGACCACACAGTCTGCACGTGCCGGCTCCCCGAGCTGAGGAGTGAGCCTGGAGGCTGGCTGCAGCTAGGGAGACTCAAAGCTGTGGATTCCCAAAGGGAGCATGCTCCCTGAAGATGAGCTCCCAGCAAGAAATGACAGACCACACCAGTGAATGCCTCTTGGACAGAGGATTCACACGCCAGGAATAAGCCCCAGGTGGTAGACAGTTGGCAAGGGGCTGTAGTGGCAGTGTCTGCGAGCGGGGAGCCTGGGGGCTGGGCCGCGTGATGATTTGGCTTCTCTAAGACCTGACGTTGGCCAAATTCAGTGGCTTTAAACTTTTTTTCATTATAGGCTTTTGTGTTTATAAATGACTTTTCTTTTACCTTAGAAGAACGTATTGTGATGTTGTCTCAGAGCCAAAACCATGAGTGAATTTCGGATTCACCACGATGTCAATGAGCTGCTCAGCTTGCTGCGTGTCCACGGAGGGGATGGGGCCGAGGTCTACATCGACCTGCTGCAGAAGAACAGAACCCCGTATGTTACAACCACCGTGTCTGCACACAGTGCCAAGGTGAGTGCCCGTCCCTGGTGAAGCTCTGTGCCTGGGGAAGGTGAGTGCCAGTCCCTGGTGCAGCTCTGTGCCCAGGCAAGGTGACTGCCCATCCCTGGTGCAGCTCTGTGCCCAGGGCTAGGTGGGCCCTATCTCTGGTACAGCTCTGTGCCCGGGCAAGGTGAGTGCCCGTCCCTGGTGCAGCTCTGTGCCCAAGGCGAGGTGGGCCCTGTCCCTGGTGAAGCTCTGTGCCTGGGCAAGGTGAGTGTCGGTCCCTGGTGCAGCTCTGTGCCCAGGGCAAAGTGGGCCCTGTCCCTGCTGCAGCTCTGTGCCCGGGCAAGGTCAGTGCCCGTCCCTAGTGCAGCTCTGTGCCCAGGGCAAGGTGGGCCCCATCCCTAGTGTGGGTCTGTACACCGGGCAAGGTGAGTGCCCTGTCCTTGGTGCAGCTCTGTGCTCAGGGCGATGTCAGCCTTGTCTCTGGTGCAGCTCTGTGCCTGGGCAACGTCAGTGCCCATCCCTGGTGCAGCTCTGTGCCCTGAGCAAGGTGGGCCCCGTCCCTGGTGTGGGTCTGTGCACCTGGCAAGGTGAGTGCCCATCGCTGGTGCAGCTCTGTGCCCGGGCAAGGTGTGTGCCCATCCCTGGTGCAGTTTTGTGCCTGGGGCAAGGTGGGCCCCATCCCTGGTGCGACTCTGTGCACCGGACAAGGGGGCCCCATCCCTGGTGCAGGTCTGTACACCGGGCAAGGTGGGCCCTGTCCCTGGTGCTGTGCTGTGCCCAGGGCACGGTGGACCCTGTCCCTGGTGCGGGTCTGTGCACCGGGCAAGGTGGGCCCCGTCCCTGCTGTGGGTCTCTGCGGAGTTCACCTTCCTGACTGGGTAGCCACAGCAGTGCCAATGGTGATGGCAGACACACTTGTTGATGCTTTTCCTGGAACACGTGTTCCGCTCACTCAGTGCTTCTGTGGACTCCTCACAGCAGTTCCTGTCGCTCGCCTCATCATACAGATGAGGAATGGAGGCTCGGGGAGAGTGCGGGATGGTCAGCCTGACCTCAGAACCCAGCCTCTTAACCGCTCCCTCCCTGTGTCCCATGAGGAGGAGACTCCAGATATTCCTCTGGATGTGTACTAACCGCATTGAAATCCCTTTAAAGTGAATTTTTTTTCTTTATTCAATAATATGTAACTCAAAATTATAAGTTTTCAGTAAAAGATAATTTTGAAATCTAGTTTTGGAAACATATGAATGGGGCCGGCCCCATGGCTTAGTGGTTAAGTGCGTGCGCTCCATTACTGGTGGCCCGGGTTCGGATCCCAGGTGCGCACCGATGCACTGCTTGTCTGGCCATGCTGAAGAGACGTCCCTCATACAGCAACTAGAAGGATGTGCAGCTATGACATAACAACTATCTACGGGGGCTTTGGGGAGAAAAAGGGGAAAAAAAGGAGGAGGATTGGCAATAGATGTTAGCTCAGGTCCGGTCTTTCTCAGCAAAAAGAGGAGGATTAGCATAGATATTAGCTCAGGGCTGATCTTTCTCATAAAAAAAAAAAAAGAAAAAATATGAAGCTTCAGTTATTTAAACAGTTTAATAATGGAACAAGGAATTAGAAAAATGCACTGAGCAGGAGAGAGAGTTGAGGAACACACAGTTATATTTAACTTACAGCAAGGGGAGCATTGTCACTCAGTGGGAAAACACATAACCCTGAGCCCGTACGTAATAATAAATTCCAGAGAGAATAGAGTTAAGTCTGTAAATGATCACACAAACTACTGGGAAAAACACAAGTGATATGGTCTACAGCTTAGGAAGCATAGCATGAGAGAAACTACAGAGGGAAACGTGGGCGGGTCTAACAAAATGTTCTCATGCATTTTCTTAGTTTTATTTCAGAGATATATGATTATTTAGCCTACCTAATTTCATTTCATTTTTGGTTTTGTGTTTAATTTTCTGGAAGGTTTTTTAAAGTGCTTAATTATTGTTACTAAATCACTTGTGTTTATCCTTTTGAGGTTAAAATAGCAGAATTTTCTCGTACTCCAGAAGACTTTCTAAAGAAATATGATGAACTGAAATCTAAAAACACAAGGAACCTCGACCCACTGGTGTACCTGTTGTCAAAGCTAACAGAAGACAAAGAGGTACCGTCCGCCTGGGCTCGTGCACGCTGCTCCTCACAGGTGTCGGCAAAGAACATTCTCTGTCTCTGAAAGAGGAACATGCTCGTGCTCCTGATGGAGTGTGTGCTGCAGAGTGGTCTGGCGAGTGTTTTAAGCACCTGTGATTCGCTCAGTTGAGCTAACACCTCACAAGTCTGGGGTCTCTGGTGCCGCCTCACGCCGTTGGGCCCCGTTTCTGCTGGCCTGTAGCACCTCACTCGTTCATCCTCTCCCTGCTTTTACGAGTAGGTGACGCAGGAGTAGGGTTCTGGTGCGTCAGAGTGAAATGGCTCCTGATGGTGGTAAGCACGAGAAGTATTAAGAGGCGTTATCTCCGAGGTGGGAGACTTTATTTCTCATCGTCTCGTGCCATGTTTTTGTCAGTTTTAAATTGAGCCTGTGTTCCCTGTGGTACTAAGAAAAGTGTTGAGGCCGAGAGAGCCGTGGCACCTGGGAGCCTCCAGGGGTATGTTGGGTCCTTTCTCTCGCTCTACAAAGCCCAGAGTCTGTTCGGGGGTGAAGGGTGTGACCAGGCCTGCGTTGACCACAGTGTTGGAGACACGTAAAGGGACGTGGTCTCCCTGCAGCAAGGGAGACTGGTCGAGTGTAGAGAAAAGGCCGTGCCATTGGGATTGGAGTTTGGGAATTGGCTGTCAAAGCAGCTGTAGGATTTCCCTCCTCGTGATTTGGGGCATGGCATCTTGTGACAGGAAGCATCAGGAGACCAGACTGCAGCTCAGGGACTAAGGGGGACCTCCTGCTCTCGCTTCCACGTGGGTACTGGAGTTAGAAAAGAAGGCAGTGGGGTTGGCTGTGCCTGGCGAAGTGCACGAACCTGGTGGCCCAGGGTAACTCAGGGTTTTGTGTGTTTCCAGACTCTGCAGTATTTACAACAGAATGCCAAAGAAAGAGCTGAGCTCGCAGCCACTGCTGCTGCCAGCAGCACCACCAGCTTCAGCGCCCCCGCCACGGCCTCCAAGATCTCCATGCAGGAGCTCGAGGAGCTGAGGAAGCAGCTCGGCAGCGTGGCCACGGGCTGCACGTGGCAGCAGGTACCTCCTTCCTGCAGTGCGGGCGCCGGCGTCCTCTGTTAAAGATGGAGCTGCATGTGGAGACACCGAGGCTTAACTCCTGGTCAGGACGTAGCTCTGTGGATAAGAACGCGGCCCCAGGAGCAGGAAAACAGTGCAGTGAGGCTCTAACCACCTGGGCACCTCTGTGGGTCTTAGCTTGTGCAAACCGTGATCCCCACTTCCCTCCATTAATTTTTGACAATTTGTTTTTTTAAGATTATTTTTAAGGGTAATTTTCTCTAGATCATTTTTTTCTCCTATACTTACTGCTTTTGGTTTTATGTCGTGCCCTGTCTCTCGATATAAGTCTGTTTTCTTAGGGCATTGTTTCTGTGGCCTTTAAGCCCCCTCAGAGCTGTGTCCCGGTGCGAGTCTGAGCTTGGCATGTGCTTGGTGATCGTGGCGGCTCTGACAAGGACAGCAGCCGGCGCTGGTGGGTGTGTCCAGCACCTCCCGTAGTCCTCACACCACTACCCCTGTGACAGGAGGAAACCGAGTCTATACCTTCCCTTCTCTCATACCAACCCTTGAGTTGGTGCTTCCAGGCTGCCCAGCACCCTGGTCAGCCTCTGGTGGCCAGCCCTACAGGAGGACCACTACTCTGTGCACATACCAGGAGCTGGGCTTTCCCGGTGCGGCCTTCTTGATCTGTCCCTCATCCCTGAGGGGCTCAGGTGGGGGTGCCCCTTCTCCAGCTGTCTGTCGCTGGGGCCTTGTCTTCACCTAGCAGGTCATGTCTAGACTTGGAGCCACCAGGAGAAAGCGATTGAGACTATGCATAAGTGTTCCTGAGAATCGGCCTGCTCTGGCTGGGTGCAGCCCTTTGCTGGTGCTCCTGCTTAACTGGGGGCCCCCGCACCGGCCAGGGCCCTGATGAAGGACTGGATCCCCTCTTGTGCCCAGCCCCTTGTATTGTGACAGGCCTGGAGACATTCGTTTCATGTCTTCCCACATTTATTGACCCCTCACGTTCAGCGATTGATTTGTTCAGTGCCGTGGATGTGTTAGTTTTAAGTATTTGTACTAAAAGTATTTTTTTCTGTTTTCATTTTTAAAAATATCCTCACCAGTCTCTCGAACTTACGAGAAAGATGCTTCGAGACAAGCAGAACAAAAAAAATTCGGGCCACTGCCTCCCTGTCTTCCCAGCGTGGGTGTATGAGAGACCCACGCTGGTTGGGGATTTCCTCACTGGCTCGGGCTTAAGCACAGACGCGGCTGCGCCTATAGGTATGTGATGTGTTTGTTTCTAACGCCCAGGGATTTCTTGGCACGTCTGTGCGTGGCAATGCCTCAGCAGGGAGGGCAGACCATGCGTGACGTGCCAAAGCCCCACAGCAGACAGTGGGCGTCCCGGCCGCCACCCAGGCCCTCTGCTGCCCTTGGTCACGTGGCGACACGCAGTGCCTGCTGGCCACTGTCCTGCATGCTCCCGCCGTCCCAGCAGCTGGCTTTCTGACCTGTTGGTGCAGACCCTTGGGCGCTTCCAGACAGCAGCTTGTGATCACAGCGGGTCTGCTGAGGTGGTAACAAGGTCCCGACCACAAAGGCCCTTGTGCATCGAGTTCAGGTGGATTGTGGGGCATCTGGGGACTGTGCGTGTGCACACCGGGGCTGCGTCTCACTTCAGGTACCTCCGTAGACTGAAAGCGAGACCTCACTAGTTAAGGACGTAGAGTGCCTGCCACATCCTGCCCTCCTGGCCCACGGTCCACAGCTGAGAGGAAACGCCTCAGTGCACTTTCTTTTCCTGCAGCACACGTGGCTCCATGTGCACTAGTTAGAGGGGCAAACAACCGTGTTCAAGTTAACAAAAAGGTGTAGAAAACCATCTACTTTGTGTACAGTCCTGTGTTGCTTAACGACAGGGTACATTCTGAGAAATGTGTCATTAGGTGATTGCGTCGTTGTGCGAACGTCACTGAGTGTACTCACACAAACCTAGGTGGTACGGCCTTCTACACACCTAGGCTGTGTTGTGCTTATCTTATGGAACCACCGTTGTGTATGCAGTCCATTGTTGACCGAAACATTATGTGGCACACGGCTCGTTTTCGGTAGTGATCCAAACTGTTAAAGTTTTAGTGGGAGTCAAACTCATTGAGCCTAAGTTGAGCCGGGAGCTGCGCTGAAGGGCCAGTAAGCAGGGTGGGCAGAGCAGGGCTTCCTGGGAGCACCAGGGTCTGTGGTCGCGTTCAGGGACACGTGCGGGGTGAAGGCCCCAGATGCTGGAGGCAGGAAGCCAGGGCGTCCCCAGGGGCTCTCTGGCAGGCAGACATGGCAGATGAGACTTTGGGGGGGTCCTTGGCTGCAGGGCTCCCCTGAGCAGCTGAGGCGATTTGATTCCTGCAGTCGTGGACTCTGGTGATGTCGCGCTTGTGTTGTTTGAATCAGTTAGAAAAGAAAAAGACATAAAATCACACTTAAAATCACAACAAAGAAAATTAAATACCTAGAAACAAATTTAACCAAAGAAGTGAAAGACCTGCGCACTGAAAACTATAAGACATTGTTGAAAGAAATCGAACACAAAAAGATATGGCAAAGATATTCCATGCTCATGGATTGGAAGGGCAAACATAGTTAAAATGTCCGTATTACCTAAAGCAGTCTACAGATTCAGTGCAGTCCTGTCAAAGTCCGAACAACGTTTTTCACGGAAATGGAACAGAGTCCTGAAGCTTATATGGAACAACAAAAACCCCAAATAGACAAAGAAATCCTGAGAAGAAAGAACAAAGCTGGATGCATCACACTCCCTGATTTCAAAATATATTACAAAGCTATAGTAATCAAAACAGCATGTAGTGGCAGAAAAATACACACACAGATCAGTGGAACAGAATTGAGAGCCCAGAAATAAGAACACATCTCTGGACAGCTAATCTTCGACAAAGGAGCCGAGAACACACAATGGGGAAAGGAAACTCTCTTCAGTAAATGATGTTGGGAAAACTGGACAGCCATGTGCACAGGACGAAAGTAGACCGTTATCTTGCACCATACACAGAAATGAACTGAAAATGGATTAAAGACCTGAAGGTAAGACCTGAAACCGTAAAACTCCCAGAAGGAAACAGGCAGTACGCTCTTCGACATCGGTCTTAGCAGTATCTTTTCAAATACCATGTCTCCTCAGGCAAGGGAAACAAAAGAAAAAATAAACAAATGCGACTACATCAGACTAAAAAGGTTCTGCAAGGCAAAGGAAACCATGACCAAAACGAAAAGACGGGGGCCAGCACCATGGTGTAGCGGTTAAGTGCACGCGCTCCGCTGCTGGTGACCAGGGTTTGGATCCCAGGCGCGCTCTGATGCACTGCTTGTCAGGCCATGCTGTGGCAGCGTCCCATATAAAGTGGAGGAAGATGGGCACAGGTGTTAGCCCAGGGCCAGTCTTCCTCAGCAAAAAGAGGAGGATTGGCATGGATGTTAGTTCAGGGCTGATCTTCCTCGCAAAAAAAAAAAAAGAAAAAAAAATGAAAACACAACCCGTGAATTGGGAGAAAATATTTGCAAATCATATATCTGACAAAGGGTTAATTTCCAAAATATATAAAGAAGTCATGCAACTCAACAACAAAAAACCCAATCAAGAAATGGGCAGAGGAGGGACCAGCCTGGTGGTGTAGTGGTTACATTCGTGCGTTCTGCTTCTGCAGGCTGGGGTTCGCCTGTTCGGATCCTGGACACGGACCTCCTCACCGCTCATCAAGCTGCGCTGAGGCGGCCTCCCACATAGAAGGGCTAGAAGGACCTACAACTAGGATGTACAACTATGTGCTGGGGCTTTGGGGAGAAAAAAGAAAAAGAGGAAGATTGGCAACAGATGTTAGCTCAGGGCCAATCTTCCTCAAAAAAAAAAAAATGGGCAGAGGATATAAAGGGACATCTTTTGAAAGAAGATATACAGATGGCCAACAGGCACATGAAAAGATGTTCAACAGCACTGATTACTAGGGAAATGCAATTCAAAACCATGAGGAGATATCACCTTACACCTGTTAGAATGTCCGTTATCAAAAAGAGAGGAAATAAGTGTTGGTGACGATGTGGAGAAAAGGGAACCCTCGTGCGCCGTTGGTGGGAATGCAAACTGGTGCAGCCACTGTGGAAAACAGTATGGAGATTTCTCAAAAACATAGGAATAGAAATACCATATGACCCAGTTGTTCCACTGCTGAGAATTTATCCAAAGAACATGAAAACACAAATGCATAAAGATATTTTCACGCCTATGTTCATTGCAGCATTATTTACAATAGCCAAGAATTGGAAGCAACCCAGGTGCCCATCAGTGGATGAATGGATAAAGAAGATGAGGTGCACATATACAATGGAATATTACTTGGTTATAAAAAAAGACGAAACCGTGCCATTTGCAACAACATGGATGGACCTTGAGGGCGTTGTGCTAAGCGAAATAAGTCAGATGGAGAAAGACAAATACTGTATGATTTCACTCTGCCTGGTACGTGTGTCAGCTCCACACCATGGGACCTCAGTGTGACCTCGCGCCAGCATCTTCGTCTGGAAAGCACTGCCTTGGTGGTGCACATGCTCGGAACGGAGGTGGGCCCCGCCGTGTCACCACTCTGCCTCCTGCCCTCTGTCACACGCTGGCCCAGCACCACAGGCCCCTGCTACAGGCATCCTCCATGCATCCCTCTGGCCTTGTCTCCTGTCCACCCCTTTCCTGTCCCGTGTCCTGTCCACGCTCAGACCCCTGTGTCATCAGTTCAGTTGTCCTTGGGCCTCCCTTCACCTCCACCTGGCAGTACCTCACCTTCTGGACCTACCTGCCTTCTCAGCATGGTGTGCAGCGGCTGCCTGGTGCCCCTCCCACCTCTCAGTGGTCATTTGTGCCATTCTCAAGTCCCTTCCTGGAGCCAGGGCAGACCCTCAGGGTGGATGCCCACGCTTGCATGTACCCACCGTCCCTGAGGTCTGTCTTGTCCCTCTCCTCCTGCCTCTGCCTTGGCAGGGCGCAGCCTTGTGGCAGGCCAGGCCATCCCTCCATGCGCTGAGGCCACTGGCTGCCCCCTCGGGTCCTGTCCCTTTGGTGAGTCCTTCTGTCCTCTGGCTTCTCAACTGGCTGTCCCATCCCCTGCCAGTTGGTTTAGTGATTCTCCTCTTTAAAAGTCCTGCCCTGACCCACAGGCCCCCATAGGGCCTGCTGTGCGAAGCCAGGGTAGGGGCAGTTGGACAGAGACACCTTTCTCCTGGTGCTGCCCATAGCTCCCCAGTGTGGTATCTGCCTCAGCGGGTGTCGGGGAGGGCCCTGAGGGGCGTCCTAGTGCTGTGAACTGAGAGGCAGGGAGCGCCTGGGCCGTGAGGCGTGTGGCGGGCGCCCCTGGTCGATGGCCCGTGACTGCCCTCAAGACCGTCGGGTGTCATAAGGCAACCACCTCGTGCTGTGTGTGTTTGGTAGAAATGGTCAGTGTTTTAAAGTTTTTAAAGAAAACCTCGTTTTTGTCCCAGAGCAGCCCAGACTTACCAAGTTGTAATAAACGCTGTGAGGACGGCTTACGTCGGAAGTGCTTTTTAAGCTCTGAACTTACTTTTTCGAGGTCAGGCGTCCGTCTGAGCACAGAGGTGCTCGTTTGCGCAGGGCTCCAGGGCTTCACTGCCTGTCGGTCAGCGCCTCTTCTCCTGTGCTTTTGGAATCTCAAGCCAGTGGGATCAGTCGGAGCCAAATGAACGACTTAATTTTTATGTTATAAATGTTTGAGGAAATTACACAGAGGGAGGTGAGTGAGAGTGTGACTTGTACTGAGTAGATTATGTCAGGAGGTCACTGGGAAGGGGGAGGCGAGGCGAGTCGCCCCCAGCCGGTGTCTGTGTCCACAGGCACGCTGCCCCTGGCCTCCCAGGAGTCAGCTGTTGTGGAGGACCTGCTCTACGTGCTGGTGGGTGTGGACGGCAGGTACATCACTGCCCAGCCGCTCGCTGGCAGGCAGAGCCGGACCTTTCTCGTGGACCCCAACCTGGACCTGTCCATCAGGGAGCTGGTGAACAGGATCCTCCCAGTGGCTGCCAGTTACTCCACTGTGACCAGGTAGGCACCAGATGGGACCCAGTGCTCGATGCTGGCCGTCTCAGACACACACAGACCCCAGAGTCGCCCTTGGTCCCTGTAAAGATCACTCAAGTCCTCTTCTTAGGCAAGTCCCCATCTTGTTGCGACCCAGCTTCACTCCTGGCATGATTTTGAAGGGCCTGGGGACAAGTGCAGGGAGCCCGGTGTCCCCAGGTTCCCTCTGGGGAGAAGAGCTTGAGTGGGTCATCTGCTTCCTCTTTGTGGATGGGACTCAGAACATCTGATCTCTTACCTGAAAACTTAGCTCTCACCTTCTCAAGGGTGCTCAGTGCTTCATCTCCTCGTAGGTTCATTGAAGAGAAGTCTTCCTTTGAATATGGGCAGGTGAACCACGCCTTGGCGGCCGCCATGAGGACCCTGGTGAAGGAGTACCTGATCCTGGTCACGCAGCTGGAGCAGCTACAGAGGCAAGGCCTCTTGTCACTGCAGAAGCTCTGGTTCTACATCCAGCCAGCCATGCGTACCGTGGACATCCTGGCCTCCCTTGGTATGCACCCACCCGGCATCTCAGCCAGGCCAGGAGAGCCTGTGGGCACTTGGGCAGCACACAGGTTGTTTGCGTGGTGGAACGGTTCCTGGCGTGTGCAGATGAGATGTGGGTAGTATCGTGGGAGGGACCTCAGGCCAGGGTGCTAGTCATTTGTTTCTTACTTTTGGACACCGGGGTGTGAGGCTGAAGCATGTGTTGCTTCGTGTTTTATTAATTTGCATGAGGAAAACTCTGGAAGCTCTTATTGGTGGACTTTAGTTAGCAACTACAACTTTATAGTTTGAGTATATCCCAAAAAAGAAGTGGCTGTGCCTGTGAGGAGGTTGGAGGTGAACTAGGAGGTTCTGGTCTGTCTGCCAGAACCGCCAGGAGAGCCGTGGGCAGCCCGTCTCGGCTCTGAGTGCCGCCTTCTCTGTGCAGCCACCTCGGTGGATAAAGGCGAGTGTGTCGGAGGGTCGACCCTGAGCCTCCTCCACGACCGTAGCTTCAACTACACGGGCGACAGCCAGGCGCAGGAGCTGTGCCTGTACCTCACCAAGGCCGCCAGTGTGCCCTACTTTGAGATCCTGGAGAAGTGGATCTACAGAGGGATCATTAATGACCCGTACAGGTAAGATCTGAAGGAGAGTGGACGTCCGCGTGCAGCCGCGCAGCCAGGGAGGCAGCGTCCCACTGGCTGCTCTTCAGCGGCTTTATCCTGTTGTGTGGAAGACGTTAAAATCACCTCAGATCAGGGGCTTTTCACCTCCTTTTGTGGGCTTCCTTCACGGTCTCAGGTCTGTGGGCTCCTTCCTCAGTGTGATGTATTTAAATGCACAAAATGAAATATGTCGGCTCATACATGATTCTGTTATGTTGAGATATATTTGTCAAAGTATTTTAAAAATAAATTTGTGGTCTAGAAATAGTATTTCTCTATAACGACCAAAATAATAAAATCTGTGGTGAGGGGCCTAATAAAGAATGCAGCTCCCAAATCCTGAGGCGCCAGGGAGATTCGAAGCATCATGTGAAGGTGTCTGGTCTCCGTTGGTGACAGGCACACGTGCCCCTGACGTGCGTGTCATCTTCTTGCCACGTTCGTGACAAAAGGAGACGCTAGATTCCAGGAATAGGGGCTGGACACAAAGGTGATCAACTTCCCATCCACCTCTGTGGACCGAGTGCTCTCTGAACCCTGCTCCAAAGTGAGGTTGGGCGTTTATTTTAAGTCACAAGTGAGAATTGGCTGTGGTGAGACTGTTTGGCCTCCGTGGAGCCCTATGGAGCTTGTTGGCCTCTTGTGCTCTTAGCTGACGAGGGGAGCACTCGTGCAGGGAGCACATGGCCTCCCTTCTGCATGTCTCCTCCAGAATCTGCTCGTTACTCGAGAGCATTCTGTTTTTCCAGCGAGTTCATGGTTGAGGAGCACGAGCTGCGGAAAGAGAAGATCCAGGAGGATTACAATGACAAGTACTGGGACCAGAGGTACACCGTGGTCCAGCGGCAGATCCCGTCCTTCCTGCAGAAGATGGTGGGCAAGATCCTCAGCACAGGTGACGCCGCGGGGCAGAGGTGGGCGCTGGGGGTACAACAGGCCTCGCACCCGGGGCCCCACCTTCCCGGACGTGTGCTCGGTCATTGTGTCCCTGCCAGAGGGCAGGCGCCCCGCTGTGCACGCAGCAAGCGCTGAGGATGTAGGCCGCCTTCCTGTGCCTGGGCGTCATCCGTCTGGCTCCTGTGCGCTCTGCTGCGCTTCGTTTTGTTCCCTGCCCTAGGAGGTGTCTCACAGGTGGCTTTTCTTTCTCTTTCATTTCGAGAACTCTTACCGCTTAAAAGAAAACTGTTTCTTTACTCACAACACTGACACCAGGTGTGTGGCTTTTCCCCACCAACAGCCAGTTCTCTGTGGACACCTGCTGGGCGTCCTACAAATTAACTCAGTCCTGACACTAACCACCCGGAGTTAGCACGGGCCCAACAGATTAGGGCTCAGTCCCTCAAGACTGCCCGCTCCTCAGACGCCAGTCACAAGGATCGGGTCCCTGGGCCACCCGCACTTCTGTCTGACCTGGCTACAAGTCAGGAGTTCTCGTGACCCCTCAGGTTAGATAATTTGCTGTAACCGCTCATAGAGCTCAGGGAAACGGTTTACTTACTTGATTGCTGGTTTGTTATAAAGGACACAGTGAACAGCCAGATGAAGTGGTCCAGGGACGAGGTCTGGAAGGGTCCCGAGCACAGGAGCTTCTGTCCCCGTGGAGTTGGGGTGTGCCGCCTTCCTGGCAGGTGGATGTGTCCACTAACCTGGAGGCTCTCCAAACCCCTTTGTTTAGGGTTTTTAAGGAGGTTCCATTACACAGGCATGGTTGATGAAATGATTGGCCATTGACGATTAATTCAATCCCCAGCCCCCCCTCCCCTCCCCAGAGGTCCAGCCCTCTAATCACAGGGTTTGTTCCTCTGGCCACTAGCCCATCCTAGAGCTGTCTAGGGGCTGCCACGATTCTCCCCCTGAGCATAAACACAGGAGTGGTTGGAAGAGGCTTACGAATAACGAGGAATGCTCTTCTCACCCCCTGTCACTCAGGAAATCCCAAGGGTTTTAGGAGCTCAGTGTTAGGAACTAGAGACAAGACCAAATATATGTTTCTTATTGTATCACCATGTCACTATAGGAAAGCAGCCAAGGACACAGACCCCACTGGGCCAGCAGTGTTTTTACTCACCACCATGTAGGTCAGGAACTCAGCTTAGAAATGTGTTGGGCTCCCCCCAACCCCCCGAAGACATGCCACCGGCCTGGCTCTGAGAGCTGAGCTGTCTGGGGCAGGGTTGGGAGATGATTTAGAATCTGGTTCTCATAAGGCTTTTTGAAATTATTTCTGTGCTCTGATTAGAAAAATCCAGGAAAAAGAGCCTAGCAAGTCACAGCAGAGGTGCCTCTGCCCTCGAGAGGCGGCAGTTGTTTCTCTGTGGAAGGTGGGCTCTAGAACTGCTCTTGTATTACCTGTGCTTCCAGTCCTCTGGTTAGTGTTTGGGCTGTGATATGTGAGCTTCAGGCCTGCAATTTACTGTATCTGTAATAAACATTTTAGTCTGCTTTCCTCCATCTCTTTTTCAGGAAAGTATCTCAATGTGGTCAGAGAGTGTGGTCACGATGTCACTTGCCCAGTGGCCAAAGAGATCATCTACACGTTGAAGGAGCGGGCGTACGTGGAGCAAATCGAGAAGGCTTTTAACTATGCCAGCAAGGTCCTGCTGGGCTTCCTGATGGAGGAGAAGGAGCTCGTGGCGCACCTGAGGTGTGCTCTTCACCGCGCATGGGCTGCTCGCCACTCACACAGCGCACACTGTCTGCAGTGTTTGCCTGAGATCGGAAATTTGCTTTCAGCCGTTCTGTTTTGTCGTTTTAAAAATGGGCATGCCTCCAGGTTGTCTCCAGCCTGAGAACTTGGCACCTCTGTGACCTCCCACCTCGGTGCTCCCTGCCCAACATCTGCAGAGGTCTTCCCCAGGGGCCAGCGGAGGGCAGCGTCTGCCCGTGTCACCTTGTCTGAGGTGGCCCAGCTCGCCAGCCCTGCTCCCTGCCAGGGGCCACCCGCCCTCCTCAGCCCCCTACAGTGACCTCCTCAGCTCTTTTCTGGCAGCATCTCCTGCTGCACAGCCTGGCTCAGTGGTCCTGTGCCCCGTCCTGAGAGCTGTTCACTTCAGCTCCTTGTAAGCTGACCACAAGCCCCACCCTTGTGTAAACGTAATTCTCGGTAGGAAGCTCTGGACACTGGTGGGTGTGGGTGCCATGCTCAGCACTCCCACCTCATCACCCCGAGTGCTCATTTTGGTGGGAGCCCTTTGTGTGCCGTGATTTTTCCTCGTCAGTCCCCTGCTCGTGTTTGTCCAAGAGTCCAGGCTGTTCTGCGTGTCAGGCATGCTCACTGATGTCTGCTCTCGCCTTCGCCCGCTCTCGCAGGTCCATCAAGCGCTACTTCCTGATGGACCAGGGGGACTTCTTCGTGCACTTCATGGACCTCACTGAGGAGGAGCTGAAGAAGCCGGTGGACGACATCACGCCCACCCGCCTGGAGGCGCTGCTGGAGCTGGCCCTGCGCATGAGCACCGCCAACACGGACCCCTTCAAGGACGACCTTAAGGTGGGTGGGGCCAGGGCCTACCTCTGACCCTGCTCCTGAAGACGTGGGACGGCTGCCTGAGAAAGACGTTGACATAAAAACACGGTAGGGTGCTGGCCTGGTTACCTAGTGGTTAAGTGCACACGCCCCACTTCTGCAGCCTGGGGTTTGCCAGTTCGGATCCTGGGTGTGGACCTGTGCACCACTCATCAAGCCATGCTGAGGTGGTGTCCCACATAGAGCAACTAGAAGGATGTACAACTAGGGTATACAACTGTGTGCTGGGGCTTTGGGGAGAAAAAAGGAAAGAAGGGAGGAACATTGGCAACAGATGTTAGCTCAGGGCCTATCGTCCTCAAAAAAAACACAGTAGAAACCAACTCTGACAAATATTTTTTCTGCCTCAGTTGAAAGTGTTTTTTTCTTTCATTCTACTAATGTGAGTGATTTTCGTATGTTGAACCATCCTTGTGTCCCAGGAATAAATCCCACTTTGTCACGGTGTTTGGTCCTTTTAACGTGCTGCTGGATGTGGTGTGCTAGCGTAGCCATGAGGATTTTGGCATCTGTGTTCGTCAGGGATGCTGGTCTGTAGTTTCGTGTGTCTGTCTGGTTTTAGTGTCGGGTTATGGTGGCCTTGTAGGTTGAGCTTGGAAGTGTTCCCTCCTCTGCAGTGTTTTAGAAAAGTTTCAGGAGGATTCATTCGTTAATTGTTCTTTAAATGTTTGGTAGAATTCACCAGTAAAGTCATTTGGTCATGGCCTCGTCTTTCTTGAGAGGTTTTGATGATTTTTTCCATCTCCTCACTGGTTAGGGTCAGCTCAGATTTCCTCTTCTTGAGTCAGTTTTGGTGGTTTGTGTGCCCCTCAGGATTTGGGTAGGTGTTAGTGTTCACGATCCTTATTTCTGTTTGGTTGACAGTAACATCTTTGCCTTCCTTTCTTTTTCTTTTTCTTTTCTTTTTTTTTTTTTGGTGAGGAAGATTAGCCCTGAGCTAACATCTTCTGCCAATCCTCCTCTTTTTGCTGAGGAAGATTGGCCCTGGGCTAACATCCATGCCCATCTTCCTCTACTTTATATGTGGGACGCCTGCCACAGCATGGCTTGATGAGCGGTGAGTAGGTCCGCGCCGAGGATCTGAACCTGTGAACCCCAGGCTGCCTGAAGCGGAGCGTGCGAATTTAACCACTACACCACCAAGCAGGCCCCCCACCTTCCTTTCTGATGTTGGTAACTTGAGGCTTTTTTTTAGTCACTGGAGCTAAAAGTTTGTCAATTTTGTTGATGTCAAGGAACCAGCTTTTAGTTTCTTTGCTTTTCTCTGTTGTTTTTCTTTCTCCATTTTGTTTATCTCTGTTCTGGTCTTTTTTATTTCCTTCTTTCTGCTAGCTTTGGGTTAGTTTGCTCTTTTTCCAGTTTCTAAAGTTAGGTTATCGATCTTTCTTCTCTTTTTTTTTTTAATTTATTTATTTTTTTATGAGGAGGACTAGCCCTGAGCTAACATCTGATGCCAATCCTCACCTTTTTTTCCCTTGAGGAATATTGGCCCTGGGCTAACATCCGTGCCCATCTCCCTCTACTTTATATGGGACGCCGCCACAGCATGGCTTGACAAGCCGTGCGTCAGTGCGCGCCCGGGATCCCAATCAGCGAACCCCGGGCCGCCACAGCAGAGCACGTGCACTTAACCACTTGCGCCACCGGGCGGCCCCCGATCTTTCTTCTCTTAACGCAGGCATTTATCGCCGTGCGTTTCCCTCCGAGCACTATGCTCACCACATCCCAAGTTGTGTGTTGTGTGTCCATTTCCGTTTGTCTCAGGTTTTTTCTCATTTCCCTTGTGGTTTCTTCTTTGAGCCATTTGTTTTTAAGAATGTGTTTAATGTTCACATATTTGTGAGTTTCCCAGTTTTCCTTCTGTTACTGATTTCTGACTTCATCTGTTGTGGTCACAGAACGCTTCATATGATCTCAGTTTTGGGGCCTCACAGTGGTCTCTCCTGGAGAAGGTTCTGTGTGCAGCTGAGAATGTGTGTGGGAAGGCCCTGTGGATGTCCAGTTGCTCCACTGTGGTCAAGTCCTCTCTTAGTGACCTTCCGTCTGGTGGCCTGTCCGTTGTTGAAAGTGGGGTGTGGATGTCATCAACTGTTACTGTAGAATGCGTCTCTTCCTAATTCTGTCAGTTCTTGCTTTGTATATTTTTGGGTCTGTTTTTAGGTCTGGGAGTATTTTTATAGGATAAATTTCTAGAAGTGAAATCATTGGATCAGAAGATACAGCCATTGTACGTCTAGACTGATCTTACTGGAATCTGGTCTCTGCAGACCCTGGGCCGCACAGCTGAGGAGGGGCTGTCATCCACACACTCGGCGTGTCCGTCTGTCCATCGGCTATTTGTGTTTCTTCTTCATTCTTTGTCCCTCATTGTGGTTCTTCTCTCTTGTTTCCGATCATGTCATTCTTCTTACTGATTTATAAGAACTCTGTCACACTGTCCGTGGCATGTCGTTGGCCCTTAATAAATATTTGAATAAATCGATTTGTGGACAGGACTCTGCCCATTGTAACTGTCATATTTTCCGCCAGACGTGTTTCATCTTTTGACCTGGGCCTGCTGCTTATTGTGGTACAAGGTTTAAATCTGAAGGATTCAGATTTTCCTCACTTGCCCTTGTGGCTTCTCATTTATACCATCAGGGGGTATTTTTAAAGGAATTCCTCTGTAGTTTTCTTTTTCTGCTTTCATGGGAAGTGGTTTAATTTTTGTTTTTTATTTTTTTTATTTTATTTATTTATTTTTTCCCCCAAAGCCCCAGTAGATAGTTGTATGTCATAGTTGCACGTCCTTCTAGTTGCTGTATGTGGGATGCGGCCTCAGCATGGCCGGAGAAGCAGTGCGTCGGTGCGCACCCGGGATCCGAACCCGGGTCGCCAGCAGCGGAGCACGCTCACTTAACTGCTAAGCCATGGGGCCGGCCCAAGTTTAATTTTTGAATTAGGATTTATCAGTAGATGTTTTGTTTCTTAAGCCGGCCTCCAAGATTTAGGATCTGACTTCCGAGGAGCCCACCCTCATCCTGGTCTCGCTCTTCCAGCTCATGATGTAGGGGTAGGGTGTAGGGTCAGGACCTGATGCCTTTTCTTTCTCTCTCCCCAAGATTGACCTGATGCCTCATGACCTCATTACTCAGCTTCTGCGAGTTCTGGCCATCGAGACCAAGCAGGAGAAGGCGATGGTCCATGCCGACCCCACTGAGCTCACGCTGAGCGGCCTGGAGGCATTCTCTTTTGACTACGTTGTCAAGTGGCCCCTGTCACTGATTATTAACAGGTGAGCCTTGGTCCCTCTGGGCGCCAGCTTCAGTAGATATTTATCCAGATTTGCCAGGAAGAAAGGATTGTCCTCGCCTGGCAACTGCCTACTTTTGCAGAGCGTTGGAGGCAGCTCTCTGCGTCTGTCTATGGCCAGTGATTACCTGGCACCTCACGGCCAGGGTGCAGAACTGTGTGTCGGTGACATGGGAGCCTGGGCCGTGCTCTGTGCCACAAGCCTCGTTTATGATGTCTAATGCCCGCAACAAGCACGAGGTGTCAGTCACAATCCTACGTGCCTTTTCCTTCTTTGCAGGAAAGCCCTGACCCGCTATCAGATGCTCTTCAGGCACATGTTCTACTGCAAGCACGTGGAGCGGCAGCTCTGCAATGTTTGGATCAGCAACAAGACCGCCAAGCAGGACTCACTGCACTCCGCCAAGTGGTACGTCCTCCCTCTGCTCGTGACGCTTCCCTCAAAGCAGGATGGCTTCGTGCTTCACACCTTTAAAAAAGCGGTTTGATAATGCACATTTGTAGCTTTTAGAGCCATGGCGTTTTTGTGTCGCGCAGCAGCACAGGGCCATTGTCGACCATAAGGGACACTGGCTGTGTCCCCAGCCCTCTGCACAGACCTGCAAGACGGTAGGTGTGTCTGAGCGTGAGCCCTTCAAGGACCTCGAGCTCCTCTGGGGGTTGGGAGTGTTTGTTTCCTCCTCCCGGCGCACCTGGCGCTGCATGGTGTTGACAGACCACTCCACTTAAGCCAGAGGCACTTTGCAGACGGTCTGTGGCCCCAAGTGTGGTGTGCCGTGTGTGAGCTGTCGTTGAGCTGCAGGCGTGGTGTTGCGAGTGGTGCCCCTGACGACCGCCCCTGCCTGGCGGAGGCGGAAGCGGCTGGTGCTTCTCAGGTGCCAAGGAGGTCCTGGCTCTGCTTCTCCTCTGAAACCGTCCTTATGCTCCCTCAGGTTTGCTGGTGCTTTCACTCTGCGGCAGCGAATGCTTAATTTTGTCCAGAACATTCAGTACTATATGATGTTTGAAGTGATGGAACCAACCTGGCACATCCTTGAGAAAAACCTGAAATCCGTGAGTTGTAGCACTTAGAAGGCTCTATACCAACGAAGATATGTTTCACGAAATAGTGTCTTCAGAGAGGAGAGTATTGGGTCAGGTGTCAGGGAGGGAACTGCAGGGAACGGATCCCAGAGCTTCGCTCTCCTCTTCCTCGTGTGGAGGGGCCTGCGGGGTGGCCTTCCACTACTCCTGAGCAGCAGTCAGAGAGCGGCGGCCGGGAGGCCAGCAGGGAGCTGGTGGCATCTCTGTGCCTGGTCAGAAGGCAAAGCCCTTTGCACACATGCAGAGAGCAGGTGTCCTTCTAAACATGAAAAGGGAGTGTGAGTGTGAGTGTGTGTGCACGCATGTGTGTGGGCGGTGGCTGTCTGCTCCCACATGACGCGTCCCTGAGAATGGAGCTGTTGGAACAGCATGGGTGCCTTGCACTCTGAGGGAGCTCTGAGAACCTCAGCACCAGGGGCCCCGCGCTCCCACCACAGCACATTCTAGGCCTGTCAGCCAGAGATCTCAACCGTCCCCAAATTCCAGAAGCAGAAAGTGACGAGTAGCAGTATTTCCTCCTTGCTTTCTGTCTTTAAGGAACAAAACCGTGGCCCTTTTGGGGCACGTTCAGTATCAGTTTCTTTTAGTGGTATTTTGAGGTTTTCCCCCAAAAGACCACAGAGTTTTTTAAAAAATGGAAACAAAACAGAAGTGTACAAAGTAGCCAGAACTGAAGCCTGGAAGGTGTAGAGTTTGTCTCTTGGTGAAGCTGTTCCGAGAGGAGGCTGGTGCCCTCTTTGCAGGCCTCCAACATTGACGACGTGCTGGGGCACCACACGAGCTTCCTGGACAACTGCCTAAAGGACTGCATGCTGACCAACCCCGAGCTACTGAAGGTCTTCTCCAAGCTCATGTCCGTGTGCGTCATGTTCACCAACTGCATGCAGGTGCTGTGCCCCCAGCCCCGCCATGCCTCTGCTTCTCACTCTCCCTGGGCGTGTCCTGCCTTGAGCCTTGCCCAGTGCTGTGGCAGGGATGGCTGGCTGCAGGGTCTCTGTCCAGAATGTTTTTCTGGACACCCCTTGTGCTCATTTTGTCAGAACTCGAGTTCTTTGATTCAGTTAAGTGTTTATGGGGCACCTGTTATAGGCAGTTGCCCCAAGACGATGGCATAGAGAGTGTCAGGAGGCAGAAGGGGCGACGGGGGGGGCTCATGGGGCTCCTGGGTACTGGTGGGGGGTCTGGGTCGGAGGGGCCAGTGGGAGCATGTGGGGAGGTGGCAGAGCCCATGACATGGTGGCTAATCACGCAGGGGACAGGAGCATGTGAACTCGATTCCCTAGACACTTAGGAGCCATGTGGGATTCCCAGATGGAAACACAGTGGAAAGAAACTGTTTTTAGAAAAATTGGCTCGTGAGCCTTGTGACAGGCAGACTTGGAAATCATGTGGGTGCAGCTGGTCATTTCCACCTGCAGCCTCCTGGGTGTCCCAGACAGGAGTGGGGAACTTGTCACGTGGAGCGAATGGGTTGTAACTAACAGAAGCGTTTCTTCCTGACCCCAAGAGGTTTACGCAGAGCGTGAAATTAGACAGTGAGCTGGGCCGCCTGACCCTGGAGCACGGCACCATGCTGGGGCCGCCCACGGAGGCCGAGCGGGCCGAGGAGCGCACCCGGAAGGAGCTGGCCAGGAAGGTGCGTGGCCTTGCGGGTTAGTCCAGAAGACCCTCCTTCCTGACCAGACGTGACACGATGTTAGGATTGCAGCGCTTCAAAACCAAACCCACCACCACTGGTTCATTTCTATCTTCCCTTTGATTAAAAAAACACAGTCTTAAAATTAGGTTCCAAACACAAGCAAGAGAGAATCTCCCTTCCCCCCTTGTCCCAGCCTCAGCCCCACTGTGCTCCAGGGCAAGGTTACAGTTATCCAGAGCAGGTGGTGTGAGGGCGAGCTGGGGGCACGCCCCGAAGGGCAGGTGAGGGCCAGCTGCAGGGAGGCACCTTAGAGCAGGTGAGGGGCGAGCTGTGGGGACACCCCCTAGGGCAGGTGAGGGTGAGCCGGGGGACGCCCCCTAGGGCAGGTGAGGGTGAGCCAGGGAGGCCTCGAAGGGCAGGTGAGGGCGAGCCAGGGCAGGGAGGCCCAGCAGAGGGCCTGGTGCTCATCAGGCACGGGGCCCTGGGCCCTGTTTACACTATTATTAGGGTCTGTCCTTACCTAGAAGGGTTAGGTGGCTCAGCAGATGCAGGCGTCTGTCTTTTATGGGGCGTGGACAGAGTGGCATGGGCCCTGTGGTGCCAGCGCCAGGTCTGGAGGAGCCCAGGTGGGTACTCCTGTGTCCCCAGTCTGTTCGCCTTGCTGAGAGGCGGCCAGGAGAAAACACGAGTTAGCTTGAAAACCTGAGCTCCATAAAGAAAACCCGAGGTTCTGAGCAGCGGTAGGAGTAGGGTGCCAGCCATCGAATTATGTCTCTGTGTCCTGTGGTCTCAGGAATTTTAAGATGCCGTAATTTCTTACATTTATGACACAAAAATTTCCTGAAATGCATTTTTGTATTTAAAAAAAAAAAGAGGGAGAAGGAAAGCTGAGCTGCTGGAGAGTCGTGCCAAGGCCCAGGGGCGAGGTGAGCTCACAGGGCTGACGTGTCTTGCAGTACCTGGCCGAGCACGTGGATGCTCCTCAGCTGGCCTCCAGCTTCGAGGCCACCATCAATAAGTTTGATAAGAATTTCTCAGCCTACCTGCTGGACCTTCTGGCCCGACTGAGCGTCTACAGCACCAGCGACTGCGAGCAGGGCATGGCCAGTGTCATCTCCAGGTGGGTGCAGTGGCTCTCCACCACGCCACTGCCTGTCATGGCCCTGGCTCCGTGTGACTGCGGCCTGGGCCTCCCTTACTGCTCCCCACCCCTGCTTTCTCACCTCCGCCATGCACCTTCCCTTTCCTCCTCGCAGGCTCGACTTCAACGGCTTCTACACAGAGCGCCTGGAGCGCCTCTCTGCAGAGCGAAGCCAGATGGCGGCCCCCCAAGTGCCCGTCCCGCGGGGGCCCCCGGCACCAGCGCCCAGGGTGGTGGTGGCAGCACAGTGAGGCCTTCGGGGCCCTGCAACCCGCCTCAACTGAAGGAAGTGCCGCCAGGTGCTACGGATAAATGAGTTCAGGGCTTGTTAATCAAATATTCTTGAAACACGTGTGTTGTGTGTGTTGTTAGTGTTTAAACATAAAGTCTGGGTGTCGTCTGTGTTCTGCCCGTCCCGTCCCTTAGGGTGCTGGAGGTTCGCTTTGTACCGCCTCCCAGACCAGAGCAATGTCTGCGGGTTTGCTGCTCTGCTCTCTTAAATGGAGCAGGGACTCTGTCTTTGGGTTTTTGGGGTTTTTTTTGGTTTCAAAGACAAAGTGAAAAAAACATTGCATCTGAGCAACACCAAGATAGTTACCAAGATGCTGTGCTGGGGACGAGGTCCAGGCCTGGTGTCCACGTGTCCACACCTGGTCCAGGTGAACGGGACTGGGCTCCCTGAAGTCAGCGGGAACCCCTCCAACCGAGGCTGGGGTTTGCTCCGGGCGCTAGGGGGAAGCACAGCTCCTGGTCCTGTAGCTTGGCCGGGGCTGGAGAGTGAGTCACGAGGCCCGGCCTTCTACAGGAGCAGAGGTGGTGTGGCCCCCCGCCCCCCGCCCATAGACCTGTGGCTGGCCCCTCGGCGGTCACCCGCCCTCCCTGTGCCCGCCTTCCTGATTCAGCAGTGGGTGGCACAGCCAGCCCTGGGTGTGCACTGCCTTAAACACCTCCATGCCCCTGCGCCCGTTCTCTCCACCAAGCTGCCCCTTCCTGCTGATTTTCATGTATGTCGCTTTCATACACGACCACCTGCTCCAGGGGCCTCGGCAGGCGAGGAGGGATGAGAACCTGGCTGCACAGACAGGTCCCCTAGCAGGGCATTGGTGTGCAAAGGGGGCACAGCAGAGCTGGGGGCTTGACTCACAAGCCGCAGACGGCTTCCTCTTCTGATCTGCAGTGTGTGCAGGCGTGACTGTGAGCAAGCAAGCTTATCTGCCAGCCAGAGTTGCCACAGAGGCGCGGTATTGTGCAAACGCCAGGCCGTGAGCAGAGGAGCCTGCTGGCCCTGAGGCCCAGGTCCCTGTGTCCCTCTCCTGGGCTCTGGGCAGCTGACTTTCCCGCTATACCAGGTTGCAGGTAGTCATGGCCGGAGCAGAGCGTCCAGTGGCACCTGCCGGTCACTGGTGGGGACGAGTTAGGTGCGTCCTGCGGGCCAGGCGAGGGTTCCTGCGTCCTCAGTGGGATTCCGCGGGCCTCACTGTCCTGCCTGCCTGCCAGCACTGAGTCCCTTTGAGTTAGCCGTACGCAGGCCATCTGGTCAGCTCATGCGAAGCCTGTGCGTTTGTAGCGGCTTTTGTTTTTGCCGCTACAGGACACATTGCCTTTGAACTTTTGTTTCAAATAACTTGCAACATACGACCAGGGGAGAGAAAGTTGCCAGGAGGATTTAGGGTTCATGTGGCATCATTCTACAATACAAGGTTGTGTGTAAGCTCAGGGTCAGAAGTCTGAGTGGCCCCAGCACCAGCTTCCTGTGACCTGTGCTGGAGACCCCTAGAGTCTGTGCTAGTCTCTCCTGCCTTTCTTTTTAGCCATTCACTTGGGGAAAGTAATGGTCCGTTGAACTTTGAGCTTTGGTCTGGAACTGCCTGTGGGCACCGTACCTTCTCACTTTAGGCCTTGACATGCTCTCCTGTCCCGCTAACCCAGGGAGCGTGTCCAGAACTGCAAAGGGCAAACCCACTTGACTCAGCCACAGGAGGCCTGGGTCCCGAGGGTGACAGGGACCAACTAGAAGAGGCCTTAGTGCCACGCCAGCGTGGGGACGGCCCCGCCCCGCAGGGCAGAGAGTAGTGCGAATGGGCAGGCACAGTACCCGCTGAATCCCCCAGCCAGCCTTTCACAGTCACTTCCTCTCCAAGGCCTCCAGGCCAGCCGCCTCCAGCCAGCCCCGGAGCCTGAGTCTCCTCAGCACAAGCAGGATGTGGAGTTGCAGGGAGGGGCCAGGTTAGTGCATTCACCTCCCCCCCTCGGTTAATTAGTCCACATTTATGAAGCATTTTCCACGTGTTGGACGCTAGACTGTCTAGCAGCCTGTAGGGAACCAGAAGTAGACACAGGAACACCTGGGAATGAGCGGGGAGGAAGAATGCACCCCCAGGTGCCTGCACACCCCGCCCCAGCCCCGCCCCTCCTGGCATCGGAGGGACTGATTGGCAGTGGCTGGGGGCTGGTGGCCGGGGCGTGGCGCACAGGATGAGCCTCCCAGCGGAGCACGGGCCAGACCGTGTCCCAGAGTGCACAGAGCCGCCTCCCTGTTCCCGCTCCCGCCCCATCCCCGGATCCCCAGACCCCCAGACGACTGACCCCGGCCCCCTGCCTTGGCCATGTGCAGCCTTGGGCTCTGGCTGCTGGGCACACTGTGGCTGCAGGGTGAGTGCTGGGCCTGGGCTCTGGCCCAGGTCCGAGGGGCCACCATCTGGGTGTGGGGTGGCCACCTGGTCTTCTGCAGCCCTGCTGGTTCTGGGCTGGTCCCCAGGGGTCGGGGGCGCAGAGGTGGTCACAGCGGGGAGGCCCTAGCGGTGGACAGACGGGACCTTCAAAGGGGAACTGAGAGGAAGAACGCTGCCTGGGGCGTTTCCTGAGCTCCTGTGGGGACTGGGGCTGGGGCAGAGCAGGGTGGAGGACCGGCTGCTCCGATGTAGCCTGGGGTCCTGGGGTGATTGCCCACTCCAGAGGACCCCCAGCCAGCCAGGGATGGGAGAACGGAGGAGCAGTGGTCTGGAGCTGAGGGTGGGGCACCCCAGGGGGTGGTCTAGCCACATGGGCACCTGTCTCTGGTCCTGGTCCCAGTCTGGCTCCTCCGAGACTCCTGGGCTGGAGGCTGCCAAAGGAGCCGTAGGGGAGGGGGCAACTTCCCAGGCAGGCGGGGCTGGGCTGGCCCACCCCACGGCCTTTCGTTCCTGGAGGTTTGTAACAGACACATTCACTAACACCTGAAAAGAGTCCCCGAGGCTGGTCTCGAGCTCTCCAGCTCTGGGCCTCCCACTGTCTGCTGTGGGATAGGAGGGGGTTTCTAGATCTGGGCTGGGTGAACCACCTGTGGGGGAGGTCCGGCAGTCCCCTAGTTAGAGGCAATTGTGTGATTAGTTGAGATGAAAAGGTGTAAACTCTCCCCCAGGGCCTGTGCCTCCTCACTCCGGGGAGGGGGTGTCCAGCTCAGCCCTTGGCCCTGGGGGGGAGCCGTCTGGGGGCAGCCTGGTGGCTCCTGGAAGGGCTGGCACATGGGGCAGGGTCTCTGGGTGCTGCTGGGCACAGGTTTGTCTGGCCCCACCCAGGGCAGGGATCCTGTGGCCTTTTTAACACAGAACCTCCACTTGGGCCAGGGAGCCAGCTCAGAGCCTTTGGTTCCCTAGGGTGCTGTTTGCGATCCCCCCAGAGGAGGTGGGGCAGGCCCACAACGGGCCTGGGAAGGGGCCTCCCAGGGTGGGAGGGTGCCCTGCGCACCTGCTGACCCTGCCTCTCCCGCAGCGGTCGCCCCCGGCACCGCCCTGTCCCATGTGAAGCAGTATGAGGTGGTGTGGCCACGGCGCCTGCCAGGACCCCGAGCCCGCCGAGCCCTGCCATCCCACTTGGTAAGTGTTGGGGGAGCTGGCCTGGGGTCCCTTCCTGGCCCTTCAGAGCCAGCTTCCGTCTGTGAAAGGGATAGTAGCTCTCCGTGTGCCCAGCGGCCTTTGGGGCTGAGAGACAGGTGGGCCTCTGGGCCCCTGGCGGGGCTCCCAGTCCACTTGGGCTGTGTCTCCCCCCACCCTCGGCCTCACCTTCATCCTGCATCCTGCTTCACTCTGGCCGGGGCCACACCCTGGAGAGGTGTCCGCTGAGGGGGAAGGGGGACTGCCCCGCCTCCCTACCAGGAACCTGCTACCGGCCACTCCCCGTCCGCCCGCCCGCGGGCCACTCCCCAGTTTCACTAAGTCAGATTCCTCTTAGCCTGGAGGAGATGGCTCACCAGGCGAGTTGCGCTGCGTGTCTGCGGCGACACACCTCTGTGGGGCATTTTGGGCCGGGCTGGGATTTCCCGGGGCTGCCTGGGGGCATTCCTGAAACCCATTGAGTGTGCGCGTTTGGGGGGCGTGCGCCTGTGTGAGAGTGGATGAGCCTGCGTGTGTATGACAGACAGCCCCAACCTGACCTTTGTGTGGGGGTGGTGGGGGTAAGGGCTGTCAGCTGCCTGGGCCTCACCCCACCCTGCGGGCATGGCACACACTGTCCTGAGGGCTCAGCAGGCCTGAGCAAGGGCTCTGCTGGCTAGGGGTGCTCCCCCCTCAATCTCATGCACCCACCTCACCCCAACTGCTCCACTCCAATCAGACCCATGGCTGGGAGAGTTGGGCCTCTGAGGGAGGGGGGAAGGGCGCTGGTGCTAGAGGGGCCAGCCCACCTGCTTTGGTGCCTTGGTTTTAAGGGCTGCCTGTCAGGGGCCACGTCCCGGACTTGCTTCCTGGGGAGGGGGCATCATCAATATCCTTGTATAGACAGATGGGGAAACTGAGGCCCGAGGAGCCTGGTGTGGTTCTAGGTGGAGTTCCTGCCTGCCCAGGAACCCCTCCAGCTGAACCCAGCCCTGCCCAGCCCCAGGGTCCTCTGAGGAGCTTTTGGCTGTTGGGTGCCCAGGTTTGAGGTGGGTGTGGCCTGGAGCCAGGCCCATCACCCTGGACCCTCCTTTTTTCCCGACTCAGGGCCTGTACCCAGAGAGTGTGAGCTATGTTCTTGGGGCCCAAGAGCACAACTTCACCCTGCATCTGTGGAAGAACAGGTGAGCAGGGGAGCCTGGGCCCCACCCCTGCCCCCAGCACACCTGTGTCTGTGTCCTGGGCCTCGGGCTCCCTGCCCAGCCTCTCCTCCAGCCAGAGGCAGCTTCAGGGGGGAAGCAGGCGGGGCCCAGGAAGCCACAGTGGATCTCTTCCAGGGACCTGGTGGGCTCGGGCTACACGGAGACCTACATGGCCGCCAATGGCTCCCAGGTGACGGAGCAGTTGCAGAGGCAGGTATGGCCCGGGTGGCCCTCTGCACGCTGCAGTGGGGGCACTGGGAGCGGGGCCTGCGGATGCTCACGCTCTCCACCCGCAGGATCACTGCTTCTACCAGGGCCACGTGGAGGGGCACCGGCACTCCGCAGCCAGCCTCAGCACCTGTGCTGGCCTCAGGTGAGTGCCACAGGCCGGGCTGGGGCGTCAGAATGTCAGGGCCCCAGCGCTCCCCTCAGTGTCCAGAGAATAGACTGAGGCAAGAACCGGGCTGGACGTGGGGACACTTTTCTGCACCGGTAGAAGTTACAGGTTCCCCGAGCACGAGGCTCCCTCAAGTCCCTGGACACCATGCCCAGCACATCAGTGCAGAGGGGGAGCCACGTCCTCGGGCACCTCAGGGATCCTCTTGTCCTTCAGGGCTCCAGTTGGGCAGGTGGGCGGAGGCACTAATTCAGAAGCACCTGCTCCCGTCTACTCTCAGGGGCTTCTTCCAGGCCGGCTCTGCCATCCACCTGATCGAGCCCCTGGGTGGGGGCGGTGAAGAGGCGCAGCATGCCCTGTATGAAGTGCAGCACCTACAGCAGAAGGCTGGGACCTGCGGGGTCAGCGACAGCAGCCTGGAGAGCATCTTGGGACCTCGGGTCTCAGCAGCCTTCAGGCCCAGGGTGAGGGGAGGCCCCGGCCAGCTTCATCCTTGGTCCACTTGGGCCTGTGCATCCCCCAGACTCGCTGTGGTGGAGTGGGCTGGGCGTCTCTGAGCCGTCCCCGTGGCTGGTGGGCTGGGCCTGGCTTTGCCCAGCAGCTGCAGACGGGGCGCCTTGGTCTACTGGAGCCTCCTGGACCGTCCCCCACACTGAGAGGGGCTGGGCGCCAGCTCCAGAGCCCAGGAGATGGTCAGTGTGTGGAGACAGGGCTGAGGCCAGGAGGGCTGTGGCTCGGGAGGCTGACCCGCTTCTTGTCGCTGCTCCCCAGAAGTGGCCGCCATCCCGAGAGACCCGCTACGTGGAGCTGTTTGTGGTCACGGACAGCACAGAGGTACCTGGGGTGGGGGCGGGGCGAGGTAGGGCCAGGCAGGGCTGCCAACAGGCTGCAGCCTGAGGGTCTGCTGTCCTCCAGTTCCAGAAGCTGGGCAGCAGAACGGCTGTGCGAAAGAGGGTGCTGGAGGTGGTGAACCACGTGGACAAGGTGGGGTTCTGTCCACCCTGGGGGGACGTTCCCTCCAGGGACTGCTGGGGGTTCCTTCTAGCAGGGGCTTCCAGGACCCCTCAGCCGCACAGGTCCCTTCTGGACCAGGCATCACCTCGCCCCATAGCAACCCTGGTTGTAGGGGAAGCCGGGAGGGTGGGGGGTGAGTGACCGTGGGGTGGGGTGGCAGGGAGAACCATCAGCCAGGTGAGGAAGGCACTGAGATCTGCCCTAGCCTCCTTCCCCTGTCCCACTCACAGTGGACACTGCCTCCGCGGGCCTCCAGCCCAGCCCTCTCTGGGGTGGGCTCCGGCCCTCTTACCTGGCCTCGCTGTCCTGGAGCCTGACCCAAGGGACTCCGTCCTCTCACAGCTTTATCAGGAACTCAGTTTCCGCGTGGTCCTGGTGGGCCTGGAGATCTGGAACGGCGGGGATAAGATCCAGGTCAGCCCTCAGGCCGACACCACACTGGAGAACTTCCTGTCCTGGCGCGCGCGGGACCTGGTGGGACGGCAGCTGCACGACAACGCGCAGCTCATCACGTGAGGGCAGAACGCCGTCGAGGGGCCGGCGGGCGGAGGGCCCCTGGGAAGGGCTTTGGGGGGACAAGGAGGGCACATGTACAGACACTGCTCTTGTTCGCAGCGGGGTCGACTTCACCGGGACTACCGTGGGACTGGCCAGGGTGTCTGCCATGTGCTTGCAGTCCTCCTCAGGGGCCGTGAACCAGGTGTGAGAGGAACCCCGCCTATTTGTTGGCTGCTGGGTGGGGAGCGGGCTCGGAGCGTGAGCTGAAACTTGTGAGGGGCGACCTCAGGACTCAGGTTCACATGCTTGTCCCCAAGCTGTCTCCGTGAACACCCAGTGGCTGCCTCTTCTGGAGGGTTTGTTGCTGCTTCTAGGTTTTAAGAACTATTGTTGGCAGGGAGTGACACCAAACCTCTCAGCCTTGCTTGGGGCAATGAGGGTGGGCAGGAGGGTGGACGGGCCGTGTGGGCGACATCAGCCAGCACGGCCTCTCCCCGCAGGACCACAGTGAGAACCCCATTGGCGTGGCGAGCACCATGGCCCATGAGATGGGCCACAACCTGGGCATGGACCATGATGAGAACGTGCAGGGCTGCTACTGCCCCGTGCCGCGGGACGGCGGTGGCTGCGTCATGGCAGCCAGCATCGGGTGAGGCTTGCCCGGCTCCACCCTGGCCAAGGCCACCTGCAGAATGGGGTATCCTGGGGGTACAGGCGGCCTGCCCCACTGCCCGTCCTCCCCTGACGGGGACCCCGCTCCTCTCAGCCTCAAGTTCCCCAGAATGTTCAGCCATTGCAGCCGGGCTGACCTGGAGACGTTCGTGGAAAAGCCCCAGACAGCCTGCGTGGTGAACGCCCCTGACCCCGACCGGCTGGTGGGCGGCCCTGTGTGTGGGAACCGGTTTGTGGAGCGCGGGGAGCAGTGCGACTGCGGGGCCCCTCAGGTACGGGGCTGCACGCCTGCCGCCACCCTCTGCTCCCCACCAGTGCCTGCGTGCTCTTGGCCACACGTCAGAACACGCTCCTGTTCTCCAGTGACACCCACAGCTACGCACGGGGACCCACGGGAGGGAGTGACAGTGACTTCCCCGTGGAGGCCCGGCCCAGCCAGGGCAGGTTGTGGAGGGAGGTGGGTCCCCAGAGTCTGCTCTGGGGCCTGGCGCTGGCCCCAGTGTGCAGCCCACTCGGACCTTGGCCGTCACCCCGCCCCCAGGACTGCCAGAACCGCTGCTGCAACGCCACCACCTGCCAGCTGGCCCAGGGGGCCGAGTGCGCCCAAGGCGCCTGCTGCCACGCGTGCAGGGTGAGCGCGGGCCCAGCCAGCCGCACCCCATGGTCGGTGGCTGGGGAGGAGGGTCCCAGGGACACCGGTGACAAGGCAGTGGGCACAGGTCTGTTTGGGGCCCCAGTTCCCACGGTGAACTTGGCTCTGCTGGGCCAGGTGAAGCCGGCCGGCGAGCTGTGTCGCCCCCAGAAGGACGGCTGTGACCTTGAGGAGTACTGCGACGGCCAACAGCCAGCGTGCCCAGAGGACGCCTTCCAGGAGAACGGAACGCCCTGCCCGGGGGGTTACTGCTACGACGGGAACTGTCCCACGCTGGATCAGAGGTGCCAGGACTTGTGGGGGCCAGGTGAGGCGCACGTGAGCCCTGGCCCTATGACCCACAGGCCTCCTGGGGTGGTTGCAGGTCCCAGGCCCATGGACTCACCTGCTCCTGGCCCCGCAGGGTCACGGGCTGCCGAGGAGATGTGCTACGCCTATAGCATCTCCATAGGCTGCAGGGGCGGCGTCCCCCTCGGCTCCAGCAGGTGAGTGTCTAGCCATGGCCTGACTCCCCCTTGTCCAGGGCACAGGATGTGCCCACAGGTGGGGCCACCTGAGAGGGTCCTCTGCACAAAGGAATCAGAGCTGGGTCCGCTGCCTTCCAGGACCCCCAGGCCTAAGCATGCTGCCCTCATGGGAGGGACGGTGGGCTACTGTGGCTGGGGTATGGATGTCCATCTGCAGGTCCTAGGGGTATGGACGAACTGTCTGCAGACCCCCAGCCTGTCCAAGGGTCCTGGGCCTCATCTCCTGCATTCCACGGGTCCCCCTGAGTGCGGTCAGCAGGAGCCCCAGCAGAGCTGGCACCATGGCATGTTCCTCTGTCCACAGGGTCAACAGGTGTGGTGTCCTGTACTGTGAGGGTGGGCAGAAGCCCCCTGAGCGGACTTCCTGCACCCTAACCTCCCACTCGTCTGCCTGCCAGGCTCTTGCCCTGGATGGCAGTGCCGCATATGAGCCGGTGCCCGAAGGCACCCAGTGCGGCAAGGAGAAGGTGAGCACCGAGGGGGCCACCCGCAGGCGTGTCACAGACTGCAGCTTTCAAGGGCTCCCAAGGGCCGTGACCCAGACGTGAGCCCGACGTGCCTCATGCTGCGGTCAGGGTGCTGGACCCCCAGGTCCTGGACATGTCCCACACGGGCGAGCTCACGTGGTCTGGAGCAGGCAGGGTGGCTGGAGGAGGGCCGAGGGGAGGGCTTTTCTGTTCTCAGTAGAAACTCAGAGGGGGCAGAGGGAGGCACTGGAGAAGCCTGTTCTCAGTCAGTGTGAAGACCTTTCCGTTCTGTAAGTCCCCCCAGGGGCCCGGTGGAGCCAGTCTCTGTGGCCCTGGTGGCAGTGACAGGTTGGCCAAGGCTGGCCAGCCGATGGGCTGCAGACGAGCCCATCCTGGTTGTGGTGGCCGCAGACTGCCCCCCTTGAAGCTCACTCTGCGGGTTTGGGGTCAGCTTTGGCTGGTGGGGGAGAGTAGGGGGCGGGGACACCAAGCAGGGGTCTAGACCAGCTGCCTGAGGAGAGCCCGCTGCCCTCCAGGTTTGCTGGAAAGGATTCTGCCAGGACTTCCATGTCTACAGATCCAGAAACTGCTCTGCGCAGTGCAGCAACCACGGGGTACGTGGGCCGGGGAGGACAGCCTGCCACTGGCCCTTTGGAGTTGAAGGAGATGGGTAGGCTGTGCTTGGGACGAGCCCAGGTAGACAAAGGGCAGAGGCCAGCACCCAGGGGCTGTGGCAGGAGCTGGCGAGGACTTGGGCATCCTGTGGGGACACTGAGGCCCAGCACGGTCCTGGTGCTGGTGGACAAGTGGGCTGGGGCTGGTCAGATTTGAGATGTTCTATTCAAGATGCAGCCAGTGCGTTCAGCTCTTAGTGACCTGGCTGTGATGTCAGGAAAGTCAGAGCCACTGAGAGCCTGAAACAAGGGCGAGGTGGGGGGTGCGCCTGAGGACAGCCCACTGTGAAGCTGCCCTGCGCCTGCGCTCCAGTGTTTGGTCAGAGCCCTCGGGAGTCTGGTCAGCCCCTCGCAGGCCCCCGGTGAGGGGCTGCGGCTGTCCGCATGTCTCATGCGGTCCTGGCGGTGGGTGGCAGGCCCTGGACGACGGAGCTGGGTTCATCATGGGGTCATAGCAGAGCCCCTTGCAGGCCTGAGGCCGGGCCCGGTGACTCAGAGGAGCAGATGGCACCTGCTCGGGCACCTGGCAGTGCGGCGGACGCAGGGCCTGGAAGCCTGGCCTGACACCTGCTCCTCCTCCAGGTGTGCAACCACAGGAGCGAGTGCCATTGCCGCCCGGGCTGGGCCCCGCCCCACTGCACAGAGCTGCTGCCCAACGGGCGCACAGGTAGGGCGTGGACCGCCCCGGGGCCTCCACACCTGCATAGCCTGATGGGGTCCGGCTGGGGGTCCTGCTTTTTCTCAAACTTCCTGGGCAGGGCTGAGAAGGAAGCCATGTGCCCCCAAACCATGAAGGGCGTTGTTGAAATGTGGGTTTGCAGCCCCTCGGGCATTCTGACCCATCAGGTGGAGGGCAGGGCCCAGGAGCCTGTGTCCCCACCTCTGCCCTACCCGAGCAGGGAGGCCGTCCTAGAGGGAGGGGCGGGGGAGCGGTGACAGGATAGCACCAGCTCCTTTGCTGGGTCTTCAGCCCCTCCTGGGCCCGGGAACCTCAGAGCCACCCACCCCCGGTGTCTTCCTCCCCAGTGGCCACTGAGCATGCAGCTGTTGACAGCAGCACGGCCTCCAGGGCCTGGCCGGGCCATGCCCACGTCACTGTGGGCCTGGGGCCACCAGCCACTAAGTCCTCCGACCCGTCGCCTGAGAGCCTGGAGCACTGGTGTAAAGTACTGGGTCTCAGTGCTGAGGATCCTCAGACGGCCTTGGTGGTGGGGAGGGGCCCAGGGCTCTGCGTTCTCCTCACGGCCAAGGGAGGCCCCAAGAAAGGCGGCCCCCTCAGCCACAAGCCAGCCAGGCAGGGGCTGCGGCCCCCGCGGGCTCTCCCCCCACACTGCCTCGCTCCGGCTCTGGACTCCAGAGCCGCTGACACCTGGCCTCGTGTGTCCCACAGCATCCGGGAGCCTCCCAATGGTGCTGGTGCCTGTGCTGCTCCTGGTGGCTCTGGCGCTCACCGTGGCAGGCGTGGTCATCTACCGCAAGGCCTGGAGGCCTGTCCGACGGAGGTGAGGGCACTGTGGGGTTGCAAAACACCAGGGTGCGCAAGGAGCACTTCCCGTGATCACACTGTTGGGAAACAGCGTGCTGCTGTTTGAGGAAGAACCAGCAGGTCCTACAGCAGGGCCCGGGGGCCTCAACCAGGGGCCACTGGAGCCTTCGCTCTGGGTCCCCTGCCTCTTGCTGAGGCAGGAACAGGTGACAAGTTTTGGTGACAGGTTGGAGATGTGGTAGCCTCGGAGAGAGGGCCCCCAACCCCCACACACACCTGACCCCAATCAGCGCCTACACACTTGGGATGACGTGGGTTCGGGGAAGCTGCCCCCATAGCCCGCTGCCCTCGGTGGGCAGCTGCACTCTGAGCCTACCATGGGTGCTCGCTCTGTGGGGACCTTGACACGCAGGCCAGCCACAGGAGGACACACTTGCCCACTGGCCTCCAAGCACCTCCAGCCTGACTGGACTCCAGAGCCAATGGGGCTCAGGACACATAAGGCTGCCTCTCCCTATTTGTGTGGCTGTGACTGGCACACCACCCAAGGGCTGCCGCAGCTAAGAGGGACCCTGGCCAGGCCGGGGGACCCCACACCCACGAGCCCTCGAGTCCCTGGGCTGGACCCTGAGGCCAGGACGTGCTAACCTCTCTCACTTTCTCCCCAGGAATGTGGCGCCCAAGACCACCATGGGGCTCTCCAACCCCCTGTTCCACGAGGGGTCTGGCATGCCAGCAAAGGGCAGGCCTCCGGCCCCCGCCATGGGCTCCCCAGAGCCAATCCCTACCACCCACCCCAGCCAGCCCTCCAGGCCCAAGGCTTCCGTGGTGACCCCTAAGCGGCCGCCTCCTGCTGTAAGTACCAGCCGTCCTTGACGGGCTCCCCAGGCCACCCCCAAATCTCGTGCCAGTGTGCAGCACCTTGGGGCTTAGAGCGGCCGCCACCATCACCCGTTTAGAGGCAGAAACGGGGGCTGGCATGGTGGCGCAAACGGTTGAGTGCATGGGCTCCGCTGCGGTGGCCCGGGGTTCACCGGTTCGGATCCCGGGCGTGCACCAATGCACCACTTGTTGAGCCATGCTGTGGTGGCATCCCATGTAAAGTGGAGGAAGATGGGCATGGATGTTAGCCCAGGGCCAGTCTTCCTCAGCAAAAAGAGAAGGATTGGCAGATGTTAGCTCAGGGCCGATCTTCCTCAAAAAAAAAAAAAAAGAGGCAGAAACAGGGCTTTAGAACGGGCCGTCTGAGGAGCCCAGTGAGCCAGTGATGGAATTGGAGTTTGAACTTGAATCTGAGGCTCTTGGCCTCCGCAGGGTCCCTCTGAGGATGGTTTGGAGGCCCAGACACCCTCCGCTGCTGCCCAGCACCTCCATGCATCCACACGGCCGAGGGACTTGGGGGTCACATCCTGTGCTCAGGGCCCTGCGGGGCGGGGGGTGGGGCAGAGACCCCATGTGCACACACACAGCTTTATCCTCCCACTTCTGGGAGAGGCAGGAACCTGGGTCCTGAGCCGGGGAGCAGCTCTGAAGCTGGGGGTCCCTGGAGGCAGCGCCCTGTGAGACCCAGGCTCACAGCCCTGTTCCTTGCAGCCCCCGGCCGCCACATCCAGCCCACCTTTCCAGGTTCCCGTGTACACCCGGCAGGCACCAGACCAGGTGAGCTGTGATGGGGTCGGCAGCCAGGTCTTCTAGAGGGCGCCAGGTGGGTCTGGGGAGGTGGAGGGCCGGGGCTGGATTTCGTGGGCCCCAGACCCCAGGGTAGTGGTTGCTGCCCTCTCGGAAGGCTGATCACCCAGGCCCAGGAGGACACTGAACCCATGGGCCGGTGGTCCTGACTGCCCCTTCCGCCCGCCAGCTCCGACCTGCTCCTCCTGCCAAGCCCCTCCCAGCGCTGAAGCCCAAGCAGGTGAGACCCACCCCCACTCCCCATCTGCACCTCTGCCCTTCCTCGGCCACAGGGCCCCTCTTGGGTCAGAGCCCCGGCCAATCCCACAACCTGAACCCCACAAGATGAGGGGGGCTTATGGGGCTGAGGGGCTCAGGGGCTGAGGGGGCTCCACTGCAGCACCTGCCTTGGTGTGAGGCTTTAGGATTCTGGAAAGATCTCTTTCAAATGTGAGTCACTGGAGACTTGTTGAGTCGCAGCTCAGTTTGCAGGCGCCTCCTGCAGTGGGGGTCTCGTTCCCCAGCAGGGCTCCCCACCTTTGGGCTCGCCTGGGAGTCCCTTCCAGCCAATCCTGAGGTCTGGCCCTGGTGGGTCTCCTCCAGCACCGGGAGCCCCGTGGGCCCTGCTGAGGGTCCTGCACACAGCCCCCGGCCCTGGACAGACACGCTTATCTCCCAGCAGGCTGCTGGCCCAGCTGCTTCTGGAAAACTGGGGGCGACTGGAAGGGGCCTGGCAGCATGGGGCAGTGGAACTGGTCGGCCCCCTCCTGGCATCCTGTGGGGCTCCCATCTGTCACCAGGGATGTTGACTCATCGCTTGCGGTGGTGTCTGCCCGTTTCTCTGCTGTCAAGTCCCCATCTTCCCTTTGTAGTTAATCTCTTTGAGGGACTTGGAGATGCGAATCTGATTACTCCTTGAACTATGACCCACAGTATCTGCATCCGTCGGGGCTTCTTGCCTGCAACAACCATTACTGTGGTGTTTGCTTACTAGAGATTCTCTCTGTCTTTCTTTCTGAACTTTTTATTTTGAACTAAATATAAAAGTTGCAAAAATAATCTTAGGAGGGGTTTTGACAGGGCAAACGCAGGGCAGGCAGGGAGATTTCTGGCCAAGGACGTGGTGATAGCCAGGCAAAGGCTACAAGGGAATTGTGCAGGCACCGAGTCCCCCGCTGCTGAGAAGGATCCTTCTGAGGTTCTTAAAACTACAAGTTTTAAGAACTGCCCCACCCAGGCGTCCCAGGGTGCGGGGACCTGCGGCCAGGCAAGCACCTGGCTCCATCCCAGGAAAGCTGAGATGCAAACAAATGCAAATTTTACTAATGCATGCCTTGCCTGGCTTTTGAACTTCCAGAGACCCACATTCTGGCTTTAAGAGCTTTTCATGGGTAATGTGGGGGGGCTCTGAGGAGAGAGAGGCAGTGAGATAGGTTGGGGCTGATCCCGGGAATGGGGGCTTGGCCACACTTGGGTTTCATTCTGCCCTCGGTGGCAGCCGTGGGTGTGTGTTTGGGGGGTTGTTAAGGGGACTTTTCTGTAGAGAGCTCAGCAAAGAGAAGCCTGCAAGACGGTCTGGAGCAGAGCAGAGCACTGTTACTGCATAAAACTGGGGTTCTCTTGCCTGATGTGCATAAAAAAAGCCAATTAGTTACTGCATCGGCTTTTGGGAAAAGCTGGGAAAAGAAATCAGCTTTATTTTGCAAGATCCATCTGCAGGGAGACGGGGGGGGCATGTGCTCTCAGATCTGTCTCCCCGATCCAGGGCTTGGGGCAGCATTTACAGGATGAAGTGGTCTGAAATGTGGAGACAGATGATTGGAGGTGAGGAGAAGTGAGGTAACTGACCCAAGCGTAGTCAGACTTCATGGGTCTTCACAGGACGCATGTTCACAAAATGGCGGCCTTACCATGATCTGAGAGTGGAGTTTTTAGCTTCTTGACCTCAAAAAGGTCACTTATCAAGCATTTGCACAGGCCCAGTTGATGGGTTGGTGGTTTCAACTGGCCTGAACTGGACAAGGGGTCTCAGTTCCTGAAAGAGAGCTCTTAATTACTCTGTTGATAAGATGGGGTCAGCTGCTCTGGTCCTGGAGGGCCTGCGGTTACAGCACCTGGGGAGCTTTGCTGGAAGGTGCTGGGGAGAATGGTGCCCTGGCATGGCCTGGACCGGTTAGGTGGCATCCACCATCAGCTGTGTCTGCCTCCTTGCAGGTCATCAAGCCGACCTCAGCACCCCCAATGCCACCGGTCAAGCCTGGGCCTGGAGGGGCCAAACCTGGACCCACTCAGGTGAGCCCCCTCACACACAGGGCACGAGGCAGCAGAGTGAGCTGTCTTCCCCGCAGGCTGACTGGCCCTGCCCGGAGAGGCTGAGCATCTGCTGTATGCTGTCAGCAGTTTTCAGTGACTGCCGCTTCTGCTGGCTATTTCTTTGTCTTTTCTCCTCCTAGTGTGAGAAAGTCTGTCCTTGGTAAAGTGTTAGCTGCTGACATCGTGACTGTCACTGTTGGCTGTCCCCAAATGCGAGACCATCGCACTGTTGGATGGACTGGGATCCACGTTTTAGGAAACAGATCTGGTTGTGCTCTCTGTAGCAGATAATTTTTAACATCAGTTCTTTTTTTCTCCTCCAAGGGAGTTGTTGGCCCAGAGGTTGCTCTGAAAGCCCGGGTCCAGAGGTAGTGATGGAGCCCAGCGCCCTGGGTCGGCATCTTCGCCCCATCTGGAAGTTGCCTGTTGTTCGTGCTGAAGGAGCTGTGTGAGCCTCGCATCCAGCAGATGCGGCTGACACGCCCCGGCCCTCGGCGCCCCTCCTCAAGGGGCTGGGTCCAGTGTGAGACATCCTAACAGAAGAGCCAACTCCTCATGGCCAAGGGTCATGGCCAAGGGCCTCTGGGCTCAGGACTCCCCTGCTGGGCCTTCGGCTGCTGTCCTCACCTCAGGAGTGCGCCAGCTGAGAGGCTCTCGCTGTCCAGCAGGGGCCAGTCCACCCCTCACAGCCATGCCCTCCTCCACCACGTTGGCCAGGCTTGGCTCCGTGTGTGCCTGTGCCTGCGGGTCTAGATGGCCACTGTCCGGTCTGGTTCTCTGGGAGCCTCACGTGCACGCTCTGCAGGGCTGAAAACTTCATGAAAATTTTGTACTTTATGAATAAATTATTAATGAAGTTCTAGATGACAGGAGACTTTCATCAGATAGATGGAAAATGGTGCTTGTGAAACAATGGAACTCAATTTATAAGATTTAAAGGTCCAACGCTTGTAAAAATAAAATGTATATTGTAAATGGACAATGTCAAACTTCTTACCTTCTTTTCTCCCTAGACTTTGTCATAAGCCCCTGTAATACACAGTCCCAGCGCACAACGTGGAGGGCCGGCCACACGCTAGGCCGGGCGCCGGGCATCGCAGCCCCGCCGCTGGTTCCGCCGCTGCCCGGCGACCCCTCCGGCCCCGCCCCCAGGCCCAGCGCGCCGGCTCCCCCGCCCCCTCCGGCCCCGGCCCCGCGGCCGCCCGGCGCCCTCCGCGGCCTCTGCGCCAGGCTGGACGGGCTCCCGCTCAGCCGCCCCAAGCGCGGCTGGGACCGGGACTTCAGCGACGGCGGTGAGGGCGGGCGCCGCGCCGGCGTCCCCGCGGGGGCGGCCCAGGGGGTCGGGGCCGCGGTCACCGCTCCGGTCAGAGCGGGGAGGCGGCGGGCAGAGGGGCGGCCAGGCGAGGACCGGCGCCTCGGAAAGGTCCGGTTCCGGCTCCGTGCACGTGCGGGACACCCCGGAGCGGGGCGCGGGCTCGACGGGACGGGCGGGACGGGCCACGGCGGAACCGAGACACGGGCACCGACGACCCCGGGAGGAGGTACGTGGGGCGGACAGCAGGCTCGGTTCCCAGGCCCGGCGCTCAGCCCTCCCCCATGGCGCACCCCCACCCGGGGGGGCTCCCACGGGACCTCAGAGACACGGAACACTGACGTGTAAGGAGACAGGGATTCCTAGCTGGCCGGCCAGGCTCACCTGCGAACCCCCGCCCCCAGCGATGCTGGTGGAGGTTGTGAAGCACTCCCACCCCCCGGTCGTGGACTTGCACAGCCACATCCCCACCTGCAACACGGGCGGCAAACTCAGCACCTGGAACCTTCTCAACAGGCGGGCATGCGGCGGGCGCTGCTCTCAGACAGCGCAGGCTTTCTGTCTCTGCCTTTTCTGGCCCGAGCCCGCGCTCCTCACTCTCTAAGGGCCTTCCTCCAAGGCTGGCCTGCGTACGCAGCCTCCCCCCAGCCCCCTGGCCTCTGGGACAAGCTCTCAGACTGTTTTCTTGCTGTGGGCTTCTCTGACACCCTTGTCAGTGTCCATGTGCCTGTCCACCGGAATCTCACCATCAACCTGGGGCTCCTGGCGGCTGCCCACCAAGACGACAGCACCGTCAGCTTGAGACCTGCTCACCAGGGCATCAGTCCTGCCCTCTGACTGTGTGTCCAGCCCATGCTGACCCCACTACTCACTCACCAGCAATTCTAGGTGCCAGGCTCTGCTCCTGGCACAGCGCATACGGCAGTGCACGGGCCCCTGCCTTCATGGGGCTGAGGATTTAGTGGCAAGACAGATAAATAAGATGTAACCAGTGTCGAGTTTGATGAGTGATGTGAATTGAAGGATGAGGCTGGGTCCCTGAGGGAGTGACAGTGAGCAGAATGAGAAGGGCGAAGGAGGCTGCAGTGGGGAGACGGGTGCAGAGTCCCTGAGTCCTTGTGGGGGACCTGAGGGGTTCAAGTTGGGTGAGGAGGGGAGCTCAGAGCTGCCAAGGGTCCCTGGAGGCCAAGCCAAGGACCTGACTCCTAGCCTGGGAGGATGAGAGCCCTGCAGCTTCAAGGCCTGGGCAGGTTCTGATAGGACTTATTTCAGAGGGCTGCGAGGGGAGAGGAGGCTGAGAGGAGGCTTTGGGGGAGGTGGAGGCAGGGGGAGACAGCTGCCCTAACCTTCAGGAGCGAGAGGGTGGCAGCTGCAGGCAGATGTCGGCTGTAGTGGTGGTAAGAAGTCAGATTCTGAGCTCTTTGGAGGTAAACCAGGAGGACTTCCTCACAGAGCCAAGGGTGACGGGCAGGAAGATGGGTCCTGCTGCAGAGAGTCCCTGGAACTATTGGGGCCCAGACTGGGACACGCCTGGCCTGAAAGCACAGGGCACCGAGTGTTCCGTGACCCCTGATGGGGTGGCTAGGAGTGAGCTGGCCTCTGGGCCTCCACAGGGGCAGCTGCAGGAAGGGGCCAGTCCCAGCCTCTCTCTCCCCTCTCTCCTCTGAGGAAAGTGGGCCCGCGGCCTGCCCGCAGGGCACACTGCTCTGAGGCTGCACCTGCTTCCTTTGCAGGAAAGTCGTTCACAAGCTGCATTTCTGTGTCTCGGAGGCGGATATCCGAAAAGTGATGGCCAACACGCCTGGGGCCGTCGAGGCCATATTGTGTGCACTACGGGAGAAGGTGGAGGACTGCACTGCTCATGAGGACCTTCCCCCCCCACCCCCGGCACAGACGTACCTATCAGTGCCATCCTATGGCCTTTGAACCCGCTGCGTCTGAAATAAGTGGTGATGAAGTCCCTGCTCCCCACAGCTCTGGGGTCCAGACTGCAGTGAAGACCCTGGCGGTGCTGCTGACTGGGAGTGGCAGGGGTGGGGGGTGGAGGGCAGGGCCCAACCCTTGGCCCCTTCCCAGCCTGACCTGCCAGCCTCAGGGCAGTGAAAACTCCCTTTTCAGCATCACTCACTCCCAGGCCAGCCAGGCCATTCCCTCTCCCCTCCTCCAGCTTGCCCCCTGACCCTCCCCCCAGTCTGTGACTGGGAAATGCAGGGAGGTGTGTTGGCAGTGAGACAAGTCTCAGCCCCTTGGCCACATTCACTGTACGACCTCTGAAATCTTTGCAGGACCCAGGATCCTCCATTGCCAAAGCTGACGGGCTGTGGGTTGGGCTCGGCACCCCCACACATGCCGGTAGTATCCAAACCCCTGGTGTGGGGACTGAGGCCCTCAGAGCCCCTCTGGGCCTCCCGTGGGACCCGGCGTGAGGTACTCGAGTTGACTCACCTGCAGGGGAGGGCAGGTGTGCTCAGGTGCACACAGGGCCCCGTGGGCCTCCAGGAGGGCAGCTTCTCGCTCCGAGGGGACGGCAGGGGAAGCCCTGGCTCTCTTGCCTCCTGGGCACAGCCCCCCGAGTGGGGAGCCCACGGCCCCAGTCCACGGGCTGTGCAGAGTGGCCATTGTTCAGTGGACACATCTCTAAGCCGGGAGCTGTTCACAGGCATCAGGGCTGCATCGTGGACAACGTTAGGCCAGGCCCGTGCTGCGTGGCACCGTCTGTGTGCTGCTGCCGGCCGGGCTCCTCTCCAGGCGCAGGCCCTGAGCTGACACATCCGCCTGTCTCGCAGGCCTACTGAGCCCCCCGGTGCCCTCTGGCGCGAAGACTCTTTGGAGTCAGAGGGCTTTGGAGGAGACAGGCCGCTGTGCATGCACGAGGTGGGCCTCTGTCTCTCAAACTCTCTGCCGCCCCACGTCCCTCCCCCCGCCTGCTGGGTTAAAGGCCGGTGTTTGCCTTTCAGTCGGGACCCAGCCAGCGGGCCCTGGGAGCACCCGGACCCCGGGGTGCAGCAGCTGCTGGAGGAAAAGGAGCAGGCGCTGGCTGTTCTGCAGGAGACAGTCAAGGTAGGGTGACCTGGGCCCCTCAATGCCCAGACACCCCTGAGGGAGAGGCCCTGGTTGTAAGCCTTCCCTTCTATGCAGCTCGGAGCCAACATGGGGTCTGGTGGTGGGTGGCGCAGGCAAGGTCCCTGACCAGGGAGAACCCACATTTAGTTTGATTATCTAGAAAACAATTTAATTATGGAATATTCCACACATACCCATGTGCAGGGAAAAGAGTATAGTGGACCCTCACCCCTCCCACGAACTCACCACCCAGCCTCACCAGTTACCAAACCTGGGGCCCACGTTCCAGGGGCTGCAGGCAGTCAAGGCCTCACCACCCAGATGTGCTGGAGAGCAGCCCCAGGGGCCATGGGGGCCATGGGGTCAGGGAGCAGAAGACACTCGCCCAAGGTGCACGCCTGGTTCTGAGGCCACAGACCTAGTTCTGAAAACACATGCCTGCTTCTGCAGGTGCACACCTGTCCTTTTGCTTCTTCCCCGAGGGTCTCCAATGTTCCTTGGTTCAGGAAGTGCTCAGGTCCGTCTCTGCCGTAGAGTGACTACCACACACCCCCTCCCCCTGCCCTGTGGGAGTACACGCGGCAGCTTCCGACCTGAGACAGTGGGGGTGCAGCTGCACCAGGCAAGCCTCAGGGTCAAAGGGGCCGTTAGGAATTGTGATGACGGTGTGGTCCTGAGTGGGTGCCCAGATCTTGATGAGCTGTGCTCTTGAGGAAGCAGGAAAGTGATATCATCGTGTGGTTTGCGTTTGCTGACTGACAGCAGAGAGGAAGCCATAGGCGAGATGAGGCTGCTGTCTCAGCGAGGTCGCCGCCAGCCCTGGTGGCCGCGCCCAGCTCTGGCCCTGGTGCTAACAAAGCGAATCCTAACTACTTTATTGTTCAAAACTCCGAGGGGAAAACAGGTCCACCTGCCATTTAAAATGGTGACACATCGAGTGCTGTTCCCGTGATTGTCACCGATGTAAGATACTCCCCATGGGATGAAATAGACGCCTGGGGGCCGTGGGGGACCCTTGGTCTTGCCTGTTGGCAGAGCAGCAGGTGTGCAGGGGCGGGAGCCTTCTGTGTCGGCCAAAGTGGGAAGTCCATCACAGTGGACAGCGCTCACTCAGTGCAGCCTCGGGACGCCTCTCCTTTGCAGCTTCAGTGGGGAGGGGTGTGGCCAGGACATGGAGGGTGTGAATGAGCACCCAAGGTGGTGGCACACTGGGTCACCCCATGCCGCCAGGGGTTCACGGAGGGATCCGTCCCTCAAGACACCCGCTCCCTGCTTCGGCCAGTGGGAGCTGTCTGTCTTTAGCTGGACTGTGGGCCGTCACACTATCGACTTCACTTTGGTGTTTAGGGGCAGGCAAGCTTTTCCACATCCAGCTAGCCCACCTTTCTCACCTGCTGGAGCATGGCTGGGTCTATGCTTCCAGTAAGGGAAAGTTTGTGAAGGAGGAGGCAGCCGCTGCGTGCAGGCAGGACGGTCTGGGGGAGGTGTGGAGCTCGGAGGTCCCTCCTGCACCGTTGTTCTTCGGGAGAATGTTTTCTTGGCTATTAGCTTTGAGAAGTAAACACTGCACAGACTGTCCAACTGCAATGCAGGCATTCAATCAATCATTGATTTGGCAGTCATGCTCCGAGCACCTGCCCGGGACCTGGCTGGGCCCTTCCAGGGCTGCAGAGAGGACCAACTGGGAGGCTCTAGGAGATCTCAGCAGCTCTGGCCAGCCGGAACCCAGGAGTAGACAGGAAGGGATCGGGGGGAGAAAAGCCAGCCCCTCCCATGACCTGCCTGCTACATCCCCCTCCCTCTCATGTCCTGCTCTCCCTGACTCTGCTCCTGCTGCCAGGAACCCCAGACACCATCATCACCCTGGGTCCTTCAGGCTCATTTCCAACAGGACTTTTCCTGCAGGGCCCCACGTCTGGCTCCCTCCAGGGTGCTCCACTCGAGGGCCTTGGGTCTGACCACTGGCCATGTGGCCTTGCAGTGGGGCTAAAACTGCCCGGTTCTGGCAGATGGACAGGGTGGCGTTGGTTGTGCCTGATGTCCTTCAGAGATGTGTGTTTTCCTGAAGATTTTGCCGATGAAGGTGGTCAGGCTAGAGAGCCTGGTCAAGCTGAAGGACCAGTGGATTGGAGAGCTGATGAGACCCGGGGACAAGCCCCAGTGACAGAGAGGCTGCAGAGAAAGACTCCTCTGAGAGGGATCCCCAGGGGATGCGAAGGAACGCTCCTTCCCCAAGTCAACTGGACCCTGAACTTGAACCCACATGGGACTCTGTAGACCAGGGGTTCTTCCGGATGTGGCCACTTGCTGTGCAGCAGGCTCAGAGTAGGGACATTTGTGAACAAAGTGCTCTGGGGCCCTCAGCATGTGGGCATTCATGGGTGTGGAGGCCAGGCCCCAGGCTGCAGGGCCCAGGCTCCTGCCGGGCATCGCCCCCGGTTCCTGCGCCTGGAGCCCAGTTTGGACACGAAGACTTGGTCTGGTTCCCTTGAGCCCCGAGGTGTCTTGTCATCATCGTGTCTGTGAACACGGAAGGTGCCAGTCTGCGGGGTGTTGCGTTACTCACTGTGTCAGAGGGCCCCAGGCTGACCACCAGCGTCGTGTGTCAGCCACCCTGAATTCCTGCGGAGGATTCCGTAGAAACAGCTCACTGGGAAGTTGTGGCCACCGGGTCTGTCCGCTTTCTGCGCTGAAGGAACACGTGAAGTGGGGGAAGGGCCGCCCTCGCTGGGTGGTTCTGGGTGCCTCCCAGCAACCCCCCGAGACGGACTGGTCACTCCACTTTGCTTGGGAGAGTTTGGGGCTCAGGCTGGAGCCGGGACTTGATCGCTGTGGCTGCAGCCTTCTCACTGTGGGATGGGCCCCACCCAGGCCACACGGGTCCCGGGCCTTGGGATGGGGACTCCAGGGAGGTGCATGAATGTGGCCAGGGTGCCCCTGATGCTGAGGCTGGCTGGAGGGGACCAGCAGGGGGGAGCGTTCTGCTGGCTTCTGTGTCCTGGCATCTAGCCTTCCCTGCTTCTGCACCCAGAGTGGGGAGCTGGGAACACCCCAGACCTTGGTCTTCTTCCCTCTCCTGCTGCCTCACTGCCCACCCCCAGGCTCCTGGGCCCAGAGCCAGGCCCCTGGAGGGTCTCAGGAAGCAGCCTCAGAGCCCAAACCTCCATCAGGGTCTCAGAGCCACCTCCAGCCCTGAGTCAGACAGCCTGAGTCCTCCCTGAGTCAGACGGTGGTCCGTAGCCCCCGCCCAGGGCCTCCCAGGACCCCGCAGCACAGGTCAGGGCTGCGAGGCTAGGAGGGTGTGTCCGAGGCCTTCATTGAGAGAGTTGGGGTGTAAACTCCGTGGAAGCATGGCTGATGCAGAAGATTTGCTCCCCGAGCCGGGAAGCACGTTGAGACTCGTGGGTCAGGAAGGCTTCCCGATGGCGATGGCCTGCTTAGCCTGTGGCCAGGGTGTGGGAGGCTGCGTGTGGGAGGGAGCCGTTCCCAGGAGGGGAGTCCTCAGTTGCCTTACAGGTGGGCCTGGGAGGGGCTGTCTCGGAGGTCCCCCCTGTGCACAGCTGCCCCTGGAGAATGAGGAGCCACAGGGTCTGCAGGGGGTCCAGACCCCCAGTCGTGGGAATCTGGGCTACAAGCAGCACCTGCTGATTCCTGGTATCAAGAGTGGAAAGATCCTCCCGGAGTTGGGGGCTCCCACAGCCCAGAGCTCATGGTGGCTTGGCAGCTGGGGGAGGGCCTGGCTCAGAGCCTGAGGTCACTTCAGACCCCAGATCTGCTGCATGCTGGGGCCGACCCACAGGAGCCAGGATGGGGTGGGTACATCCTGCACCCTCCCTGCTGCCTCGTCCTGCAGCAAGGGGGCTGCCCCTCTGCTCCAGGGCCCAGACACGCGTGGACATGCGTGCACATGCGTGAGGCTGGTTGGTCCCTTGTTGAGGTAGGAGGCCACTGTGTGAGCCTGCGTGTGTGTGCACGCGTACCTGTGTGCTTGCCAAGGAGGTGGCCCTGAGGGCTGGGCTGTGGGGTGGAGGCAGAGGATGGAGCTTGGGGAATGTGCTGCCCTGGCAGGGACCCGCTCCCTGCAGGGACCTCGGGGCGGGGGGCTGAGCGCCAGGGTCCTGGGGGCAGGGGGCTGCTCCCAGATGAGGAGCGTCACACCCAAACAACCCCAAACCCTGCCCCAAGCCCACAGCAGCCTCTGTGGGGTCCCAGCCAGAGGCCCATCCCTGCTCTGCTCCAGCTTCTAGGAGCTCAGCCCGGGGCTGGGGGTAGGGATGGGGAGGGCTGGTGGGGGTAGGCCAGGGGCTGACCAGGGACCAGGGGCATGAGGCAGGGAAGGGACAGCTCTGCTCTGTGCCACCGGCAGGGGCAGGAGCAGTGCGGAGTCGGGGTCTGGGGGTCCCTGGGGTGGGGTGGAGCAAGCTAGCTCTCGGGAGGGCCTGATTCAGGGGCCAAGGCCGCCCTCCGGCCTGGCCCGGCCCAGCCCAGCTCCTGGAGGGATGACGTCGCCCAGACAGTGGACCAGCGTAGACAGGCTGATGGGCAGTGGGTTCCGAGTCCTGCTGGGCTGTGGGCAGAGCCGACTCAGGCCTGGGCCCCTGGGGAGGAGCTGCTCCACCACCCGAGTGGGAGGCAGGACCTGGAGGCCGGCCAGTGCCCATCGTGTGGTGTTGGGTCCTGGGCCACCAGTGTGGGAAGCACCTCTCCAGGTCTGTGGGAGGGGAAGGGGGCTGCTTCTCCCCACCCCACCCAGCCTTGCCCTTGGCTGGCAAAGACCCCATGGCTGGCACCTCGACAAGGGCTCCCCTGGGAGCTCCCTCCGGCCTGGTGGCTCCTGGCCGCTCTCTGCCCCTCTGCCCAAGACCTTGGGCGGCCATGATGTCACAGGACTCCAGAGCCCAGGCCACGCGTCCTCTGTGGAGAGAGGGCTGACAGCCAAGCCCAACGCTGTCCAGGATACTCCACGAGGGATGGCCACACCTGCCAAGAGCAGGCCTCCTGTGCCCCCGCAGGCCCTCGTTACCTGTGTCTTGGGGCCCCACCTGGAGGAGGCCGGGTCGGGGGTCGGTGCCGGAGGGGCAGTGTGTCCCACAGGCTGCAGGGTTGGGGGCTCCCTTGGGCCTGTACAGAGCTGATGACAAGTGAACGGTGGGCGCTGCTGTGGGTCCCCGCCCCACCCCCATTTCCCTGGGCCCCTGGGGCAACCTCACACTCAGGCCAGCACAGTCTCAGGCCCAAGAGGCTTCTGGACCCTTCTCTGAGGAGGCAAGGAGGACCCCCCCACACAGCCTCATGAGCCCCCTCTGAGCACCCTCATCCTCATTCTAGGGGCCCCTAACCCGGGCTGCGGGCAGTCCCCTGGGGACGGCCTGACCCTGGGCTCTTCGGGTGCCGGTGCTCCAGGGCCTCTGGGAACACTCGCTGTCTACAGGCTTCTGGGCCAGATTACAGGGGTCCTCAGACGGCCTGGGGTCTGGGCTGAGGGTCCAGCACCTCCCATGCCCACTGCAGAGGCTCCTTCAGACAGTTAATAAGATGGAAATTGTGTCTCTCCTGCACACTGAGGGTGGGCTCGGGCCTGGGTCTCCAGCCCTGCCCGAGGGCGGCTGAGATTGAGCCCGGCCTCACCGCCTCACCGCAGGGGCTCAGTTGCCCAAGGGGATATCCTGTTTCATCAGGAGTCCTGAGAAGCTGCGTCACATCCCGGCTGTGACTCCTCAGCGAGGAAGCAGTCGTGAAACAGGCACCGCGTTAACGTCACTCCCGAGTCACAGCGGCCGCGCTCCACTGCCCACGTGACCACAGAGAGAACTGAGCCTCGAGGTTAAATTTAGGGCAGGAGCAGAAGCAGAAGCCGTGCTCCGGCGCTGCGTCTCACTTGAGCTGTGTGGAAGCAGACGCAGGGGGCGCCTCTGGGAGGGCCGGCATGCCGCTCGGACACCTGGCGGGCCTCCGCTTCTGCCCCGCCCGGTCGCTTCACGCGGTTATTCTAGGCAGAGCAGAGGGGGCTTACGATGGGTCCAGTGCAAAACTCCTCCAGGACCTCCAGTGTTCTCTCGTCGTGACCGGATTACTCTCTCTGTGTCAGGGCCCTTCCTTGGGAAGACAGACAAGTCCCCCAGGCTCTGGAAGAATGTGAGGCAGCCGACTCGGGGTCAGCCCGCTGAGCCCCTCTTGTCCCCACGTAGCCCTGCGCTCGGACCTGCACAGCTGCTGGGTCAAATCGACCCTGCAGCTCTCTCCAGCCACACACCAGGCAGAGCAGAAACAGCCGCCTAAGAGTTAGTGAGAAGGTTAAAGGAAAGGTGCCGCCTGCCCCTCTGGGTCTAGAACACAGACTCGGACGCTGGCTCAGGTGTTTCCTCTGCCCAGAGGGGCCGCATGGGTGCACAGGAGATCACCAGCAGGTCTTTTTGCATTAAACATTTCATGATGATTTAAAAACTGTTTCAGGGGGAAACCTTAGACGCACAGAGGTGTAAATGTGACTGTGATCAGAAACCCCTGGTGCCCCGGCCCCCGTGCGCGTGACAGTGGTGTCACCACACCCTCACCGTGCCAAGCAGCTTCCCCTCCAGCCCGCCCGCCTGCCCAGGATCGCCGAGATCTGGAGACAGCCCGGGCTTCCTCACTTGTAAGATGGGGAAGCGAGGTGCCCTCCTATGGGCCTGGCTCAAGGGTGACCCCACGTGGCCAGTGTGGGAATCACACTGCCCGACCCCTCAAACCTGGCAGCACGTGCGAGGCAGGTGTGCCTTCCTCGCCACCTTCCTGCCTGGAAAGGACCGGAAAGTCCCACTTCAGCAGAAACCTGCGAGGCCGCCTTGACCTGAAGGAGGGTGGCGGAGGCCCTGTGTGGACAGAGACCCTGCGCTCCGTGGGGAGCCCTGGCCCACCCAGCCCTACCCTGGCTTGTGATTCTGCACATTTTCATGAATTTTGAAATGACTGACCCAACTTTTTAGTACTTTTGCTTCCAACTTTCCCCTCCCAGGTGTGCTTTTGAGTAAGTGCGACAGAGGCTGAGGAAGCTCTAACCCGAGTTGGACAGTGCTGCTGTGGACACACCTCAAGGGGCTCCAGGCTGAGGCCCGCCCGGGACTCCCACTGGGCCTCATGAGCTCCCGATGGCTCCAGTTACGGCAGGAAAGTCATTTCACACGGGCCGTGTGCTGCCAGGGAGGATCAGCGCTGAGCTAACGTCTGCCCATCCTCCTCTTTCTGCTGAGGAAGAGTGGCCCTGAGCTAACATCTGTGCCCATCTTCCTCCACTTTATATGGGACGCCTCCACAGCATGGCCTGACAAGAGGTGCATCGGTGCGCGCCCGGGATCCGAACCCGGGCCGCCAGCAGCAGAGCGCGCGCACTTAACCGCTGTGCCACCAGGCCGGCCCCACTGCGGCTCTGCTCCGACTCCAGCTCCCGGAAAACAAGATGACAGCTTCCCCGTGCACATGGCATGCGCCCTCCAGTGGCAGAAAGGGCGAAGAGCGAGATGGCAGGGCAGGGCGTGCAGGGTGCCAGCCAGAAATCGGGCTTGGAAGAGGGAAATAAAAAAGAGCCGATGTTTTAGAGTGGGTGTTCAGGGGAGCCCACCACGACTGACATTTGAGTAAAGACATGGAGAAAACAAGGGGGCTGGTGGTTCAAACAGAGGAGCAGCAGGTGCAAAGGCCCTGGGGGCAGAGAGCCAGGGGTCAGAGGGCTCACCCACCCACGGCATGCGAGCTAGCGCGTTGCGGTGGGGGACTTGGCCTCAGAAAGGTGGGCGCTGTTGGAGGGTGCTGAGCAGGCGAGAGGCTCAGTGTTCTGGTGGGGTCCTTGTGGCCACCCTGTAGGGGCCTGGGCGGCAGGCAGGGAGACACCCTGATAACCCCGGTGGAAGAGGACCGGGAAGGAGCAGCGAGGATGCGAGGAGTCGCTGGGTGCTGGGTGCACGTTGAAGGTGGAGCCAGCAGGATTGGTATGAAGGACACATGAGCGTCCTCAACACGGCTGATGAAGCGCAGTTAGATTCCAGAAAACGGGGAAAGTGGGTGCTTTTGCCAAAGGGTCATAAAGCCGTCCTCGGGTGGAATGAAACCCCGAGATCTGGGCTCGCCTGGGGGTTTCAGACGTTGAGTGGCTGGAAGGTGGGTGCGCCTCGTGGCGTTTGGTGTCTCTCTTTGCGTGTGTTACAGATTTTGTAACACCTAAAACATTTTTGTGGGAAAAAACACCGTGGGATGCACAAAAGGTATAAAAATGTGAACTGATGGTTGGAAACTCATTGCTGAACAATCTCCTTTCATAAAATTTAAAGGTTTACTTAAAGTGTAAAGTTTGTTTAGATCAAAGCTTTAAATCACTGCAAGCAGTAAATTAGCAGAGCAGACGCCACTGACTGGAAGTAATCAGAGATGGAGGCACAGGCGGGCGAGCAGGAAAGAGCCGTGAGCACGGCCAGACAGCGAGCTCCAGCACGGCGCAGACTCATGTCCAGGGGCCACTGCCCCCCCGGGGGTGCAGGACGCTCAGCACCCCCAGAGGGGGGCCTTCGGGTCCCCAGGTTTCTCCTGCTGCGGCCGCCAAGGGGGTGTTAAACCCACCCCCGCCCGCAGACCGGCCCCAGGGCTGCAGTCCCCTTGGGTAAGCTCTGGGGGACCCCACACTGTGGGTGCCCGGAAAGCACTGGAAAGGGGGCGGCTGGTACACACCATAGAAGTGGGTGAAATGCCCCGAAAACAGGCTGGACAGAAAACCAAGGTGATTAACAGTGATTGCCTTTTGGGGACAGGACGGCCTCACGTTTCTGTGTTGTTCACAATTTCCTTCATAGCAACGCAATCCTCTGCCACTGGGAAAATGGGAACGGTGGTTCTTCCAAGCTTGTCTGGGGCACAGGGGCGTGCTCTGCTCCCCTCGTGTGTTTGGAGTATGTTCCAGGGGTACCGGCGCCTCTCAGAGACTCTGAAAAAGCCACACTCGTTGAAAAAAAGAAACTCCCTCAAAGACCCATCAAACGAAGTGGCTGAGGGTGGACCCATGACCTCTCGGCCATCCAGCGAGTCCGGCCTCTCCCCACCAGGACAAATGGAACCTTGTGGCCAGGAGATGGTTGATGGGGTCCTGGGGCAGGAGCAGCCCTGGCCTTGCCCAGGGGAGCATGGGGACCCAGGCCCAGACCCCTCTGCCCCCCAGACTCCCGGCATGTTCTCAGGGGTCTTGGTCTCCTCCCCTCCCCCACAGTGAAGCAGGCCCCACAGTGGAGTAGTGACACCTACTCTCTGTGCCAGCCTCTGTCCCTCAAGCTGGGGCCAAGTGGCCCCCCAGGCAGAGAGCAGGCACGGGGTCGAGGAGGGTGGGCGGGGGCGCTGCAGGTCGGAGTGGGGCTGCAGGGCTGGGTGGAGGCTGTGGCATTCCTGGACACCCCCAGTGGCAGTTACCTGGACATGCTGGGCTCACCCATGGACCCTGGCCCTGGGTAGCACTGTGCCAGCATGCGCATCCTGCTTACTACATGCAGCCCATGCCAGGCAGCTGGCCCGTGGGTGCTGAGTCCGCTCTGGGCTCCCAGAGGGAAGCCCACCCTTCCAGGGGGCTCCAGGAGAGACCAAGCGGGTGTAGGGAGTCAGCTGGTCCCACCTGAAAGACGACCGCCACGCCTACCTCCCACTCGGGCCCATGTGGGGCCAGGATCTCAGGGAGGGTTCCACCCCCTGCCCCAAACTTTCTGATTCCCCCTCATCCCTCTGCCTCCACAACCCCGGTGTCCCTAGCCAGGCCAGGCCCTCACGGTCCTTCACCGCGGCCTCCCTCCTGCTCCATTCTGCCCCCGAGCCCCCTCTCCTGCCTGAGGTGTGTCAACACAGCCATGCAAGACTCCCACCCTGATCTCCGTGGAGGAGGAAGGAGGGGCTCTCTGCTCACCCACATTTCCCCGCCCAGCAGCCTCTGAGCCCACCCCACATGCCCTTCACCATCCCACCCACTCAGGGCCCAGCTCCCAGTCCACAGCCCCCAACCCACAGGTGCACACTCGTGTGCTCACACGTGTGCGTGTGCACACTCAGCCCTGCAGGGCTCCCTCCCTGTCCTTCCAGAGTCCCCGCCGTCCTCTTGTCTGTGACCCAGCTCTGCCTGGAGCAGGAGGGTCTGGGGACTCCCTCCGTGTAGTCCTCAGCCCTGGCAGCCAGGACAGGTCAGCCCCAGCGCAGCCCCTTCCCCAGATCCAGGGTCCACTCGCCTTCCCAGCCCTCACCCAGGTCAGGGCGGTGAGGCTATGTGGCTGCTCTGCCAGGGGCTTTCTGGGGAGATGGCGCCCCATAGGCCCCACCAGCCTGGCCAGGCCAGGTAGTTTCTCCGTCGGCCAGGAGAGTGGGAAGGGTCATTGGCTCTGACCCTGGCCGGCCCTCGTCCCTGGGAAGCCAGACTCGCCCAGCTGATCTGGGCACTGGTTTCCCCTCAGCAAAGTGGGGGTCTGGGACCAGGGCCCCATGGGCCTGGCTGGCTCTGACAGGCTGTGCCCCTTGCAGCATTCCCAATTCCTAATTGACCCCCCAGGCCTCTGCCGAGGGGCCTGCAGTACCTGTGGGGATCCTGGGGGTCCTGGGGGCAAGGACCCTGAGCTGGGGCCTGAGGAAGGGCATCTCCTTGTGGGTCAGCTGGCCGAGGACCCAGGGAGACCATGAGCAGGGCTGTGGAGGCAGTGCCACTAAGGGGGGAGGCCTGAAGGTGACACGTCCCTCCCCAAACCCGGGGCCAGCCCCCCCCAGTGGAAGAGACCCCCCGGCCCTGGGTCATGGACGGTAGTGACTGTGCTGGGACCAAGGCCGGTGGCTGGGGGCCGGGGCTGAGCCTGTTGTCTGGACCCAGGGGCAGTGGGCAGGAGAGGGACAGGCCCAGTGTGTGCGGGCGCGTGTGCGTGTGTGTGTGGCTGTGTGCACGCCTGTGTGCAAGCCCAGTGGCCTGGGCTACCCACGGGCTGGGGGTGGGGCTGCCAGGTCAGCAGTCCAGACAATGTGGCCACAGTTCTTCCGCAGGGTGGGGGTCCTGGAAAGGCTGAGGGGGCCCTGGGAAGGGCTGTCTGCCTGGTGGCCTTGGGGGGCAGAGGAAAGTTCCCATGGCCGGGCAGAGTTCCTGATACTGCTGGGAGAAGAGAAAGAAGATATCAAGAAGCCACGATTATCTCCCCGAGAGGGAGTCACCCAGATGCAGCCTTGAAACCCTGACGCAGGGGCCGGGCCTCCCGTGGCCTCCCAGCCTGCCAGAGCCCGCGCTTAACTCTTTGCCTCCCCCTCCCACTCCTCCCAGGGCCTCTGCGTCCATCCTCAGAACCTCCAGGCACAGGCCCCGTGGACAACACCCTGCACACCCGGCCTGGAGCCCAGGTCTGAGGACCAGACCCCATGGGGGCTTCCCACTGGTGCCCAGGGCCACAGGGGCCTCTGCCCACGGTCACGCTGGCTGTACACCGGCCAGACCAGCCTCCCCGCTCTGGAAGCCCCGAGCCCAAGAGAGCAGAGTCTCCTTACTCCCAGGCCCCAGGTTCCCTTGGCCGGCTGCGGGCCGACGCCCAGACCTGGTTTCCTGTCGCCCCACGTCTCGCAGCCCACGTTCTCTCCACAAACAGGATGCAAGGATGCCAGATTTAGCAAATAAAAGTTCAGGACACCCAGTTAAGTTCCAATTTCAGATACACAGCAAATAATTTTTTATTGTGAATATGGCCTCCTCCTTGCTGTGTGGCACTCCAGTGCGTGGACCCATCGGCCTGTGGATTTTCACCCACTCCTCCGTGTGGAGGCCTTGGAGAGGTTTCCAGGCTGAGGACGTTCCTGTTCTGGTCTGTTTGGCGCAGACACCTGGGTGTTCAACCTCATAGCTCCAAAGGAGTTGGCCATTTTCAGTGCTCCTTTGACAGAAGGAGAAACTGAGGCCGCCAGAGGCGGCCTGCACGGCACAGCCGTGGGGACCTGCGACCAAGCCCTCAGCCACTCCTCCGTGGACACTGACCCTGCCTGGCCCGGCCCTTGGGTGAAGAGCCACTGGATAACAATCCGGGGACTGCGGTGACTCCAGGGCTGCAGGGCAGACACTGAGGTCTCCGAGTCCCACAGACCCACAGGCCACCCTCTGGGAACGGGCAGGGGAATCCACCAAGGGTTAATGGTCGGCTACCTTCTGGGCCTGGGACCTGTGCTCTAAGCTGAGCAGACAGCTGTGGGAGCCCCCCAGGAATGGAGCGGAGGGAGGGAGTGCGCAGTCCTGAAGGCCACCCCTTATCGCTGTCAGCTCCGTGCCAAGACGCCCTCCCAGGGCCGACAAGGGTACGCTCTGTCTTGTGGGCAAAGGGAGGGCTGGGCCTGCGGTTTGTTGTTGCAGGGGCCACGCTCGGGTTCCACAGTGCCCAGGTTTGGCTGGACCCAGCTGGGAGCCCTGCCCCAGGTGACAGGGACCAGGACACAGTGCCGGAGCCTGCACGGGCTCCAAGGGGCTGGCAGACGGGAAGGCTTCCTGGGGGCAGGGGTCTGGCTGGAGGCCCCAGGAGTAGTGGGAAAGACCCACCTGACCTGGAGCCCTGGCCCTCGTCCGGCCCCCTGGAATCCAGCCTGTGTCTGCCCAGTGGGGACCGTCCTTGCCCCTCACCGGCATGCCCCACTCCACTCTGCTCCTGGGCAGTCTGACCAGAGGGCCCCCTGGATAGGCGGGCGGTGTGGCCCCGTGTGCAGGGAGGGGCTGCCCCGCGGTTTGGGTTTCTCTCAAAGCACAGAGGGGCCCTGCAGCAGCTCAGAGCAGGGTTGGCATGCAGGGTGCACCTGTCACGTGAGTGGCCCCAGCATCTACCTGCTTGGAGCCCCCTGACCTCAGCTCTCCCAGGCTGAAGCTATCCCTGAGTCCATTCTTCCACCTCCCGGATCCGTAAAACAACTGTGCAAGAGGAGCTGAGACCCTGAGGGTCAGGGCTCTCCAGGGCCACAGCCAGGTCAGCTGGCTGGGATTGGAACCCCCCACTGAGCGCCTGGTCCCTCAGCTGCCTCCTCCCTCTGACCAGCTCCACACGGCAGCCTGAGGTGACTCCTGGACACAGAATCTATGGCGTCACTGCCTGGCTCCCTGTGCCCTTTGGGGAGACACAGACGGTGGGTTAGGCCCCTCCCCCTGCTGGCCTCACACCCAAGCCCCCCAGGCTCCAGCTGGGGGGGCCGGCCACCCCGCCCCCAGGACAAGGCCTTTGGCTCCTCCAGCTTCAAGGGAAAGGCGGAGGCAGGGGGATAATGAGGTGACGAGCCAGCCCAGCGACACCCAGCAGTGGGACCCTGGTCGGGGAGGGCCGGAGACACTGGGATTTCGTCCCTCTGGGTGGAGCCCTGGCTGTCCCTGCCTGTCGCCGTCTTTACACCTTCCTGGATTTCTAATGTGCTTTGTAACGAGCAGACACTGATTGTATAATCAGGAAAATAAGTTTAAGAAAACAGAGTGAAGAACTCGGCGATGCTTTAGAACAGCCCGGGCCTCCCTCACCCTGCCGCCCTCCTGTCCCTCTACCTCCCTTTTTCTATCTCTCTCTCTGTCTCAGTCTGTGTCTCTGTCTGTCTCTCTTTCTCTGACTCTCTCTCCGTCTGCCTCTTGCCTCCTTCCTTCCCGCAGACCAGACCCTAGGAGCCCGAGGTCGAGCCCGAGGTCAAAGGCATCGTGTGTTTCCCAGAAGTGCTAGAGGCAGCTTTGAGGGGGAGGGTGGATGTGAGGGGGCAGCTCAGGGCGGGAGAGGACCCTGGGGGTTCACAGAGAGCAGTGGCCAAAGGAGAGGCCCCGGAGCTGCCGTTCGCGTGGGGGCTTCATCCATCAGCCCAAGACTCAGCAGGCACCCCTCTGAGCACTTGTGCATGCGAGTGTGACGAGAGAGAGCATGTCTGAGCTCTTGGAGGTTCCTCCTCTGTCAGGGCCCCACCTGCCCCCTCTCCAGCTGTGGACGGGGTCTGACACCCCCTTTGTTCCCCCCACCGGGGGCCTCAGGGGGCGTCCAGCCAAGAGGTCAGGCCAGAGCCCCCCACTGCCCAGGAAGCTCCTGACCAACTGACGGCTAGTGTGGTGACTCCTCTGTGCCGGCGCCATGGCTGCATGGCCTGACGTCCGGGTCAGCTTTTGGGGGGGCGGGCGACCCCTCCTAGAGGCGGTGGGTCTGCAGACAAGCCGCCTGGCAGAGTCTGGGTCGCCGCCCACCGTCCCATCCAGCCCAGGGTCTGCTGTTCCTCAGTCACACCCCTCAGCCCAAACTGGGGTCCAGGCCACCACGGGGCTTGTCAGGAGGGCCGGGGCCAGGTCGGCAGTGGCCTGGGCATGTCCCCGGGGCGTGGGTGGTCACGCTCTCTCACTGGCTTCCCTCAAGTGTCCACCTGTACCCGCCTTTGCCCACCCGGGGCCCATCACTCCGTCAGAGATTTGGGTTCAACAGCCAACGAACCCCTGCCCCACCCCACAGGTGGGGTGAGAGCATGAGGGCTGGTGTACACACACACACACAGATACGCAGACACATGCACACACAGATGCACAGACACAGAGAGACACATACATATGCACACAGACACAGACACACACAGACACACACGCACACAGACATGCACAGAGACAGACGCACAGAAATACACACACAGACGCACACAGGTACACAGACGCACACAGATACACACACATAGATGCACAGGCACACACAGCTACACACACAGATTCAGACCCACACCAGAGCCGGCCTCAGGGCAGAGGGAAAGGAAGGTGGGGCTGGGGGGCCTCTTTGGAGGAAGGGCAGAGGGGGTGCAGCCATCCTGGCTCCAGTGGCTCCGCTGGCTCGTGGCTCAGGTGGCGCAGACCACCACAGGGGTGGAAGGGAGAGCAGAGGCCTGTGGGTGCTAGAGGACGGGACCCCCAGGACCCAGAAGATGGGGGAACCTGGAGGCTCCTCAGCTGCAGACTCAGGCTCCGCCTCTGCCACTCCCCACAGGCCAGGAATCTCTGTGAGCAGAGTAGGGGACACGAGTCCACATGGACCCCGCTGTCCCCTAATTCTGGCGGGCACTGACTTCCACACACAGCAGGAGCTGAGCCGCCCTGCCTGTGGTCCCTCAGCCTGGGGTCACCTGCCTGGGAGAGAGGTGGTGTCTGTGTGGTCTCTCTCTGTGTGGGCAGCCTTGGACTTTTGATCAGCTGTTCCCCCTGCGCTGTGTCTGTCACTCGTCCGTCCCTGCATTCTCACCCCCAAGGCTGTGGAGACCCTGCCCTTCTCCAGACAGCCCAGGGGCTCTGGGAGCAGAGCTCAGCGCACATCAATGTGTGTGGCCCCGGGAGTGCTGTCTCACCTGGTCCCCTGGACTCCTGGGCAGCCCCAGGCCCAGGCGGCCTCACCGGGGCTCAGCGCCCAGGGCAGCGGGGCATAGTGGGGCATCAGGCAGCACTCCAGGAAGGGCAGCAGGTGGGAGGAGGGGGGAGAGACCCCCCATCCCTGTGGCGATTCTCCCCATGTGCATTTTCCGGGCCCTGACGCACAAGGGAGATAAGCGCCGGAGGAGGGCAGCGGGCCAGGGCTGGCCCTGTCCCAGGTCCCGAGCCAGCAGCCCCTAGACCCCGTGGGGCTGCCGCCCACCCGCCTCCCGGCCGCGCTCAGCGCTCTGCTCAGAGCAGGTCTTTGTGCCCCAATCTTGCAGGTGCGGGGGTGGACGGGGGCCTTGGCAGGGCGCAGCCCGTGACCACGTGTGACAGCGGCTGCTCTGTGCACCCGGCCGCCAAGGTCTCTGCCTCGCATAAATGGGGCTCGAGGCTGGCAGCAGCAGAGCTCCGCTGTTAGCAGACGGGCTCTCCTCCGCGCCAGGCTCCACTCGCCGCACCCGCCACGGGGGCCCTGAGGCCGGACCAGGTAAGGCGAGGCTCCCCTCGTCGGCCGCCTGCTCACAGCCCAGGACTCCGAGCTGCCGCCCGCCTGGCCTCGCCCGCAGCTTCTCCCGCCGATCCCGCCGGCCGTGCATGGACCTCGCCCCTCGCCGAGATGGCCACCCCAGGCGCCGAGGAGCTGCTCACTCGTTGTTCCTTCTTCCTATGCATATACTTCTTTGAGGGTCAGGCCTAAAGAGGTGTAGGCATGGGAAAAGGGGGCGACGAGTTCTCCTCCTCCTCCCACCACTCCTGCGCCCTGACCAGCTGCCCCTCCTGCCCGCGGACCGGCTGAGGGGGCTCCGTTGTCCTTCTCCTCGGTAACCTTTGCTCTGTGTGCACTGGGGGTGTCGGGGAGGACGGGTCCAGGCCCCTCAGCCTCATCTTTGTCCCCGGGAGCCTGGGCGGAGGCAGCAGGGATTCTCCACTCTGTGATGAGTCTCACTGGGGGGCCCCCAAGGAGTTAAGAGAAGGTGCCGGAACAGGACCTGGCACAGCCTGTGTGAGGCCGCTGCCGGGGTCTGGGTCTGAGGCCACAAGGGTGACTTGGCCTGACGTGCAGAGAAGCTGGGGGTCACCGTGGGGGCCGCGTCTGCAGTGGTCGCTACTTCTTATGCCTTCATTGTACTTTTGTGATAATGAGCCAGAGTTGATTTTCTGATCAGAAATGTCAATAAAGCTAATTTTGTGTAAATGTAGTGTGGAAAAGTTTGGACAATCAACAAGAGTTTAAACAATGCTGCCTGTGTGTGGTGTCTCCTCTCCTCCGGCCTGGCGGGGGTCACATTAGCAAGACTGGTCTGGGGGACTTCCAGCCCGGAGAGTGGCGGGGGCTTCTGATGACCTGACAACTGGGGTCACTGAGGGGGCACTCTCAGCGCGCCTGGAGCAGATGGCGGTGATGGGAGGGCCAGGAA